>NC_063212.1:11703040-11968040 GCF_017589495.1 Alosa alosa
TGTGGGAGGCCAGCTGGACGATAAACGCAAGGAGATGCTGAAGCGTCACCCTCTGTCTCTCTGTATAGACCTCAAGTGCAAAGGTTTGGAATGATCTTATATGTGTTGGAGACAACGTATAGGGATCTGCAGAAACCAGTAAAAAGACTTGCTGGCACTGGCTATAGAACTGGCTGGCTATAGAACCAGAGACTTTGTAATGAGGAGACAGAGCACTCAAAAAATCCTCCTTAGAAATGCATGTTTGTAACGCCAATATGGTCATTGTCTACACATAACCCACCCCTTCCTCGGCAAAACGTCGACATGTGAATACATTGAGACAATCATGTGGTGTGATGTGAATACAGTGAGCCAATCATATGTTGTGTTTTAAAGACATCTTCCCAATCATGTGTTGTGAACTCGCCGCTGGAGTAAGATTGGTGTTGTGAAGCCTTGCGCACGCGCATTTCTGTTGAATAGGATGCTCTATGAGTGCCCAACAAGCGTTGCAATATGGCCGCCGAGTGGAGGGACTTGCCTAAAAGGACTTTGATAGAACTGACTGGCTGAAGAACTGGCTGAAGAACTGGCTATAGAACTGGCTAAAGATCGGGCTATAGAACTGGCTAAAGAACTGGGTATAAAACTGGTGAAAGAAGAAATTAAGGCTGATCAGATATTCTTGACTCACTTTGTACACTGTGAAAGCCTTGTGCTGTTCCGACTGTGGATCACTCTACATCGTGTGCATCATTCCCATCATCTTAACTGTGCTCCTCCTTCCTCTCCCCTTCTCCACCTTGTGCCTCCACCCAGACGGTAGTGTGCTGCATCTGTTCTTCTACTACCTGATGAACCTCAACATCTTGACTGTGAAGGCCAAAGTGTCCACCCCTCCCACCTGACCAATGTGGTCAGCGCTGGGTAAGTCAACATGTAGTCTTTATTTTCCTGAGTGCGTGCGTGCGTGCGTGTACAGTCTCTTTCCTGTGACATACTAATGCCATTTTTGGCTTATAGGGAGTTGTTGAACGCAGGCACACTGTTGAACTGCCTCTACACCGCTGATCAGGGAAAAGAAACCCCAAATCCTGCAAATCGCTACCAGTTTGACAAAGTCGGGTAAGGCTTATCAGTACTCATCATGCCACTTTACTGGTTTAGTGGTCAGTTAACGTTAGCAGTATTCTTCTAGGTTGTTTGGTTGGTAGGTGTTGAAGCAGTCGTCTGTTTAGATAGTTGTTCTGTCTTTTGTGTTATCATCAGAGATTGTTAAACAACACTTAAAATGGACTCCAACACTTTATTAAAAAGTCTCACAAAGTAACCACAGTGTTTCAATTTCTTTTCAGGATCGTCACTTTTGGAGATTATGTGGGAGATTTGGGCCACCCTTACTTGTGGGTGCAGAGTTTGGGTGGGCTTCAGTTTCCCAGCGACAACCCTGAGGTACGTGTCCTCGTTGTACAGCGGTAAACTTGTCTCCATTTTACCTTCTGTCAATGAAAGGGTCCTAACCAACCAACCCAAACCTTGAAGCACTGTTAGTCATTAAAAAGTTTTGGGAACGGTTCCATAACGGCTGGGGGTTATGTGGATGCGCTGTGTGGGTGCTAATTGGCTGCGGCGTGCCCATGGAGGTGTGATGTGATGTGTCCTCACAGAGCGCCGGGGTGGGGAGCAAGCTGAGCGCCAGTCACATGGAGCACACCATGAAGCTGCTCAGGAGCCGCCTGCAGGCTCGCCTGGCCCTGCACAAGCAGTTCATTTCACTGGGTAAGACACACACACACACACACACACACACACACACACACACATCTGTACACACACCTGTACACACAAACACATACACACACACACACTAGGCTGATATGGCCAATAAGATTATAGCCCCTTTCTCTGTTTGTCATAGTGAGGCAGTGCACATTACACAAATGGACACTAAATGTTGGTGGTGTGTGACAGTATGTTTGGACTGCGTGGGTGATGACATTGGACATTATTTGCATTGTGTACAGAGTGTCTGGGGCACTTGAAAGGTGTACTTTATTTTCTTTGTGTAGTACGTAGCCACACCATATGCTGTTTGTATTATGTACTCCAGTGCGGTACAGCTAGTCTTTTATCACAGTGTGGATGGGGGTGATTCAAGTGTAACACTACAGCAGTCTTTATTTCTAATGCACTACTAAAAATGATTGTTACAAAATAAAACTCTTAAGTTCTAGAGCTAAAAATGGGGTGACCAGAAAGCAGTCAACGCCAACTCCTACATGAAATCAGTGACTCAGTGGCCCTTTTTTTTTCTCTTTTTTATTCTGTTCTTTCTTTCTTTTCTTTTCTTCCTCTTTTCTTTTTTCTCTGATTGCCTACATTCTGTAAAGCGCCATGATACATGTGTAATGTTTTGGCACTCTATAAGCACAATAAATTGAAATTGAATTTTTTTCTTTGGCTGCTTTGGTTGAGGCTCCCCACCAGTGGTGTAGTCTATGTGATACGCAGGACTACGCAGTATACGCACTTAAAAAGCATCACCATCTCAGTATACGCACTTAAAAAGCATCACCATCTCAGTATACCCACTTAAAATAGGCAAGGATACATATTAACATTTGGGGTTGATCACAGTATACCCACTATCAGCTAACTAGAGGAAGAACATTTCTCCCTTTTCCCAAGCTGCCATTCACTTGGGTCTTACCACCAGGCCTGAGTCCACAGAGCTGAGGTGCTTCTTCTTCTGGCCATGTTTCCCAGGGGAACGGTGCTTCAGGGTCTTACAGCATCTTTTACTGTCACAGCCTGTGTCTTGATGGGCACATGCCCTCCTCACAGCGCATGAGCTGTTTTGATACCTTTTGGAGCTGCACTCATGTATCAGGTGAAGTTCCTGCTGAAGGTTGATGGTGCATCCGGCCTCTGGAAGTTGGGGATTTGCAGTGCAAGTGACCGTAATGTGGCTGCTATCTCCAGCCTCTGCTTTAGGTCATTTCATTTTATATGCCTTCCCTGCGGTGCCACCTTTGCTTTTTTCACCTTAGGAGCCTACAGGTTGGGTAAGAGAAACTGTTATTTTCAAGTACATACCGTACAAGGTGAAACTTGAGAACTAGTGTGAAATGGTTTATTTAGTGACATTTGATCTAAGATGGTAAATCAGAAAAGTGTCTACCTGTGATCGCCAAGGGAGCATTGTGGCATTTCAGGGCTTGTTCAGCCTGATCTTTGCAAGGCACCCCTCTTGCCACACTTGTAAGGCTTGGCTTGTTTATTGCTGCTCTCACATCCACTCTCAGCTGGCAGTGAGGATCCAGGGAGATGAGGCAGAGCTGAAGAGCTGCCACCACAGCTGAGGGGTATTCTCAGATAAGACATAGGCATAGGCATAGATAAGGCATAGGGAGAGGACTCTGGGAAGAGCTAGAGAGGCAGAGCGTTGCCCACTCTTGCAGGTTAATTTCTCCCCAGACTGAAGAGCTTTCTTCTTAGAGAGTGACTGTCTCTCCAGGTAAAAGTCTTCTCAGGGGTCTGCACCAGGGTCTTCACACTGGAGTACCTGTCCTGTATGGAATATGAACCTTGGCATGTATATATTTTATAGCTCCACTAGGCTGATTGTGCACAGATTGTGTGCATACTGTATTTGCACAAGTATAGGTTTTTGTTCAGTGAGAGAATGAACAAAAATGTTGTGTATAATTGTTTGTGCGTCTTGTGGCTGCACTCTGATTTGGTGAGCAGCCATAACCTTCACAAACTTCCCCAGACAAGTAATACAATCGGGCCAGTGTTTTCAGTTAGACTTTTGTGTACTGTTATGCATGCTGTGAGATGTTTTAATGGCTTTTCTCTACCCGCTGCTGTTTGTGGGTGTAGAGCACGGCATAGTGCCTGTGTCTGCCGAGTGCCAGGACCTCTTCCCCGCCAAAGTGATCTCCCGTCTGGCTCGCTGGACTGCTATCACCTACCAGGAGTTTGAGGTACTTCTACCACCAGACCTGCTCATCGTCTCTCTTATTTGTCACTGTCTTACTGTCTCTCTCTCTCTCACTCACACTCACTCATCCATGCACCTAATTCAAGTTTAGGTATAGATAGATAGAATGAAAATAGATAGATGATGGATGAGAACAGTGTGCTTTATTTGTTGGTATGTAATTTTATGCCTGTGCGATTGTGGGCTCGCATTTTGCAGGAGATGCCAATGGCGCAGCATGTGCTGAAGGTCGGCCTGGCTCACAAGACGGACCTCTTCTTCATGGCGGTGGTGGAAAGAGGAACAGGTAAGACACAGTGACGTGCTGGATAACAACCTGGGCAAGGGCTGGACTGGCATACCGAGCATTTTCCCCATGGGCCGGCGCACCTTTGGACCGATCAAATTAAATTATTATTTGTTATCAATCAGCCCAAAGCAAGGACAGTCAGCGGCCCACTGATTCGTTTTCTAACCGGACAGTGACGTGCTGGGTAGCGACCTGGGCAAGGTCGTTGGGTAAAGAAGGGGCAGAAGGGCTGGTCTCTCACTCCTCTCCTTTCTCCCTTTGCGTCTCTCCCTCCACCGCGGCCAGCCCGTCTGAATGCAGTCGTGGTGCTGAACCCCCGCTACCCCGACGTCACGCCCTTGTTCTCCCTCTCTCTGATGTGGAAGGGCGAGCGCACTGGACGCACAGACGACAACCTGCGGGTAAGAGAAGGTTTTCCTCCACTTAAGGAATATCCAAACTCTAGTGCTTTCCTCCACTTAAGGAATATCCAAACTCTAGTGCTTTCCTCCACTTAGGGAATATCCAAACTCTAGTGCTTTCCTCCACTTAGGGAATATCCAAACTCTAGTGCTTTCCTCCACTTAGGGAATATCCAAACTCTGTTGCTTTCCTCCACTTAAGGAATATCCAAACTGTTGCTTTCCTCCACTTAAGGAAAATCCAAACTCTATTGCATAACACTTAAACCAATTTACACCCAGGGGTTAAAGTTCACAGGCGATTTCAGACAGGGGCCAGGCTGTTGAAGCTTTATACAGGGGCATCTCAAAAAAATCTAAAAAAAGTCAATTTCCCTGTCCAGACTGAGAGATTAATTCAAGAAACCATTGCCGGTATTTTGACTTAATTAGCTGATTAGAGCTGTTCTCAGGTTGACACTTCTGTATTATAAGTTATTTATTCTAATATGTTGAGATACTGACTTTCCATGAGCTGTAAACTAAAATGAATCAATATTAGGATAATCAAGATAATAAAAAAAAAAGGCTTGAAATATTTAACTTTTGTGTAATCATCTATGATATCCAATTTTTGAGACGCATATGTATGTAACGACTTCAAAAATGTGAAACAACTTCTGGCACAGAATTTCCCCTTGTTTTAAGCCTTGTACACCAAAACTGTTTGCTCATCCTCAGTCCTTTGATGGAGAAGGGCTTTTTCAAAGGCTTTCTGTATATCTTGTTAAGAAAATCAGTCCCTGACCCTCACAAAGAGGTTCACCTCAGCCTAAACTGCTTCTCACCACCTCCAGGCCATGGAGAGTGAGGTCAACGTCTTCAGGTCGGAGCTTCAGGGACCGCGCCCTGGCCACCAGCTATTGACCAATCAGCTCCAGCGCCTGAACGTGTGTCTGGATGTGTACCTGGAGACGGAGAGCCAGGTGTGTGACGGGATGGAAGGACCGAGAGAGTTCCCCAGGGAGAAGATGTGCTTACGCACGGCCAGGTAACATCATCGCTGACTGAGCATTGAGCTGATTTTACAGCAATGCCCTGAGTTCATAATCATACAGCAACAATCAAATAACAGACAACAACAACAAAAGTTGTTAACATACAGTTATTTCCTGTGTATTAGCTGTGTTGTGTATAAACCGCAGGACAGTGTTTTATGCAAGTTAAAAAAAAAATAAAAACATTAATACCATATTAACTGCCCCCGTGTATTAACCTCATAGCTGAATACATTTTGCAAAATCAATGTATAAACCTCGGCTAGTAGGTGGGAAATTACGGTAAACAGACACATCTTTAAATGGTCATCAGTCTTTCAGTGACTGAAGGTGCAGTGTAATGTGAATCTAATATATATATTATGAACAAAATGATCCCTTCTTTTTTTTTTTTTTTACAGGGGTCCAAATCGTCTGAAACCCTTCAAGTACAACCATCCGCAGGGTTTCTTTAGCCATCGCTGATCTCCATCGCTCTTTCCGGAAGAAGCTCGCTCCCAGCTGCTTCCTTACGAGTGATCAAATGCGTTCCTTTCCAGTGACCTATTTTTACGCAACTTTTAATGTTGGTTAGGGGTAAAAAAAATCCCAAAACAAATAAATGTTCTTCAGTTTTTGTAAAGCGTTTGATGTGTGCCAGTTCATGGTGTCACTGTGTCTCTTGTTTTTTTTCTGTTGCCTGTCTCCCCTGTTTCGCTCAGTCTTGACATTTCTAAATAGAACATGGAGCTCGAGCTGATTGGTGTGTCGTCATTTCTGCCGAGTCACCTCCAGACAGCTCAAGGGAATACTGATCCTCATGTTGTTCACCTTCAGGCTACAGAGTGAAACCAAGCTGATATGTCGTGCTCTCTGCTCTGCGGGGCATAGCAGTTCATCCCGTTAATCCTCTGCTTTACAATTTTACTGTGCTTCCACTATGTTCCGTGGAAAATAATTCCCTGGATTTGTCGCCTCAAGAAATTGTATCGACATATTTCTCCCCCAATTACACTATTTGCATCATGAGTCAAAATGTTAGAGTCAAGATGGTTTTAGAAGTAAATGATAGTCTGAACACATTTTAATTTATTTTTTACAACAGACTGAGGTTTAATTTAGAGCTTTGATCTGGGAAAAGCAGGAGGAGACAAAGTTGTGGGCAAAAATGGCATAAAACAACATTCAGGAATGAACAAGGATGCATAAATATTTTAGGTTAAAAATGGTCAGGGCCGTAAGATCTGGGTTTGTTGAGTTATGTAGATCGAACCATGTAGAATACTGAATGGGCAATTTTAGTTAATGACTTAAGATACAGCACCAGAAGCATTCCTTTTGTGTTGGAAATACCTAAGAAATAAATGCTTTAAGCTGTGTCAAGTTGTCTCCTCACTGCAATATGATGTAATGAAAGCACATTTGCGTCGGCTTTGAACAAGTCATGTTTCTTTTAGCGCTCGGGGATGAGAAGATCTTCTACATTTATTTAGACGAGTCTCCTGATAGAGGCACATCAAGGAGAGCTCAGGGGAGGAGAGAATGTGTGTGTGTGCATGCATGCATGCATGTGTGTGCGCGTGCGCTGATTCTGTAGCTGTGCCTCCTGCATTATGCATGAGGGCTGATTTGGGAGGCTGCTATTTTTTCTTTTTCTTTGGAAGGGGCGAGTGCTCTGCTCCTCAGCCGCATTGCAGTAGTCTTTAAACAGCCCAGCCTACCCCATCCAGACTCAAAGGGTACAAGCTCTCTCCCCCCTGCCTCCCTCTGAACACACCAAACACACACAGCTTTTTATTCTGGCCCACAACTTAATCACGCAAGTATGATCTGCCAACAACAAACTTGCTTTGATCAATAACTGCAGCAGGAAATGAAACACACTGACAACAGGAAGTGATGTTTGTATGGCCCAGCCTTTATTAATGGATCACTTTTTTTCTGTGAAAGTACCCAGCATTATATTGCATTCAAGTTGTGGAGTATCACTGCATTCATGGTTCAGTGTAAAGTGCATGATAAACATTGCTGTTGTCTCACCTTGCTTTTGTATATTAGTAAATAGACTAATTTATTCATTAGTAAATATACTTCTGCATATCAACAAATATATATATATATATATTTTAACATATCACATTCTTAGAGGAATCCTGACCAGCATGAACAGGGTAATAGTGCTATCAGGGGTGGTGTGTTCAGTATTTTTCTTGACATGGATTTTCCCAGCAAATTGGACATTTTAATGCACTTGACAGAACAGTCAACACGTTGACTGAATTTAAGAGCATTCTGCATTGACTACAATCATACATTGAAGCTATCATTCCTTGTTTTATGAAACTATTGCTTGTCCTTTTCACAGGAAGTTTGTAACACCCTAGTGGCTCAAGGCTATTTGGTGTTTTCTTTCTCTCCCTTCCTCCCCCTTTCATTCTCCTCTTGGACTTGGATCGTTTACTTCTTGGACTTCTCATCAGTGGCCTTTGCCTCCTTTGCTTCGGTGCCTGAAGACTTCTCAGCTTTCTCGGTTTTGCGCCTCTTTTGTAGGAGCTGCAGGGGTTTCTTTGACCACCGCTTCATCCGCCTTTTTGTCTTCCTTCTTGGAATCGGCTTTCTCAGGAGATTTCTTCTCTGGCGCCGGTTTGGCGGCGGGCTTAGTCTCCTCCTTGGGCTCCTCGTCCGGCTTTGGAGCGGCTGGCTTTCTCTGTCTTTTTTAGCTTCCTTTGAAGGAGTCTTGGGCTCGTCCTTTTTGTCACCTGCCTTGGAGGTTGCGTCCTTCTCTACTTCCTCCTTTGCTTCCTTCTCTGCGTGGTCTTTGTCCTCGGCTTCAGCCTGCTCTTCCTTGTCTTTGGGCTTGGGAGCACTCTTGTCTGCTGCTTCTGGTGTGCTCTTGCTCTTGGATTTCTCCTCCACAGGGGACTTGGACTCTTTCTTTACCAAGGTTTTTGACCCGGCAGTCTTGGTGGGTGACTTCAATGCAGGTGATTTTGGTGGAGACTTGGGCTGAGGTGTTTTAGGTGGTGACTTGGTGGGTGGTGACTTGGATTCAGGGGATTTGGTCTTAGGAGACTTGGATTCTGGAGATTTTGTAATAGGTGACTTTGCTTTGGGGGACTTGCTAACAGGGGACTTGGAAATTGGTGACTTGGAAGTGGGGGTCTTAGCTTGAGGAGATTTGGAAGGCGGTGAAGTTGAATCCTTCTCCTCAGATTTTTCATCAGTGGGAGACTTTGAATCTTCTCCCTCCTCCGCCGCCTCTTCCTTACCTCCCTCTTCCTCCTTCCCTTCCTCTTCCTCCTCCCCCCTCGCCCTCCTCTTTCTCCTCCTCACCTCCCTTCCCTTCATCCGATTTGGCCTCCTCCTCTACATCCTCAGCAGCCTCTTCTCCTTCCTCTTCTTCCTCTCCTTCCTTCTCCCCCTCTTCTCCTCCTTCTTCTCCTTCTCCCTCATCCTGTCCTTCCTCATCAGCCTCCTCAGTCTCCTCCTCGATGGCTTTGTCTTCCTTTAGGTGAGAAGTGATCTTCCCCTCCAGGTAGGAGTATGAACCCAGACCTGACACATAGCGGGTTTCCTCACCCTCCAACAGCTTCCTGCAGGAGGCACAGAACACACAAATGAAGAGATTGGTTCCAAATGTTATGTTTTGATTGAGTAAAGATAAATCAAATAACAATACCCAATTACAGTTCTACTGAAATTACTTGGAAAACAAAATGTAAAAAAAAAAAAAAATATTCATGAAAATTCATTAAAATGGTGGATATAGCATTTTGGAAACAAACTCTTCAATTATTCTCAATGCTTTACACTTGTCACTGTACTGCTTAAAGTAGGCTCCTGGGTCATTGCTACAGACAGGAAGATAAACAAGTTTCCTCTCCTTATGTTCAGGCCATTGTGGGCTGAATCAAGTCTATACATCACCGCAAAGTGTGAAATGAAAACAATTTTTTGTTGAGAAAGTAGGGTGATAAATTTTCACTGCGAATGCAAAAAAATGTCTACCCACCTATAAGCAGCGATTTCGATATCTAACGCCATCTTCACATTCAGCAGGTCCTGGTATTCCCTCAGCTGACTAGCCATTTCCATTTTTGTGCCTCTCAGCTCATTGTCCAGCTGATGAAGGGTTTCCTAAAAGGGTAAGAAGACACAAGCACATCTCACCAGATCTCCAGGGAATGCTGAGTGACGTGTGGTATTCACTTATTTTGAAGTCAATGTATTAAATATGAGTTCATAGCTAATGTTTCCATCAGCTAAACTGTCTGAAAATACCTAGGCCTATATACATTTTGGTCTATAGGCCTACCACTGTATGGTACAAACACCTCAGAACTTGTGTTGTAATTAATGCATGTGAAGTTTTATAGTCATATTTGCCATATACAGTTTATTTGTAAGGTAAACGATACTGGTCAATACAGCGGAGTGAAGAATGCATTTGTATAGGTGAGGGGTTAAGCCTGTGGCCTGCCTGGAGAGATGCCATGTCTCCTTGGTGATGGTCTTCAGTCTCGCAGCACTGCCTCTCCAGCGAGTCCCTAGTGCCCTTCAGGGTCTCCAGCTCCACAATGCGGCTCTGCAGCTGCCTACGGTACTCAGACATCTCATCCTGGGCCGCGCGGATAGCGTCGTCGTTGAAATGGGCCGCTTCGGACAATTTCTCCATTCGAACTGCGAACAATACACCCCAAGTAATGCCACCACTGCGGACATTGTCGTTGCCAACAATTTCATTAGGCCTGCTGGAGACAAGCCAAGACATGCCACCTCGTTTTCTACTCATAGGCTATGCCTCATTTCTCTAAAATTAGGTAATGGGTAACAATCCATGTCAAACATAGCCTACTTTTATGGCGACACGACCAACGTCAGTTTATAAGCACGCAAAATATAACTTGGCGCTTGACAAAACGCTATAGGCTAAGCAATATATTAGGCTACACAATACAGTATTTACTCAAACTGTAAACATAGGCCACTTATATTTATCAATATCATCTCAGTTTGTCCTCAGTCTCCCACTCTCTCCCTGTTGTCCTCAGTTTACCCTGCCTGCGCTGAGCCTGCAGTTTTGAATTGTGCTATAGGCTCCCCCTGCGTGACGCCGACGGCGGAGAACAAGGAGAGGTAAATGAATAGATTAATAAATAAAACAACATGATAAAAGATATACAGCCAAATAAGTGTTTTGCCTTGGCACAGTAATTTAGACAATGGTAAATCGGCTCTTCATTTCATCACCAGGCGTCATCTGCACATGTTATGATCATAGCAGGCTGTCGAGGTATTAGTCTGCGGCAGAAAAGCTGACTCACGGTTACTATATAGCAAGACAGCAGAGGTAGACCCATGTCATATAGTGAGCCTGTGATCGCCACCCCAAATGTTTTATTAAACCAGTGCTTCGCATGGTGGTATAACGTTTTGCTGTGCACAAAGCTCTTCATTCTGCCTGAACTGGTATTTCAGAACCTTGGAGAGAGACTCTTCGTTTCCTATCACGCATATGACGAGAATGACCATTTAAGATTAAAGTATCACACTTATTTGTATAATTATACTCTTTAAAAAACTTTTCTGATAGTTCTCATATCGTTGTAACGTTACCATAAACCCTGCTCACCTCTGAACCATTCCTCCGCCTGAGCTGCATTCATGGACGCATTAGCATCCAGTTGCGCGCGGATTTCACGGAGGGCACTGGTCAAGTCAGTCTTCAGCTGTTGCCGGGATTCGACGTTCACTTGCGCACCCTGTATCTGTGCAAGCAGGTCGTCCACCTCGTCTTCATGATTCTTCTTCTGGAAGGCCAACTCGTCCTGCAGGGACTGCAGTTTTTTGTCAAGCTCCAGACGCGCAAGTTCGGACTCATCTATATACTTGGTCACAGCACGGATTGCAGCTTCAAGCTCTTCGCGTCCACGCATCTCATCTTCAAGCCTTGCCCGCATGTGCTGTAGGTCCTCATCAATGTGTTGTTGTTCGAAGAAAAACTGAGCCTTCTCCTGGGTGAGTTGAGCGATTGTGTCCCGCAGTTCCCCAAGCTCACGATCATAATGATCGCCGACGGCTGAGCGCCCGGCTTGACTTTGTCGCAGCGCAGTTGCCTCCGCTTCCAGGTGCTTATTCTGCAGCTCAAGGTGCCGCACCTTCTCGATGTAGACAGCAAACCGGTCATTAAGAGCTTGAAGAATCTCCTTCTCGCTACGGGACCTTGGTTCTCCGTTGAAGGACTCAAAGCTGTCAGCAGAGAGCCCACCAGTGCGTCGGTAACCGGAGGAGACCGAGCTCCGAGACAGACTCGCAGAGTGGAAACCACTTGAAACTGGAGTTGTCCTTGTCCGAATACTTATTTGACCCTTACGGTAATAACCGGGCCCGTATAGGTTATCCATAATATAACTCATGTTTCTCCGAGTCCGAACAGAATCAGAAGCACTGCGGCACTCAACACAGCATCAGCTTTTATATAGCGTGAGGAAAATAAAGCTTGCGACTCAGCATCATCCAGCGCGCTACAATGAACTCTTCTTAAAGTCATAGGTGCGCCTCACTCCCCCCAAGTGACGCTGGTTCCTAAATAAACCAAAGCGATGCCCCCGTTAACCACCATTACATCATCTTTATATTTCTTATAAAACAACTGCTATATCATTCAAGTGGATAATTGTGTGCAGTATCCAAAATCAAGAGGAAACGTGGGCTACATGTGCAAATAGGTAAATTATAGTAACTTGATAATTATAGTAGGCTAACTATATAGTTATACTACCCTGCAATCATTGAGTGATTTTTAAGTCAGTAACCAATTGTCTCACCATTTGTCAATCACATTAACAGTCGGCATTATAATTTGACACTCCCAAAGGCTTTCTGACCAGTCTGCCTATTTCTTCTTAGGCCTTGCTTAAAATATTCAAGGCTATAATTACAGTCATTATCATTAATCAGAATTAATAATTAATCAGTTGCTGATAACTGATGACTTGGCCTGCTTTGTGCCATCCTCACTCTTTATTGAGTTTTAGAGAGGAATAGAGAGGGCATAGGTGGGGTGTTTGGAGTACATCCCATGGGCTTGGGGCACAGATCTGGACTGCTGTCCAAGCAATCTTGCTCTCAGCAGTTAGGCCTATATGTTTTGCCAGCCTGTGATTTATGGCAAAGACATTAGTGTAAAATAGGCTATTAAAAACTATCAAATACGGAAACTCCGTCGGTTGCTGACTTTGGCACACTCAATCTTATTTCCAGGGATGCTGAAGAGAAAAAGTGGTCTTCCTAACACGTTTTGTGATATGAGTAGTGTTTTTTTTTTTTTTTGGGGATATTCATTGGTAAAGTGAAGCATAGTATTTATTTGAATTTGTAGGTGAACTATTCTTTTAAGGGTGATTGAGGACAAGCATTGACTAAGTGACACACAGGGAGCCAAAATGAACACACAGGGAGACAAAATGAACAAGTGATGAGAAGATAGGAGGAGGAAGGGAAGGAAAGAAGGGGAGGGAAGAGGGGAGGAACCCAGTCACCTTGCACACACAGCATTACTCTGGCACATCTCACAGCATGACTCGGCAAAACATCAGTACAGGGGGCTATTATATTCTGTGTGTGTGTGTGTGTGTGTGTGTAACATGAACTTTTCCATTTCCTTTTAGATAAACATTTTCTAAATTGATTTCTAATAAATGGCCAATCTGTGGCTCTTGTAAATATACCTCTAAAATGGCAAGACTGCCAGCAGAGCCAGTGCCCCCCACTTGATGCGACACCAGACTACCGAGGGAGTGATGTATCGCCATCGCCCCACCAGGACTTAGGTTTGGCCCTAGCAGCACGCCAAGCTGACCCAAGGTGATGGCTCTGATAGGGACCATGAAGCCAGCCTTCACTTTCTCTGTGAGCCACTCGGGAGCCAACCCTGCAGAGCCAGGTGCATCTTGGGACTATAGTGGGGAGCAATAAAGCAGCACACTACAACGAGGTAGAGCCGCCGGAGAAGAATTGTGCATCAACCAGGTGCAGAAAGCAGCCCAGTTCAACACGACATCAGTCAAAGATGAGTTGCTCTTACCCTGGAGACACAGGCCCTATAATGCTCATAGACATCCAGCCAGAGAAGTAGTTCAATGGGCCAGCCATCGAGAGACCTATGCAGGTTGCCAACCTAGACACACTGATGAGCCTAGAGACAAGCTGATCGGCAGCTGCAAAAAGAGAGCCTGGTGTGACACCCGAGCCTCAGTGCCAAGCCAGTTCCTGGCAGCCACAGGTAATTTCAGCACCAAGAGAGCTGGACAGCTCCCACATGGCCTAATCCATATCATCAACAACACCACTTTGCCAGGGGACATAGATTAGTCCAGTGGTTTTCAAAGTGGGGGCCGCGAGGGGATGCCAGGGGGGCCTCAGCAAGTTGGAAGGAAAAATAAAAGCAAACATTTTTAAAATATACCTATTACTATGAGGGTTGTTATACAATGCCATTATAATAATGTGAGGCATATCTGAACATTATATTTCCCATGATAATGACTGGGAATAATAGTAGAGTGATAGCTCTCATATAGCAGAAAGCCCCAAATACAATTTTTACACACTGTATGCTCCATCGCGAAGTGCTTGTGGCTAAAATAATTATTAGGATTAGCTTAATGTATTTTTACATTTGCAGTAGTATTGTCGATGGGTTTAATAACACATCATGGGGGTCCTTGGCCAGAACCTAGTGGTATTTGGGGGGCCTTGTCGTGGAAAAGTTTGGGAACCCCTGGATTAGTCAACACCTGATGCCCATACGCCGCCTCACCGGTGGGGGATCAGGGGACTATGTAAGAGATCCACCATGGTGAGGGGATGATAGAATGATCAGGCACGATGCGCATCAGGCAGACGACGAGGGGAAGTTGAGGGGGAAGCCGTGGCCTACTGGTTAGCGCTTCGGACTTGAAACCGGAGGGTTGCCGGTTCGAACCCCGACCAGTATGCACGGCTGAAGTGCCCTTGAGCAAGGCACCTAACCCCTCACTGCTCCCCGAGCGCCGCTGTTGTTGCAGGCAGCTCACTGCGCCGGGATTAGTGTGTGCTTCACCTCACTGTGTGTTTACTGTGTGCTGAGTGTGTTTCACTAATTCATGGATTGGGATAAATGCAAAGACCAAATTTCCCTCACGGGATCAAAAGAGTATATACTTATACTTAAGTGACCCGCCAGACCACCATCATGCATTCATTGCGACCACATAGTGAGTTCAAAGGACAGCTGGACCGTCGTTGAGGAGAGAAGGGACACATTGCACATCACTGCCCAGCGCTGACATTACCAGAGCCCAGCACCCCATCCACCAACATCACAGCTGTGGCTTACTAGCTAGGTCATTTGGGTCTGACACATGGACTGTACTTGGACTGCAACCTGGATGCCACCCCATGCAGAGCCCTGATGGACACAGGGACACAGGCTATTCACTGTTCCTTGGGTGCTGAGGCTGTGCCTATGGAGCACCATGTCTTTCAGTACATTTACATTTATTGATTTGGCAGATGCGTTTAACCAAAGCGACTAACAGCAATAGAATAACTTTTAAGCTATTAAAATTTAAACATTTTAACCTTTAAGCTACAGAGCTACAGTTGCAGCATTAGAATAACACTTAAGCTTTTAACATTTAAAGGAACCATACAGTATGTAAGATTGTGGCCAAAACTGGTACTGCAATCACTTTCAAATTACTCTAGAGAGGTGTATCCCCTCCCCCTCCCCCCTGACTCGAGGTTGCCAAACCGGATGCCGAAACACTACTGACTTTGTGATTAGTAGATAAGTGGAGGGTGGCACATCAGGCCAAAACACAACATGACATCACAAAACAAAACATCAACATCAGTTGAGGGCTGCAACTTCACTTTAAAAATGACAATATCCTGTCCGGACTACTGTTGTCAGTGATATAAGTATTTGAAATGAACATGATTTCTTAATGTCTAGTGACATATCAGGGCCATTTTATGATTAATTGTAATTCATTTCTTACATACGGTTCCTTTAAGCTACAGCAATGTTTTAACTACAGCTACAGCAAGAGTAACATTTACGGTACAGTGCAGAGGAGACAGTAGAGAGGGGCCACTGCACTGCCCCCCAAGCCTCCACAGATGTCTAAACTTTTTCATTATCATTTAATCACAAGTGAGTAACATTTAAACGCCTCTTGGATGATCACTGTTCATAACTGGGTGATTCATTTTTGAACACCTGATCACCTGATTGTGCAAATATTCAAGTTAAACAAAAGGAAAACACCCTTCGTATATTTGGTCCTGAATCTTTGGCGTTCTCATCTTGTGCCTTGCAGGCCATATGTCAATGAAGACAGTCGGAGCGGAGGTTCCGTTGGCGACCATGTCCTACAAAGGCTTAGGCCTAGGTTGATTTCCTGTACAGTGGTGAACCTCTGGGACCGGGTAATAGGGACACTGAGGGTATATACCCTAGATTTGAAATGGCGCTTTGCTGCAACTCTGGTGCCAAATTCCTCCACCCTGGGTGGCTTCTTACCTCTCCAAGGAGCGTATGCATTAGTGAGAAGCTGCTACTGCGCAAAGTGCTGCAGTGTCTACCATATATCTGATCATACGGAATCTGCTGAGTCTCGTGGCCTCCCTGTTTTGCCCATTGTCAAGTTGACCACATTGAACAGAGTCATGCCAACCGCGTCGTCTCGGTTTGTGTTTTGTTGCAGCCTTTGCTGCCTCGGCAAGCTGATTGTAAAAGGAAGACAGGAATGAGAAGACCTAAAAACGGAGATGCTACGCTACTGGCTACCTGTGTTCTATTTGTATTTATTTATTTGTGCTTGATTTTGTGCTGTGTAGACTGTGTAGCCTAATAAATGTTCACATATAGCCTACCAGCACAAATGACTAGAAACACTCAATGAACCACAACATAATTATAATATAATTAATTTGGCGGACCTATAAAAGTATGACTAATTAAATATGTTTTAGTGTGGGCGTGGGCGTGATGACTCAGAGGTTCAAGCCATCAGTCGTTCAGGACTCTTATTATGAAGTAGGCCTATCGTATCCTTGCCGAAAGGTTGTCGGACAGTGTCACATGACCATAAGTTGTCATATGACCAAAGCTAGTGGTTGAAAACATAGACATAATATACATAGACGCCGCATCGACCGCTGCTCCCTACTAGCGCTGACGAGATTTGGAGCCGCCATCTTGGACCGGTCATCCACTCCACTCCACTCAGTGTAATCTGTTTGGCCGGTGCAATGAGCTGTCAGCACACTTAATTAATCATATCTCACTGAATACCCAACAGATTTTCACGCGGTTTTTTTTTGCTGCAAAGGTCATACATGTAGCTATGATACAGGCCACATTGTTCGAAAACAACGAATAGTACGGTAATGTTAAATCTTACTTGTGAAAAGTAAATCCCCCCGAGTATGGTTCGCCGATTTGAGCAGGAACATGCTGCACAGTGCTGTCATCTTGTGTTTCCTGCTGCAACGCAATGAGGAGTATGACAGGTCCAAGATGGCGGCCGCATTTCTTGTTTCCAGCAGCCAATGCGGCGTCTATGTATATTATGTCTATGGTTGAAAATGTCTGGCTGTGTTGCTCTAAGTGCAGCTTTGAGGCGTTTTGATTTAATATGTATTTTCAGCGTTTTGCTATGTTATTGGATATACCCCCTTGGCGCTGTTATTCAGTCTGTCGTGATTGAGAAACAGACTGGCAAGCTTCAGCTGGTAGAGGGCTATCATGCTGACAATGTGGCTTCGGCGAATTTCACAGATGACATCTCAGATTCAGGGTAAAAAATGATCTCTTTATCAGTTGTTTCCCTGGGGTAAAGAGTTGTTTTGCAGGGGCTTCATCGTCGTTCGCGTAGGCTTTGTATGCATTTGTGTAGGCTTTGCGAATGCAATTCGCTTGACCCTCTAGCCCTGCTTATGTATAATAGCCTACACCAACTTAGAACGTTTGAGGTTTTGTAAATTGTTGGGGTTTTTGTAATGTAGGCAGGTGAGATTTCGAAAATGGAATAACCAATTTATCTGTGTTGCCTTAGTCTGTTGTCTGGTTGTAGCCAGAAATCATCTACTATGCTAAGCTTTCTGTTACCCCGGTGTTGCACCAAATTCTGTGACACCGGCGCTCATTTATAAATATGCTTTATGAAGAGCTTTTCACTCCCATGACCGTTCAAGAACATTTCCCTTTTCTTTGATGGAGAAGGGTTGTTTAGCAGTTTCTGTTACCCAATTAGCCTAGGCACATTCAGTAGAGGATAGTTATTTGTATGTTGTAATAGCCTAATTCCTTTTTTGACCTCTACGGAAAAATGCCTACATTTATCTTAATTTTCACTTATTGTTAATAAATGAATCTCTTTTTCGTGTTTCTTAGCTGGGCCTATCTAGAAGTGACCACTAGTGGGCGCTATAATGACACCATTCAGGCATATGCTGCGGGGGCAGTGGAGGGTGCCGTTACCTCACAGGTCAGTGACATTTGAGACCACCTTCAGTTTTACTTTGCCATTGTGTTATGATATACAACCAAAGAGTATATTGCAGTTCCACTAAATGCAGACATAAATGGGGCCGTCAATGTGACTTATCACACTTTGCAGGTGATGTGAAGTCGAATGAGGTACCATCTAAACATACTTAAAAATGTGCTATGTAGTCAAATACTGTGATGAAACATACAACAAAAAGTTCTTTCCTTACTGTTTATCATCACTTCAAGATTAACAATTGGTGTACATGGTACCTTTGTAGCTTAGTCGAAATGTGGTGATGGTTGCCTTGCAAAGGTCAGTCCTGCCAAACAACATTTCGCAAACAAACATAAGCTGTTTGTAGGCTACTATGCACACTTTACATTTGCTGTGTAAGATCATACTTTGCACATTTAAAGATTTGCCAAGCAGAACATGACTGAACATGCCACGCCAAGTAATCACCAAAACATCTGTTGGCCTGATGGGATTCTGTTACATGTGGAAGTCCAGACTTACCCATGCAAATAATAGTTTCCTATAAGAGAGAAACTGTGGTGGAATATAGCTTTTTGCAAAATTTATACTTCTCTGCCCTCCTCTGTGCGAAATGGATACTCCCCTGTCCTCTGCAAACATGATACTCCGCAACAAACAATAACAACTGTTTACTGTATTGTCATTGTTCGTCATGAAGTATCATCTTTTTTCCCCATTATTTGATTTGCTTTGTTTTTGTGTTCAGCTCATCTACAAGCACTGGATGAACACTGTTGTTGACTACTGTGGGCCATTTGGATATGAACCAGTTTATTGCCAGAAGTTAAAGGAGTACATCATGGCTAATCTTCAATGGGTTGTGAAGCAGATAGAGAAACAGCCTGACTCGGCTTACTGGCACCAGGTAAGCGGTCCAACTGCGGACACTAGTAAATTGATCAACACATCACAAAATCGTTACTCCCCAGTAAATAAATGCCGGTTCAAACATGTTTTGTATTGCATCACGAGAGGTCATCGCTGATTGGAAGACCTTTCAATGTAAATGTTTGTTTGCTCCACAGGTCCGTCTTGCACTGTTGCAGATTCGAGGGATGGAGGACGCCTACAATGACCAGCTGTCTTTCTCAATGGCCATCCCAAACCTCAATCCATTTGGGTTTCTGTGAGTGCTCTCTCCTTCCCTGCTCATTTCAGCGCTCGCTCAGCATAATCTGCTGGAAGGTATTGGTCTAGATACATGTCATTTGGCTACAGAGACTGGTTAAAAGCCTGTTGTGTGTGCCTTAGCTCTTGGAGGAAGGTCTTAAACTGAATGTGTGTGTGTGTGTGTGTGTGTGTGTGTGGGGGTTGTTGCAATAGGGTCAAAGGTGGCCCCAGCCGTGGCGCAGCCCGCCCCGTGGTCCTTTCCGGGTCCCGCCCCGATTCTCTCTCCCGCCCACTTCCTGTCGTTCTGTTCTCCACTGTCCTATCTGATTAAAGGCATGAGAGGCCAAAAAAAGATTTTAAAAAAGGGTCAAAGGTTATAGCTTGCACTGTTTTAAATCCTGTCATTTTGGAGAGAAGCAGTTAAATGGTCACTGTGACTGTTGATTTATTGTTTTATTGACTGTTGTTTTATTTGTTTCACTCCGAGACACACATCAAAGCTATTATAGTACATTGAACACAAGTAGATATTTTATGTTGCTTTTAGCCTGCCAAAAAAGCTTCCCTTAGAGTCTGTTTCTATAAATAGATGCTATTATTAGCACCGGGCTCAAGTAACTTCTATGTTTGCAATGTACCAAACATTTCTTTTCACAAAAATAGTCACATGTTGTTGTGATGGTCTCACGTATCACATGAGAAGTACGATGTACCCAGGAGCAGCTGAGTGCTGAAACCATGTGAAATATTTTGTCTATAATCGTATTTTTTTTTTTATTTATTTTTTTTTTTTTCTAAATTTAGATTTCGATTTTTATAATCCATATATAAAAAAAGTTCTATTTTTTCAGACGGAGAGATACACTGTATGTTTTTTTGAAGATGTTTTACACACACCCTTTGCTCCATCAGGTTGTTTCAGATGGGTGGAGATCTGGAGGATCTGGAGGCTGCGCTGAATAAAAGTAGCCCATCACGGACGCTTGGCTCAGGCTCCTGCTCTGCCCTGGTGAAGTTGCTGCCAGGCAACAAAGAGCTGTTGGTATCACATGACACATGGAATAATTACCAGGCCATGCTGAGGATCATGAAGAAGTATTCCTTCTCCTACCACATTTCATCAAAAGGTGTTTACACGCATCCAGACGCATACACAATATCTGTCTTTAAACTCTTTCTTTTGTGCAGTTATCTTGACAACAAACTCCTTGTGTACAAATTTATTTTTTGTTCCTAAAGATTTTGTGGTAGACAGTGTGCTCTTTTGAATTGAGGATACCATGATTGTGACATGGTACATTTCAATATTGTTTTTTTGCATTTGCATTTGTTTTGCATTTGCAACATTGCAATGTTGTTTTGTTTAGATTGTTTTTAGGTTCTCCACTCTGGTTGTAAAGAATGCTGTTTTCTCTGCAGTAAAACATTTTGTCTTTGGACTAATTGATTTGACCTGTGTTCCAGATGAGCGGCCCATCCCTGGGGCCATTCAGGCCTTCTCCTCCTACCCTGGCTCCATCTTTTCAGGCGATGACTTCTATATCCTCAGCAGTGGGCTGGTGAGTAGTGCTCTGCAGCAGGCTGCACCAGTCAAGTGTAAGTTTGATTGTGAGTTTAGGTGTAAGGTGTGTCTTAAACCTCCTTTGTCAGACAGGACTGAGAAGAATTAGGGGATTGTATGCAACCTGATTATTTTGTTTGTTTTTGCATTGTTGGGTATATACACTGTAACTGTATGAACACACCACCGCCGTTTTGAGCTTCAAAGTTACAGACTTCTCTCAGCTGCAAGAAGCAGCAAATCCATCAGCGTCGCGTTTTGGCCGTGTTGAGCGACCAGAACGTCAACCAGAAAGTTAAAAGTTGGTCAACTTTATGGTAATGAGCTATGACGCGGTTCAGCGGCAAACGACCAGCAACGTAGAATGCAGCCACGTCAGAGCGGCCAAAGCCTCAAAAGCTTCCCCTTACTTTTTGACAAACGTCTTTGACCGGGTGGCCAGAGCTTCTTTTGCAGCTCAAGTCGGCGGCTGTGTGTACGTACAGTAAGACACCTCTCTGTGTTGCTCTTGTTTTTGTTTAGGTTGCCATGGAGACCACAATCGGGAACAGTAACCCTGCCTTGTGGAAGTACGTGGTACCGCAAGGTGCAGTGATGGAGTGGCTCCGAAATATTGTTGCCAATCGCCTAGCACAGACAGGCAAACAGTGGGCTGATGTCTTCAGCAAGTTCAACAGTGGAACGTATGTCTGCATCTGTGAACACACAAGCATACTCACATACGCACAGTAGCCTACCTGCTGGTTGTCATAATCACATACAGTATATATTTGAAAAAATATATAAGTATTTGCATACCTTATTCTTAATCCTAGACATTATTGATAACTCAACTTAACTTATGTATTCATAACTACACAGTGTAAACAATATAACAACAGAACAGCTGTCATGAATGATTTATTGAATTATTTAAATGTCAAGGAGAGCCTTGAAATATATATATATAGATAGATATATAGATAGATAGATAGATTTTAGAAGGTAGTTAAATAAAGAGAGTAGATGAATGACATTTTCAATGCATCAGATTTGAGAGATTAATTTTTATACATGCGTATTCAAGATGAATAGAATGAATCTTAGAAAAGAACAATGTGCTCTTTCCACCTAAGGTATAATAATCAGTGGATGATTGTGGATTATAAAGTCTTCACTCCAGGAAGAACAGATATCACAGAGGAGCTTTTCACTGTTCTGGAGCAAATTCCGTAAGTCCTCTACCTTCACATGATAGTATGATCCTTGTGTGCTGCCGATGGTTCTCATTTGCTCTTGGTTTAGTTGATACTTAGTTGAAATGGTATGTGCCATTTTATTGGGTTTGTGTTGTTTATCTTTTAGTTTGATCAATGCTTATAAAGTAATCTATGATTAGAAAATTCCTACAAATGTTTTTCATCACATTTTTCTCTTTTCTTGTAGAGGTTTCATTATGGTCCAGGATAAAACCACTGAGCTTTATGAAACAGGTTACTGGGCTAGCTACAACATCCCGTGAGTGTAAAGACCAGTCTCCTATTCAGAAAGCATATTTACATACATGCATGAGCATAGTCTTAACTCATATGTTATTTGTCATTTTGTATCTGTGTCATATTATGCAGTATTTCCACAGTATCATTTCTTACTGTATACTTTATATTTGAACTCTGCATGTCTGAAGTAGAAAAGGTCATAATTGAATGAATGAATCCACCCACTCATATTTTTATTTTGTATTTTATATTTGGATTTCAACCTGAATTTACTCTCCACCATACAGGTATTATAAGGAGATCTTCAATGCCAGCGGCTGCCAGGAGCTGGTTCAGCAGTACGGGTCTTGGTTCTCCTTCGATATGAATCCAAGGGCTCAGATTTTCAGACGGAATCAAACCTTAGTGACCGATCTGAAGTCTATGGTCAAGCTCATGAGGTGATCTATACTTTACTTTGGTCCACCGATCATTTAAATGGATGTAGTGCTCTCTACCCAACTATAGAAGGCTAAATGCCTCTCACTTTCTCCTACCAAAGAAAACCATTGACCAGTGGCATCCCTGTTGCAGGTACAACAATTATGAGAAAGACCCCCTGTCCCAGTGTGATGGCTGTGACCCAAAACAGAATGGAGAAAACACCATCTCTGCACGATCCGATCTTAACCCTGCCAATGGCACCTATCCATTTGGAGCACTAAGACAGCGGCCTCACGGTGGAACGGACATGAAGGCAAGCCCCCGTCGCCTCTGTCTCTGTCTTAATGAGGATTTGTATGCTTTTGATAAGATAATACTTTACTGTCTGTTACACAAGGGTTACAGAAAAATGTCTTTGACAAGGCTCCAGTCACAAAGAAACATTCACACAGACATATACAAACAAGACATGGGGTGTTGAAGTATCAACTGACTGTGGTATCAGTGGTGTGGTATAGATACTAACTTAGTCTTTCCCTGCTCCCACAGATGACGTCGTACGGCATGTATAAGGAGTATCAGATGCTGGCTGCTAGTGGCCCTACGTGGGACCAGGTGCCTGCGTTCCAGTGGAGCACCTCTCCGTACAGTGACCTGCTGCACATGGGCCATCCTGACCGCTGGGCCTTTCCTACAGTCCATGTCAGATGGGGCACTGTCTGAACTCAAAGTAGCTTATAGACAAACATGGACAAATGCAACAAGTAGACAAACACACACACACACACACACACACACACAAACACACACACACAAATACACCTGGCCTTCCCAATAATCATGATCATTATGTCTAAATCAAGACGGAGACTCCAGGATGACGGTATAGAGAAAAGAAAGGACAAAGGAATGAAAGGGAAAACGCAAGCCATGGACAGGATTGCTGTTTTACATTCAAATCTGTCAGTGGTTTCAGTTTTTTTTTATTATTATTGTTTTCTGTTTGATTACATGAGATTTCTGAATAAAACAATAAAAAAAAACAATGAATAAGACTATTATATGACTGTTGTGGTTTTATTGAAGAAGTAGTAAACTTCTTTTTCTTTTGCTCAATAGGCCTATCTCATATAAAAAATGGCGTCTCATAATGACGTTTTCATATATCATATAATATCATTTGATAATAAGAAATTGTAGCGTAAAATCCAATGCTAATTTTGTTTTGTTGAAAATACGTATTTCTGAATAATGCAAGTGCGCTGTTAACCAAGTACCATAGACAGGCGCAGATGAAGTAAACAGGTGGGCTTTTACTGTGATGCCAAATACCGTGACCCGGAAAGAGAATAATTAAATGAATTTCATATGACACTGACGTTTAAAAGCAAACTCAACAGCCTGGTGGTGACCATGACAGCATCATTATTTTGGATACTTCTGCCATTGAAGTAGGTTGTTTCTCAGCAAGTACCGCTTCGAGTGACACGAACACATTGTCATTCGTATAGGTAAGTGAATCTTTCTAATGATCGCTGACTGCTGGCTTGTTAGCTTAGCCAGCTAGTTAACCTTACAGGGGTTTTGAAGTTGGATGGCTAATCAGCCAGCCAGCTGACGTTCGCACAGAACAGAGTTTTAACGATCTCAATGTCGAATAGCAGCTAACTATTAACAACAAAAATGTTTCAAATCTGAAGCGTACGCAAGCTAGTATTGCATGTGCTGTCATTTCACGTTGTTGAATGTGTTGTCATGTCAAGAAAAATGATCCCCAGATTTTTTTGGTTAACTCCTCGTTGGTTGTTTGTTTAGTGTGTAAGAAAAGTCACATCCTATTCCAGCACAACATATTGTGCTGACAGTGGTTTTCACATTGTATGTCATCGTCTTCGTTAACGTTAGTGTATCATCAGGCTACGTCTTTAGGAATGTCTTTTATAGACTCTATTGTATGATAGGCAGCCTGTGCAGTATGACAATAGTCACTAGCCATTAGGAATAACTGAAGAACTTCATTAGACTGCTATGTGTTGTAAAATATGCGTTTGAACAATATTCCTGTTACTTTAGATGGGAATGGAACTGTTTCCACTTTAATGACAGTCAGACATACAAATACACAGATGCAAGCATATATTAAACACATGGGTCATGTGATGTGAATTGTTTATGGCAGTGACCACGTCTCTTTATTGTCATTACTTACAGATCAAGAAGCATTCCCTCAAACCTTTTAGAAAAACTGGAACTTCAAATTCCAGGAAATTGTTGTCTCGGATGCCAGGTCTCAGGACTCTCAACACAAGCTCAAAACTGGTCACGTGATGTCTGATGACCCAACTGGTGGTGGTGGCGTCTTCCATGGTTCCAGGACCGGAGCAGCAGGTCCTACAAGTGGAAGACTCTAATTTGTCAGTTAATCAGGGGGATCCGTCCACGGGAAAAGACAAAAAGAAGGTATGTTTTGACTTTTTGAGGACCACCTTAAATGATGTTCACAAACCATGATACCTTAAATGATGACCACAAACTGCAGCACTGAAATATAGGCAACATCTGAAGTTTGCATTCCATCACAAAGCTACAGTCCCTTAGTTAGCTTTAGTTGTCCTCTATTCATCATGTTTTTGCTATTGTCAATCCCAGCAAAATTGATTTAGGGACTAGTAAGTCTGACAGAGCCAAGTCACTAAATATAGCTTGCATTTAAATATGATCATATACATAGACATATTCACGTTAGTCAGCACATCTTGCCTGGAACCCATGCTTTGAATACCTCAACCAAAATTAGCCCAGTGAGACACAGCAGTGTGTGTCGTATGCATGCAGACTGAAAAGTCATAGTGTCCTGTTTTCAAGCAGCTGTGAAAGAGCCATATGTTCACTTGTCACACAGTTTTAATTAGTCTGATATTTTTATTGCTTAGATACCGCAGCATTATTCATTTTGGAAGGAAACTATGGTTTAGTTACTGTGTTGTTGAAATTGGAGTTTTATTAAGCTGAAATAAAGGAGATGAAGGTGGATCACTTTACAGGGTGGAATAATATTCAATGTCGTGCGTGCCCTATTGGGACTGTGAAAACAGACACAATAAGCTGTCGTGTCATATAGGCATAGGGAGTCTAACATCTAAATTAAGTCCAAGGACACTGAGTCAAACAGCACAACAGCTTGTATAAATAGCCGACAGCATCCTGAGAGCAGTACATTGTGTGTTTCTCAAGCAGGATGTTGATTAGATCATAGTAGACACTGATACAGCTCTGTTGACTTGTTTTGAACAGTATGTGAGAATGTATGGGCATCTGTGGCCTACTGGTTAGGGAATCAGACTTGTGACCGAAGGGTGGCCGGTTCGATCCCTGACTGGTAGGAAAAATGTGGGTGGGGGGAGTGATTGAACAGCACTCTCCCACATTCACATCCACAGATGAGGTGCCCTTGAGCCAGGCAATACCCCCCAAGTCTAACCCCTAATTGCTCCCCGGGCACCAGGATTAAGGCTGCCCACTGCTTTGGGTGTGTATGTGTGCTCCTAGTGTGCTCACTGCTCTGAGGGTGTGTGTGTTTGAATGGGTGTACACTGTGTGTGTGTGTGTGTTGTACACTACCCCCTGATGGGTAATTATATGCAAGTATGCTTGGTTAATAAACCTGATATACATTTACATGGGGCCTAATTTAAATGATGGGCAAAGCGTCTTAAGTCTAACTAAAGCTAATTTGATAACTAGTGAAAATAAATGTGCTAATTTAAAACCATGGGTAAGACATTTAAGCGCAAAGATTGACGACTCACCTCAGTTCCCCCACATGACATCTATACTTTGCTAATGTTGACAGACTTTTTTACCACATACAGTACATATCCACTCACAACATCATGTTTATGTCTGCAACCCCAACACATATAATGGGGAGGATCAATGTGGATCAATGATGATCAATGTGTGTGTTTGTATTTAGTCAATGTGTGCGTTTGTATTTATTCCTCAGACGGCAGCAGCCACTTTGGATGAAACTTCTCCCTCCTCTGCTGAGTCTTTCGAGATGTTGGATGGTCTGGATTTGTCCGAGTCCATTTACGAACCAGTCCAACCTCATTGGTTCTACTGTCGTCGGACCAATGAGAAAGACTGGCTACCATTCAGCCATGAAGACTCTCTTAAGCTGGAGGATGCCCTCAAGAACTGTGAGAGCACTCCTAAATGTTTATTCTAGCTGTTTTGTAATAAATAGCATTTTGGTATTAACTCACGATTACACTTAGAAATCATTTGAATTATTTTCGTCTCAACAATGTAATCTATGTAGCTATTGATGTAGAATGCAATTTAATGTACAAAGCTAAATAACTGTGGGTACATTCATTGTGCACAAAAAAATAGGTGGATATGAATTTCACCAGCAAAATGACAAATACACGCCCTCTTTTGTTTTGCTGAAGCTCAATGTTGATTGGCTAGGATTGTTTATGGCTTGGTCCACTGTCGCTTTCCAATTTACAGGGCCAGGAATATGCACAAATGCCAGTTTTTTTTTTTTTTTTTTTTTTTTTTTGTGGACTACATATTTAAGTCTGAACAGTATTAATCTTGTCTTGTTATTACCTGACTTCTATTTCAGTGAAAAAAGAAGATGAGAGCGTGGTCGCTGTGGAGGGTGGTCGCTATGACGTTCGCCTGACTGAGCGTCTGCGCTATGCTGTCTACTGGGACCAGGCACCCTCAGAAGTCCGTCGCTGCTCGTGGTTCTTCAAAGGAAACGAAGACCCCCGGTACATGCCATACCCAGAGTCTTTCAGTGAACGCTTGGAGGTAAGCCATCCCTCTTTTAGCTCTTATGCTTAAAGGAGAATTCCGACCATTTTTCACATAGATCTCCATTTCTCAAGGTCACCGAATACTGTCGGTACAAAACAAAACCCAAAACAATCGGTTCTACCTAGCTCGAGTTGCTGCAACCAACAGCTAGAGCAACCAGGCTGCTACAGTGTTAAACTCTGGGGGCATTTTCATCAGCCCTCATGTTCATGCCCCCAGAGTGTAGCACTGTAGCTGCCCGGCAGCTCTAGCCTTTAACTGCATAAGCACTCAATGAAGGGTTAGGTTTCCTATCTTAGTTTGCGTTTGTTCACACACTATTGATGTGGCATGGTGTGACCACCGCCTGACAATCGGTCGCCCTGGATTCGATTCCCAAACCCGCCGTTGCCAGTTCTGTGTTGTTTTGGATAAAAGTGTCAGTTAAATACGAGTGAACTTTAGCTGAAACTTTAACTTTTAGTTTTCTTGGGAGAATCATGCACGTTTTTGTGATTTGACAATGAGTCATTTGTGCTTCCTTGACAGGATGCGTACATGATAGCCGTAACATTAGGGGAGTGGAAGAGGAAGCTGGAGTTTCCCACAGGCGAGACGGTCATTCTCCACAACCCCAAGGTAAGATGTGCATGTGCTGGACCAGTCCAGGGACCAGCTGAGTACCTACAGGCCGTTCGTCAAGGGTGATGATACATTGGGCATAGGGCTGGGATAAACGATTATTTTTTAAACTATTAATCTAGCGATTATTTTTTCGATGCATCAATTAATTTAACGATTCATTTTTTCAGTTCGATTTCAATTCGATTCGATTATCGATTACCTCCACATTAATTGACTAATAGCAACTTATACATGTTTATTTACATATCTGAATGAAAAAACATGAATTCTTTAACATTGCAATATACGCTTATTGCTTTTAAGATTACAAAATAAAAGACTATACAAGTGCAAAGTAATGCATTTTTAGCCAGAGGTAGCATTCAATAAAGTTCAGTAGTGTCTAATTGAGTGCCTGTCATTTTAAGACGTTCGTGTGGGAATCCTTGCAATTAACATATTAACACAGTTATAAGGCTGCCGATGTGTGGATGCAATTCATAAGTAGTTAGTTCAAATAACGGTTCGTACTTCTCCTTTGGACAAGCACTTTTGAGTCTTGGAAAACACTTTTCCATTTACATCGGGATTTTGCAAACATTCAGAGTCAATAAAATGAGCCCTGCATGAATAACCAATACAAGCAGCTGCAAGTAAGCATGCTAAACTTGACATCCAAACAGTATTCTAACGTTAGCTTTGAGATACTGCTTGATTGCATACTGTAACTTAACTTAGTAGTCTCCTCAATGTACTATGTTGTGATAAGACCTTAGCAGAGTTTACTTTAACTTTAATGCAGCAGTTTTGATCAAATTTGCGCAGCATGGTCACGATGCTAAGCGGATTTAATAGTAATTTTAGCCCACTGTGTTCTATGCAGTGCTTCTATGTGGCAACAACAATCGTGAATATTTTGTTAAATGCACCTGCAGAGGAGGAGCAGCGGGCTCGTTACGAAAGAGAGCGGGCGGGGCGAGGAAAGGCTGTGTGAGTAAAAAGTGCAGCTCAATGAAATTATTTTATCTTATCTTTAATTTAAACAGTAGGCCTACAACATAGAACATCAACGTGTGGTGGCCGGTTTTGATTTCGTGGTGCCCAGCCACAGATTAGTCAACGTATGGAAAACACTGAAGGTGTAAGAATAAAAATATTTAGCAGCACAAGTTATGCTTGACGAATCGACGCTCATATTTTGCGTCGACGTATTTTTTGCGTCGATGTCATCGATTACGTCGACGCGTTGTCCCAGCCCTAATTGGGCAGTGTTTTGAACAATGTCGCTGGACATTGCTCCTGAACTACATTGTTTGTGCACTTTCCCCACTATTATTGGTTAACTCATTTTTATCTGGAGAACTGCTATCATGTATGGGAAAAAATTGTAGCAATCTGAAAAATCGGAACAGTTCATGCGATTGCCTTGCAGCATTGCTCAAAAAATAGACCCATATATACCTTAAGAGTGAGGTTTTCTCCTTACTCTTGCTTAACCAATCAGGCTGTGATTTTTCTGATTGGCTTTGTCCTTCTTTTTAATTGGCAGCTCATTATGCAGTACCAGCCAATCATGCTGCAGGATGACTGGGTCTCCTCCCCCTCTGAACAGGGGAGGCCGCGCACAGTAAAGAGGGGCATTGAGAACATTGCTGTGGACATCCCAGAAGGTGTGTTTCAGAACCCTGATGGCCTGTGTTTTAAAGGAGAATTCCTGCAATTTTTCAAATAGATCTCTGTTTCTCGAGGTCAAAGAGAACTGTCGGTACGGAAAAAACTATCAAAACGGAAACAATCGGTTCTACCTAGCTTGAGTTGCTGCAGCCAACAGCTAGAGCTGCCAGGCGCTACAGTGCTACACTCTGGGGGCATGTTCATCAGTCCTCATGTTCATGCCCCCAGAGTGTAGAGTTCATGTTATGATCCTGGTACAGAAGCACTACACTCTGGCTCCATATCAATGCTTTTATTACAGTGCATGAAAATGCACTGTTCTGTTATCCGAAGTCTTCTTCTTATTCTTCCCACCACATTTCTGCGTCTAATTCAGCTTTAACCGTTTAACGTAGAAACTTCGTTCAAACTTTGTAACATAGGTCTTGAAAAGGACACGTGGGGAATGTATTTTTCACTTTTGTAAACGTTATACTTTTTGAGATATTAATAAAAAACAAGCTTATTTTTCCCCATAGACTTTGTATTAGCACTGACATCACAATGGACTAATTAACTTGATTTGCACCTGTATCAACTTCCAGCTGCTCACTACTAGGACCCATCAAAGGGCCAGTTAAACTGATTGCACCTGTATCAACTGCTTTCTGCTTAACTAGGCCAACTCTCTCTGTGTCTCTCCATTCTACAAGGATATAAGGCACATTCCATCCAACTTTCTATCCATTCATCCTCTTCAAACCATTCACTCATCCACCCATTAAACTATAAATCAACATCCATTAAACAATCTTCCTATCAACATCCATTCAACTTTCTGTCTATCAACATCCATTACACTATCTACATTCAACTTTTAAACTGTAAACTCTGTCTCAGGCTTTAAGCATACAATCTGGCTCTCTTAAGACTACTATTTCCTCTGCCCACAACTGTTTCAAAATACATGTCCTCACTAAAATTATTTAATAGTGAATTATTGAACTATTTAAACTACTCAACTATTTAACTGTTCAGCCATTTCAACTGTCAGTTGTTATCAACTATGACTCCTGCCAACTGTTTCCCAATAAAAGTTTGTTTGGCATTTTATGTTAATATACAGTATGTTTATATTTTCATGCACTGCTAATTTCCTCGAAATTACATTTTCTAGTTAATCGATAACGTTTGGGGTCTTCTTCAGATCGTAGAAAAACAGGAAGACCAACCACATCATTATATATCCACACTAATTATGACCGCCGCGCAGCGAAGCGGCAGTCATATAGGTTTAGTCAGATTTTTTTTTCCGCATGTCCAAATTTCCGTCAAGGATTCCCTAGACACTGTAAGACCGGGGTACACGAAACTTGGTGGGCATGTAACCCCACATGGATAGCATGGAACCCTCTTTTTTTCGTTTTGATCTGTAGCCCCCCCGCTGGACTGGACCCCCCCGAAAGGAGGGTAGGGCAGACACAGTTTTCTGTGAATATCTTGAGAACCGTAGGGTTTAGGAGGACCATTTTTTTGTTGTATGTTGATCTCAAAGGGCCATGTCAACCCATTCCATAACCGCTCATTTCATGTATAGCGCCACCTAGTTAAACACAAAAAAGTAAAAATGAAGGTACCACAGGTATCTGTGACCTAACATAGTCAAAACTGCACGAAATTGGAAATGTAGGATCATTATGACACCCTCTGAATGCACGCCAAGTTTCGTCGAATTCCGTTCATGGGGGGCCACACAATAAATTAATTTATGTTACTATACACCAACTGGCCTGTAGGTGGCCGGAGACAGTTTTCTGTGAATATCTCAAGAACCGTAGGGCCTAGGAGGTCCATCTTTTTTTTGTATGTTGGTCTTAAGGGGGCATGTCAACCCATCCCATTACCACTTATTTCATGTATAGCGCCACCTAGTTAAAAATTAAAAAGCAAAACATTAGGTGTTTTCATCACAATATCTCTGGCTGACATGGTCAAAACTGCACGAAATTGAAAGTGTAGGATCATTATGACACCCTCCGAATGCACGCCAAGTTTCGTGGACTTTCGTTCATGGGGGGCCTCGAGAAACAGAGATCAGAAAATAATTTATGTGTACATTTAGTGACCGTACACCAACAACGATTCCCGGGACACTGAAAGACCGGGGTACACGAAACTTGGTGGGAATGTAACCCCACATGGATAGCATGAAACATCGTTTTTCGTTTTGATCTGTAGCCCCCCCGCTGGACTGGACCTCCCGAAAGGAGGGTAGGGCAGACACAGTTTTCTGTGAATATCTTGAGAACCGTAGGGCCTAGGATGACCAATTTTTTGCATATGTTTGCCAAGGGTCATGTAAACCCATTCCATATGCACACATGTGCATAAACAGATACACACGCACACACATGCATTCACAGTAATCCTACGTATAACACATACTCACACAGTAGACATATATACGCATGCATGCACATGCACACACACAGGCACATAAACAGGCAAACACACAAGCACATGCACGCACGCACACACACCCACCCACACACACACACACACACATAAACATAAACATGTACACGCACACATGCACACAATTCAAGAATTTCTCCGAATTATGAACAGGCAAGATGGGGGTGGGGTTGTATAAAATGTATTTTACATGTGAAATCTATGAACTAATCATGTTTTGGTACTTGTTGTCTAGCAGATACCAGTAAGAATTGAGTTTGCATAATGCAATTCAGTGAGACAGTTAGAAACATACAGTATATGCCTTTCAGCGTGACTTATTTTTGTGGAAAACATGTGCTGGACTCGGCGGCGGTCATATTTTGTACCGCTCTGTGGTACATCTAGTTAACACACCAGACAATAGGGCTCCCAGCCATTGGAGGTAAAGGGATGTCTATTAGTAATTTACCAGTGGCCAGCACCTCCCTAACTGTCCTTGGTGTGCGTTACATTTGCCTTAAATATGATCCTGGTACATTCACACAGACTGTTTAACTCTACAGTCGTAACTTAGGTCCACTAAATACTGTGGGCACTGTGATTACTTTTCGTTTGCTCAGCTTTTCCCGTTTTTTTTTTCCCCAACTGAGTAGGTGGACGTCGGATCGTCCTGTTGTGTTTTAGACAGATTGGGCCTGACTGATGTGGTCAGGAAAAAAAAAATCAGGAAATTGCTCCAAGAATCATTAGCACACAGTACCTCCGTGTTGATCTAGCATCATGTGTGTGTGTGTGCCTACAGGGGAACCTCCGTGTTGATCTAGCATTGTGTGTGTGTGTGTGTGTGTGTGCCTACAGGGGAACCTCAGTGTTGATCTAGTGTCATGTGTGTGTGCCTACAGGGGAACCTCAGACAGTGGACCACCTTGTGTTTATGGTGCATGGGATCGGGCCTGCATGTGACCTTCGGTTTCGGAGCATCATCCAATGTGGTATGTTTAATGTGTGTGTGTGTGTATTACAATAATGATATTGTAACTAACATCCTTTACCAGCATAATACATATGTTCAAATGGTTCCTGTTTGTGTATCTGTCTGTGTGTGTGTTTTTAAAGAAAAAATAATAATGCTATTGCAAAATAACATCCTCTCCAATACACAATGTAAGCTTCGATGATATTGAAAAACTTTTTTCACGATCTCTGTGGAAACTTGAAGACAAAGCCCGAGCAAGCATATTTTGGGGCAGGGAGAAAACATTCTCAAAAAAGTCCTTAATCGGCACATACCTGATGGAATTGAAGGAGAAATACACCACCGTTGTTTTGAACACAATTATTGACTTAACTAAATTATTGCATTTCTGCTCTAGTCGGGTCTCCCTCAGTACTTTATTGTTTTCTCCTGTTGTGGACAGTGTGCTACTTTGAAATGTGATCTCCTGATTCCTGATTGTTCAACAAAGCCTCATTTTGGGCTCTCTCTCTCTCTCTCTCTCCCTCCCTCCCTCCCTCCCTCTCTCTGTCCAGTGAATGATTTCCGCAGTGCTGCCTTGAGCCTGCTCAGCTCTCACTGCAGGTCGGCCCGAGAGGAGGGCAGGGTTGGCAGGGTCGAGTTCCTTCCTGTTGACTGGCACAGTGCTCTCCATGGCGATGCCACCGGCGTTGACGAGTGAGGGCGCCAATTACTCCTCTAGACAGAAACATTGACTCCGAAACAATGAATGGACTTTTGTTTGGTTATGGTTCTGTTTTGTAACAGTTTTGTCTGTCTTTGGATGTTTTGCCTCGTTGTTTGTGAATGTAGTTTACAGTCATTGCCTTCCTTGCAAGGTCTGACCTGTAAAAGAGTTGACAATTTGAAAGATTCTTTTCATAAAATGAACTGATAACTGATCAATTCATAAAAAAAATTCCCCTCAGGTCCATCCAACGGATCACTCTCCCCAGCATCAGCCGACTCCGACATTTCACCAACGACACCTTGCTGGATCTCTTCTTCTACAACAGCCCCACCTACTGCCAGACTATCCTGGACACCGTGGTAACAGAGGTCAACCGACTCCACAGTCTGTTCCGCTGCCGCCACCCAGACTTTAAGGGGCAAGTGTCCCTAGTGGGCCACAGTTTGGGTCAGTTTATGTCAGCTATGTTGTTCCTCCGTTTTGTCATTATGGGATCTTTTGCAACATGTTGGCTCCTTTCGTATCGGACATGCTGACTCCTGTGTCTCAAGTTGTGTACTTTATATTCACAGGGTCTCTTATTCTTTTTGATCTTCTCACCAATCAGAAAACAAGCTCTGAGGACTTGGGGAATGAGATGGTAGCTCTTTTTCCTTTTTTTTCCCTTTTTCTTATTTGTCCTTCATGCATTCTCTCGCATGTATGATTTTAAAAAAGTGGAAAGCATATATTTTTGGAATGCATAATACGTTTATTTGGCGTAAAACAACATAGTGGGAAAAAAACCAAATCATTATATCAGCTTGTAGACCTACGTCTGCTGTAGGGGTGACTTACAAAAAAGACAGATGTTCCAGGTAAACGTGTGTTTGATTGTGTGATTACATGACATTGATTTTTGTGATTTGTGTCTCCTGAATTGACAGAAAAATTCTTTCGGTGACCTTTCAACCCCTAAGAAAGAAAACCTGGAAGATGCCCTCAGTAGACTGGGGCTTCAGAAATACATTCCTATTCTACAGAAGGAAGAAATGGACCTAGACTCTTTGGTCAGTACTTTACTGAATTTAGTCTGCTGATTGGAATGACTTATATATTGTTTTATATATATATATATAACATTTTACATTTATTATCATCCTTTCCTCAGTCTCTTTGCACAGAAACTGAATTAGAAAAAGTAGGAATACCTCTTGGACCACGCAAAAAAATCTTGGACTTGGTCAGTAGAAGACAAATCTTGAAGGTGAGGGACAAACTCTACAAGCTAAAAGCACTGTCAATGCATTGGGATGCTTGTAGTGCTTTTATTGGAGGAAAAAGAAATCAAACAACTGGTGTGTTTTCACACCAAATTTGGATTTACAATCTTCTTATGGATCTGTTCTGTCTAGATAGCGTTAATCATCATTTATAGAATAACGGGTTAATGGAATCAACGTAAGCATATTTTGTAAATATTCCACATCCTCCCAACTCATGTGGCCATGGGACTCTGGTGTTCTTCCACAGGATCATAAAGCCAGGATGGCGGCCATGTTACCTCCTGAAGACTTAGCAGACCACAACGATGCCAGCGTGGCCCACCGTCAAAGCTTCCTGCGGACCTATTCCACCACCAGTGCCGTAGACTACAAATATTTTGATGTGGGGATCGGTCAGGTAATAAACATACACTGTATGTGGTGTCTGTGTGTAGTATTGTTCTTAGTGTTGTAGGTTTTGTAGATTGTTTCAGACTAGCCTAGGCCACTAAAAGATGTAGAGTAGACGATCACACCGTTAAACTTGTCTGGTTTGACTTTTGTTGCTCTCGGGGATAGCTGAACTATGCTGTTGCCAGGGGACAGGTTAGTGGCTCCATCCACTATTTTATCTATTTATTTATTTATTTATTTTTTCTGTTACATTTGCTTGCATTTGCTTTCTGCATTTTACAGTATTTCACCATGTCTCTATCATTTTGCTTTTTTTAATTTTGAATTCCTCTGTTGTCTCATCGACATGTGAACCATTCATTGCTGTGCCCTTTGGCTCTGATAGGATGTTGCAACAGTTCGAAATCAGTCCTTTGGCTCTGATAGGATGTTGCAACAGTTCGGAATCAGTCCTTTGGCTCTGATTGGATGTTGCAACAGTTTGGAATCAGTGTCCATCTGTGGAGATTTAGGGAGGTTTTCAGAACTTACTCTGGCCATTGCTGGGCAGGGAGGGGCAGGGGGTGGAAAATAGGGCGCATGACTACTAGAGAGGAGATATCTGTTTCCATAAGGACAGATAGAGGTCATGGTGAATATATACACAGCATGAGAAAAACAGTGTATCTTTGACATTGTGGTTAGTCTCAAAGAGAGAAATTAGTTTCCCTTTTGTGTACTATGCAGCATGAGGTGTATTATGTGCCACTTGCATTGTGGTATTGTCTGGTAACAATACAGGTTAGACTATTATTATGGCTGATATTCAAACTGGTGGAAGACTGAAAAGAAGATGATTTGACAAAACTGCAAATTTCATGATCTGTTACTAAACGAAGTGCCAGTGTTCGCTTTTGTAAGAATTAGTTAAATTTGTCCTCTTTGTCCCTTGTTTTGTCCATTACAGGTGTCCATCCATTACCCTCAACTATCTTTCCATCCACACTCCTTCTTTGCGTTCGGCTCACCCATCGGAATGTTTCTGACTGTTCGAGGACTGAAACGTATCGACCCCGACTACAACTTCCCCACGTGCAAGGCCTTCTTCAACATCTATCACCCTGTGCGTGTGTCCTCTTGGAAATGGACAAGCAATGCGAATCCATATGTTAAAGTAGCTTTTGTGTGAAAGTTATAGCTGCTTCTTAGAATACGATGTTATTCCCCTCTTGCAGTTTGATCCAGTTGCGTACCGCATTGAGCCCATGATTGTGCCTGAGGCTGATCTGGAGCCGATGCTGATACCACATCACAAGGGGAGGAAGAGGATGCATCTGGGTAAGATGAGAGAAGATAATACTTTTCTTAATCCCACACCCGGGAAATTCACTTTTTATATACTTTAACTCATCAAAATGGTCCCCACCCATTAAATTGCTCTATAGCGGAGTCGGTGTCAATAGTGTAAAAATGTAAACGCCTTTTGCCTGCTAAAGCTGAGTAACATTACATTACATTACATTTAGCAGACACTTCTTGACCAAAGTGACTTACATATGTCAGCTATATTACAAGGGATCACATTGTCCCCGGAGCAACTTGGTGTTAGTGCCTTGCTCAAGGGCACAACGGTGGAAGCCGGGAATTGAACCGACAACTTTCAGGCTACTGCACACTAGCCCAGCTCCTTAACCACTACACTACCACCGCCCATAGCAGAATAACTGAAAAGAAAATAATTTATGTCATTCGTTTAGCAAAATGTAATTTATTATACATGCTCTCAAATTCAGAAGAGACAGAAGATAAATTTGATACAGTTGTCACATAATATTTTACACACAATAATTTATCATGTCCTGTACTTGGGAAAAGTATCATGATGTATAAATACAAAAATCATTAGCAAGACTTATCAGTGGTGGTCTCACCAAGTGTGGACTGGTCTGACATTTTCTGCACTGCACTGTTACAAGATATGCTCAGTGGTTAGGTCTCCCTGCTGTGGTCCTATTATCAAATGCACATCCTCATTTAGTGGTGAATTGTTAATCAGGGGCTTCTTAAGCACTAATTTCAGTGTAATTTCAGACGTGTCACCTCAGCCTGTAATGAATTCCTTTTCACTTTGTGCCCCACAGAGTTGAGGGAGAGTTTGACCCGCATGGGTGTTGACCTGAGGAACAACGTGCTTGGCTCCCTGCGGACGGCGTGGCAGTCCTTCGCCCGTATACCTGTGGCTGCCCTTCCATCTGGGGAGGAAGCGGTGTGCGCAGGCGTCGCCATGGAGACCTCAGAGACTCGAGAAACAGAGGGTGAGGATGAGGTGGTCAGCTCTGTCCATAAACAGTTCAGGACTAATATACCAGTTTATTGATCAAACAGTTCAGGACTAATATACCAGTTTATTGATCAAACAGTTCAGGACTAATATACCAGTTTATTGATCTAATGGTTCAGGACTAGTATACCAGTTTATTGATCTAATGGTTCAGGACTAATATACCAGTTTATTGATCAAACAGTTCAGGCAGGACTAGTATACCAGTTTATTGATCTAATGGTTCAGGACTAATATACCAGTTTATTGATCAAACAGTTCAGGACTAGTATACCAGTTTATTGATCTAATGGTTCAGGACTAGTATACCAGTTTATTGATCAAACAGTTCAGGACTAATATATCAGTTTATTGATCATAACCATCAAACTGTTGGTTTGAGAGAGGTTCTCATCAACCTCTCTCAAACTACTGGAAAGGGTATTTTGAGTTGCTGGTGGTGACGTATAGTTTGTACAGTGTGAATAGTGAATTAGATACCCTGGTTTCATTCTCTCTTACACTACTGGTGAGTAGTTACCAAGTTGCATCCTCATGTACAGTGAAAGTTCTGATGTTTTGTGTATATTTGATGGATAGATATAAAATGCTGTTCTATGTTAAATATGGTGGACCTGGAGGTCATGGTCTGAATTAGACTATACTGCGTGTGTATGTATGAAGAAGGAAAGAAAAGTAGTTGTCCGCACACTGCAATCTCCCAGAAGAACTAAATGTATTGAGTTAAAAACATAACGCAACGTTTCGAACCATCAGGGTCTTCATCAGGCATTCATTCATCCTTGATAAGCCTTTTTTGTCCTGCACCTGGCCTCAGTGAGGTGGGATGTGCATACACCCACTTTGAAGAGAACTATGTATGAAGAAGCCACATGCTTTCAATGCATTTCCTCAGAGCAGTTGCTTAACATCTATAGGCATAGACTGTGAAATAATGTATAACTGATTAGTTCTTCTTAATTTCACCATAGGAACAGAGGAAAGCGATGTAACAGAGGAAAAAGACTTAATGATTGGAATGTTGAATGGGGGTCGGCGAATTGACTATGTTCTCCAAGAAGCACCTATCGAAAGTTTCAACGAGTACCTCTTTGCCATCCAGAGTCACCTCTGTTACTGGTGAGACAACATTGATACATCATTAATAAATATCTTGCATAATTCATCTTGCCTCTGTAGAGTAAACATTTACAACAGCACAGGAGGCATTTTGATTTAGCCATCTTTCACAATTCAAATGATACATGTACTGTTCACATGTTGAAGTCTATTATTGCCAGGACTTACTGAAATGCCTAGAACCCCATCATCTGGTCATGAGAGGATTTGCAGACTAGATGGATTACATACAGTATTTCTGTATTTTACATACGCAACCTTTTAGCTCTCACAAAGTGTCTTAAAATCTGATGTTAAAATCATATGTACGATATGCACAATTTACTTTATAGCCAGGAGAATTTCAATTTTAACATCAATTTTGTTTTTTCTTTTTTTCTTACAGGGAATCTGAAGACACAGCTCTTCTGCTTCTGAAGGAAATCTATGAAAAACATGGTATAGCTTTTGAACAATCCCCATCATAGGACATTAACATATGGAAGGGCCATATAGAAGGATAAAAAACATGAAGAAAGTATGGAAGGATGAAGTTTTAATTACTGTTTATCTTTACCTCAAGACTGATAACACATTGATGTGGAATTAGAGGTTTTAATATCTCTACATATAATTAAGTCTCTAAAGACCACTGTAGTCATTTTTGACTAGAAATGTTTTTGATATACTAAACACTAATCCTGAAATAAAAATGTTTTGGGTGATTGGTAATGTCAGAATAGGCAACAGCTAATGCATGGTTATATGCCAGCTTAAATCAGACTTGTTGCCGAGTACAAATACCTTGACACAGCAAGTATACTGCCTTTTTGCTGCTATGTTATTGGACTGCAACTTTTCCGTTTAACAGTGTTTTCATTTCATCTACCCAGTTAATCATATGTGTACTGTTTTATGCCATGCAGTTAGTTGATAACTGTGCTATTAAGTTTTACCAAAGATGTACCTTGTTTCCCCTCCTTCAGCCAAAACACATTTACTTCAGTTGTGACATGAGAGAAAATGTTTGTATGGGTGAGCTGTACAACATTTTTTTCAGTACATCATCGCCAATTATAAGTTAACCCTTTAATCAACCTGTTGCATACAGGTTTAGTTTTCACTACATTACAGCATTTTGTCAGTGCAGAGCCTTTGCAGCATACAAACTAAGTTATAAGACCACAAGCCACTGCAGCAGCTGGTCACCATATCCTAGAATCCATATCAAGAAGCAGGATTACCCAAACCAACATATGTGACGGTCAGATTGGAATTGATTGTCAGAGTTAAATTAAGATACAAAGCAAAACACTTCACGCTGATTTATGTTGAAGAAAGAAACACCAGAAGAAATTGCATGTTGTTTTTACAGTTTTGAGGTGTGGTGCCAAATCTGATTGTGGTAAGAGTGTGTTGAGTTTGTTCATATCCTAATGCCTGCAATATGTGACTCTTTCGTGCAATATGTGACTCTTTCCCCAGTTTTCTCCTATTTCCTTTGTAAAAGGACTGAACTTTCCAGAAGCACTTTACTTTGGCATGTTTTTCACTGCCTGATCAGCCAGTCACGTGGTTGTTACCTTTCACTCTTTTCAAATTGATGAATAATGGTGATTGGACAGAGACATTCCAGATTGTCAGCAGGCATCATTACTCGCACTCTGACCCCTGAAGTGCATCTTAAGGGAACACTTTTGTGAAAAGGGTAAAACAAAATGCCCCATTCCAGTTGTGTCTTTCACCCCTCCAGTACCCTGGTCAGTCACGTACCTTTTTAATAATGTACTAAGTGGTACCTTAAGTTTACTTCAGGTGTGCAAATGTACAGGTGCGGGTAAGGTCATTTGAGCTTATGAACTTTGTAAAAATAAAGTTCTCATTTTGCCAATATGATCAGAGGATAATCAACTATTGTGTTGCAGCTTGAAGTTATTTGAATTGTACAAGTATTATGAAGTTGGTGACATTTTGAGAACAAAATGCTTTGCTTGCTCTTTTATTTTATTTTTTGTGTGCTATGCATGTGTCACAAAAACTGAAGGTATATCACAGTAATCCTCTCACAGTGCACTCTAAAATGCTGCCATTTTGTTCAGTTACCCACACTCAAAATTTTATACTGGCTATGAGAAATACTGAAATACAGCATTACGGTTTTATTTATTTGTATGTTTTCTTTATCCAATTTCATGTATTTGAACAAATGAATAAATAAACATTTAACAAATATCACTCTTTGAAAACTGTTGAATAACTGAATGATTGTACAGAATTATGTGTTTAATAGTTTTAAACCTATTATAGTGTTACTTGCACTTGTTTAGTAAAGGCTCCCTGGGGTACCATAGCCCTCAACACTTGGAAGTATTATTTTGTAGTAGGCTGTTTTGTAAGTAACTCCGACTAGTTGCAGTAGTGTATTTTGGATATAGAAAAGTCTGAATAAGTAAGTAGCCTAAACACTAATAAGCCTGTTTCATATAATAATTAAAATATCTTAAATGATTCCCATCTGTGACATTTATGTATGTATAAATTTTATCAAGCAAGTATAGGCTAATATATGCCTTAAATATACAAGTTGTAACTATGCCAGGGGACTAACAAATAGACAAATAGCCTAGGTAGGCTACAAATTCTCTTCAATGCAAAAATAATGTTTTAAACTGGCTTTTTATCACAGAGATCAGAACAATTGCTTAGGTTTACCGTCAATTCTGTTAGTGTGTTGTTTCATTTAGAAGTGTAGACCTTTCACTTTCACTGTATAACAAAACCAAATATTATTTTGGAATTTGGCTGAATAGGGATGGACTTTTATTATGACAAATCAGATGCGCCTAATCCCAGAAGTAAGTATGTCCAGAGAACTGCTACTCGGAAAACTTCCGGTTTCTGAACTGGTTGCAGTTCCTTCTGTGGTTCCACATGAGGGCGCTCGTCCACGAGTGCAGAATGCATGGAGGTCTATGGAGCTGTACTCCTCAAAATCCACTTTTCTCGGGATATATTTTTTTTCAAGTAATTTGAATATTGTATTCGAAAGGGGAGGCAAAGAAAATACACTTGGTTGAGTATTATATTTTTTAAAGTCACTTAATTGTTCTAAAAAGCCTTTCAAACGTGTCAATGACGTCATTCATTAGCACAATGCTAGCATGTTATGGGCAACAACGACCCAACCTGTAAGAAATCAAAAGGACATAAGTACTCGTTCATTCAACTTTTGGCATATAACCCATGTTGAAGTTATACAAACTACAATCAAATCTGAGATTTGTCAACGACAATCAGGTGAAAGAGACAAATTTAGCCGTCTAGCTCCATTGACTCCCATTCATTCTGCACTCATGGCGATCACCCCCAGTGGAACTCTGGTGGAACTGCAACCAAAATTCGGTACAATGGGACTTAATACGGAGTGGCCAGGCTCTCCGTAGACGGGCTCTGGTGCGTCCGTCCTGGTGAATGCTTATCTTCTCATTGCAATTCAGTGAATTAATTTCGAGTTTACACCTAGTTTAAAATATTGTATACTGAAAATATTATTCCTATTTTAAAATATTTCAGATAAGACGCATAGTAGGCTATGATGGTTTTGTTGTCGAGGACTTTTATTTTATGATACTCTTTTTTGTTGTCGTTCACTTCTCCACCGTTCTCCACCCACGTCCTCGGTTGTATAAGCAGTCGCCTTGTTATGACACATCCCCAAATGTGGTGTACGTGTTGGAAATCAGATTCCACTCATCCCTAGAGTAAGTTCGCCTGGAACTTTCTGGACGGGACTCTTGGTACCACTGTGGTATCCCTTTCCTGCACCTGGTCCACCTTCGAGTGAGAAGCATGGAGGCAGGGGGATTAGACGTGGCAGCAGGTAGGAGCATAACAAATGCACAACACATTAGCCTACATGTGAAAATGTTTTGTACATAGTAATGGAAGATTTGCGGTTCTTGTGAGCAAAACAGTGATGTAATCATCATCAAAGTAGCATTCTTTGAGCTGAGATATATACAAATCCGTTTCCCACACTCTTGGAGGGGCAACAGAAGAGAGTTCACTAACCTCTCTTGCTGTACCTGGTGAACCTAGAATGAATGAATGCATTGTCTCAGAGTGATCTTTGAATTAGATTACAATACAACGGCGTTATTACGCATAAAGCATTGGTAATACATTGATTTAAAATGAAATGCCATATTCAACTGGATCTAGCCTGGCAGGTTTTGAACTGCATTGTCCTTTCAGGTGCCCCACTCGTAGAGCCATCCTCAAGTCAAGGTGGGAGCGATGAGAGTGCACAGACTGCAGCTAACCAGAGCTCAGCTGATAGCCCAACTGAAAGCAGAATGAAGAGGCTATTTGGCTTTGAGAAAGAGGACCTGTCCTCCTGGCAACGATTTGTGTGTCTCTTGAATCGGCCCACCGACCCAGCCTCCCTCGGAATCTTCCGCTTCTTGTTTGGTAAGTTAGCAGTTAAGAGATTTAGAGAGAACATATTTTCCCACTCCTTGCAACACATCCATGTAATTGCAGGCCAGGCTCTGACAACCTTTTCCTGCAGTTGTGCTTAGACTGCTTTAATGGCAACAGACATGTGCCTGGGGGTGGACTTGGAAGGAATGTTATGGGGGACCCTGGAATGTCTGGTCTTTATCCCTTGTGAAACACACTGATCATGTTGTCGTGTTGTTATCAAAACTTTGGTGATAACTGGTAATTGTTCTTGTTGTGTACCTTTCCAATAGCACTTGTTTGTCAAGTATTTAAAAGTCAAGAAGAATCATTATTTTGCAGGGATATAAGCTTTTGCATTATAAGCTAAATTTGGCCATCTAGTGGTTTGAGAGGAAGTCATTGTATGGCCTGCTTTTTGTACACATAATATCATATAGACATACTGGAATGTCACCAAAAAACCCTACATCTACATAATTTGTTCAGCCAAGTTCATTGGCTAAACAGCTAAACATCTTACTATTCAATCTGTATACCGGCGGTACATCATCTCATGTTTTTATTGTTCCCAGGGATGCTGATGGCTGTTGACATCACGCAGGAGCGAGGCCTGAGTCACCTGGACTACAAGTTCCTGGATGGGGCTCCAGTGTGCCGCTTTCCCCTGTTCAACTTTCTCAAGCCTCTTCCCCTGGACTGGATGTACTTGGTCTACGTGATCATGCTAATAGGTTAGTGATACCCTAGACATACATTTTTTTTACTTACAGCAGCAATTACTTGAGCCAGTGTGGTGGAACAGGGGGAGTGTCACAGACTGACAGTTGGTCGACCCGAGTTTGATTCCCAAACCCTTGCCCAAAGTCTGTGTCACTTTGGATAAAAGTGGCTGCTAAATATTAGTTAACTTCAACTACTCAAGTGTATTGAAGTACACTGGAAGTGTGAATGGACAATGCTCTGCTGCTATGCAAGTGGCATGCCAGTTGTGGTGAAGCTGCCACCATTACTCACGAGCAGGGGTGAAAGTAGTTTTTATTTCTTGGTGGTACTATCATATAGAGTCATAATGCGCGCACAGAGCCCGCGCCGAAAATTTCACTTAGCCTAATTATTTATTATTTATTTACTTGTTTATTTACTGTATTATAGTCTACTTATCAAGCATTCACTAGGACTTCTTATCACTCTAGTATCACCCTTTAACCCACCTGTATCTGTTTTTGATTATGAATAAATTGCAAACACTTAATTTCAACCTTTATTTATTTATTTAGCCTAGTTACTCTGCTCGCTCCCACTTCCAATCGTTTTTTTTATATAGGCTACTGTATATCATGAAACACGTTTCTTTGAGTCATGCCTTTTTATTTGGGAGACTGCAACATACTTCTGTCCGCTAAAACACTTTCATTATTGCTGCATAAGATCTGGTTAAGCCATTACACGCTGTCTGTCTCTTGTCTCTCCAGCAAAACACTGCACACATAAAACCAGAATAGGCTATTTAAACATCAACATATTTTTCTTTAGCCTGTAAGGTTTTTTTTATTTGGGAGACTTTCCAAAAAACGTCCGTCTGCTAAAACACTTTGGATACCAGTGCACGTTATTAATTACTGTACGCAGCTATAGCTTGCTCGTTGTCTGTCCAGCTGCACGGAGGTTTAGACACAATTCAGATTCAGTTCAGAACAATGTATATGAAATATATTTTGGGGAAACGTGGTTGCTTCTGGTAATTTGACGTTAGCAGTTGTGTTGTCATGCTGAAAGTGCTATATTTTTTTCAGACAGTATAGTTTTTCTTTCGTATGGCGTACCCTCTCCAAATATTTTAGTGGTACTCCGTACTGGCCAGTACCGGCTTACTTTCACCCCTGCTCACGAGACAGAACAGGTTCTGCTAGTGGTACCCGTGTAAAGATTCAAAAACAGGTGTCACTGTACCAGATCATCACTGAATGACTCGTCGGGGCAAACTCTAATATAGCTCTAAATAATTATGACTAAATAAATATTCTATTCAGATTCTCCAAGAATTAACCAATTTTCTGTTTTGTTTATTACTGAGGAAATGTGATATATGTTTACAGTATGTTCCTGCATGTATGTGTATGTACAGGAGCGATTGGCATCATGCTTGGATGTTTTTATCGCCTTTCGTGCCTCATGTTCATATCCACCTACTGGTACATCTTCTTCCTGGACAAGACTGCCTGGAACAACCACTCCTACCTCTACGGCCTCATTGGCTTCCAGTTCACTCTCATGGATGCTAACAGATACTGGTGAGAGAAAGAATGAAGGTTGATGCAAATTATTATTTATATCAAACATGTATAGCACATTTTAATTTATATCACTGCAGGTCAATTGATGGACTGTTTAATTCAAAGAAGAGGAATGCTGATGTTCCACTGTGGAACTACACACTCCTTAGAACCCAGGTCTGTCTGGTGTCCAGCTAAATTCTATCTCAAATAGCAAATAATCTAGCTCAATCCATTAGACCTCAGTTGCATTTAATGATATTATATTTATGTTTTTTTTTTTTTTTTTTTTTTTTTCAGATATTCCTAGTATACTTCATTGCTGGAGTTAAGAAGCTTGATGCAGACTGGGTGGAGGGATACTCCATGGGATACCTTGCTCACCACTGGCTCTTTGACCCTTTCAAGTAAGGGAGCCCATTTCATTTCCGCCTCCAAAAATTTGCAAGGAGTGCCGCTAGGGTAAAATACTGGGTGTTCCTCTGGTCCTCTTCAGTTTAGGGATCCAAAAAGTTGAAAAATGTTTTAAAGAAAATCTGAGCCACGCATGAACTTATGAGGGAAATGTGTTGGCATGGTTTAAAAGAATACCCATTTAATTTAATCTGAAGTGGTCGTGTAGAGAATCGGATGAAAAACTAAGTTGATTGAGCACAGAGAGGAAAAGAGAGCGGTCCATGTTGTCTAACAATCCCATAAGAGAAAGAACCAGACCCGAGGGATTGGCGAAAGAAGATCATTGTAGTTATTACCACAAAGCAATTGGAAGGCCAACCAACAAACATGTCTGAACTTGATGGAGTGCAGCTCAAAGAAACAGGACGTTTTAGCTAAATATAACCCGTCTGGTCAGCGCAAGCCGGCTGCACCACACCAACACAAAAATTCCAAGCATACATCAAAATCTACTGGCTGCAAAGATTTTATATGGTACTTTTAGATCTGGGTCTCACTGAAAAGCTTTTGTTTAAATGTGTTAGGGCAATGACACATTTACATGGCATAACAGTAGAATTGAAAAAGCATGGAAGACCAGGAGGAGATTATCAAATTAGAAATAGAGTAGCTGCCCACGCTGATCTCTTAATATATTTATTAATGACCAACGTTTCGGCACACAGCCTTCATCAAGGTTATAACGGTAGAATTGTCATCACTTAATGAGTACTGTCTGTCTGGTCATCCAGTGTGGGTTGTGTAAACCAGAGTATAGAGTATAGAAAGGGAGAACAAGACCGAGTGAGTGATTCACTGTGTGTTTTGGGGTTAAAGTGCAAAACGAAATGCACTCAGAATCCCCCAGTGTAGTGTTGCACCATCCAGTACGACTCCACGTATGTAACTGCTTGTATCTGTTCACAGGTTTATACTCCCGGTCGAACTGGTCAGTCTGCTGGTGATTCACGGAGGTGGCTTGATACTGGACCTTACAGCTGGCTACCTGCTATTTTTTGACTTCACGCGTCCCTATGCATTCTTCTTTGTCTCTTATTTTCACTGCATGAATTCGCAGCTCTTCAGCATTGGTGAGGGAAAAAATATATAGAAATATATATATATATATATATATATATATATATATATATATATATATATATATATATATATATATGTGAAGAGTTCAGATGCAAAACCCTCTAAACACCACCTCTGTAAAAAATTAGATAACAATGGTGAGTTAATACTCTCTACACACAGTACCGGTATACGTAATCAAATAATTTAGCTTCAAAACCTGCTAAATACCATTCTCTTCCTGGTCTGCAATATGAATTTGTAGGCAAAACCTATATATGATATGATGATAAAAAAAAAATGCTCATTTAAAAGACAAGTGGTCAGACAGATTTAGAAGGGATTGCATCTGATCTCTTCACACACACACACACACACACACACACACACACACACACACATATATATATATATATATATATATATATATATATATATATATATATATAAGTGGAACACAAACAGCACAAAACATCATTAATGAAGTACAGCTACATAGCAGAGATACTCTACATGTTGACATAGTAATGTAACCTGCAGACAGATTTTTGGCTGTTAGCCTGTGACACTGATTCACATGATCGATAAGACTGACGTGGACTCTGATTGTTTGAAGGTATGTTTGCCTACACCATGTTGGCCACTAGCCCCCTGTTCTGCTACCCTGACTGGCCGAGGCGTTTCTTCGGCCACTTCCCAGAGTTCCTACAGCCGATACTGCCTATCACATCACCTCTGTCCCAGACCAGTTCCTCGTGCGTCTACCCCAGCCCACCGCCAGCGTCTGCACCCCCACAGGAGGGCGCCAAAGCCCCCTCCAGACCCTCCAGCCCTGGACTAAAGCACAAGCTCTTCACCATCTTCACCATTGTTTATATCATAGAGCAGATCTGCCTGCCCTATTCTCACTTCATCACACAGGTAACAGTATGTCGCAGAACTGAAGAACCAAACCGCTCTCTAAATATCACAGTACACGTCACCAAACTGGGGGTGCATTTGTTACGTGTGTTGAGACTTGCAAGGTTGTAATGTTACCTGCTTGAGCTTGGTCAGTACATTTTCTATTAATTATCAAATACCTGACAATCACCCCGAATTACCAGTCAACAAATTCAACTATCCATAACCTCTTCCTTTACCTTCCTCTACCTAAACCACATCAGAGCCCCTACCATGACTGGATCCTTACTTTGAATGGTAGAAAAATACCGCACACTCTGGCTCCATATGAGAGTGAGGTTTTAATAGACAAAGATGTTTCGGCCCATAAGGCCTTCATCAGATTTTGCCTTACAGGCTGAAAAGTCTTTGTCTATTAAAACCTCTCATATGGAGTCAGAGTGTGCGGTACTTTTCTACCATTCAACTTTCTACCAGTGGTCAGCACCTCACAAAAGAACATTTGGCGTTACATTTACTTTTCTTAGGTCCTTACGTTGACCTTGAACTTTGTCCCTGGGTCTTTCATAGAAGGTTGTGAGCAAAAACATGGACAATCAAATGAAGTGTTTTTCCTCAGTTTGTGTGTTACACTTCGCCAAGCAAAAAGCACATATTTTATTCTCTTCATGGACAGTATTTGCTTAGGCAAAGTAAACATGGCCACCAGCCGAAATGTTTGTGTGAAATGTTCATTTGTATCAGCCTAACAGGCCAACCTGCCAATCTGTTATTATGTTCCTTATGAGAACATTGCGCTAAGGCTGTAGTACTTCTAAATTATCTTCACATGTCACAGAACAGAACAAATTCCCTGTGGTAATCCTCTAGCTGATTCAAACGAATGTGCAAATTATCGCTGGTCTATGTTTATACAAGTATGTTTTTAACCAAGCAAAAATATTACGACTGTTTTGAGGACGCTGGGTACACTTATTCAGTTTAGTGTGCTTGAAACCTTTACAGGCAGCTGGAGATTAATTTCCTCAATCTGTTGAAAAGAATGATTAGTCATCTAGCCCCACCCGTAGCCAGTGTATTGCCAGCATGTGCTGGAGCCTTCAGACTTAAACCTTAGTTTTGCACAACTAAGGGGTATTCCACTCACCTACCAGCAGGCTTCTCCAGACATGTAACTGAAGCATTCCGTTTGCTGGGCGTATGCTGCTACAATTAGCTTCCATTATAATCAATGGAACTGGCTACAGAAGACGTGATAGCAGTGCATACAATTGCAAAAATTAGACCGTCTTATAACGTTTTTTTAAGTCTCTGTTAGCCTGTGCTCGGAGTGAAATTGACACAGATTTCCACCTTTTTATACTCAGGGCTACAACAACTGGACCAATGGACTGTATGGATACTCATGGGACATGATGGTTCATTCACGATCCCACCAGCATGTTAAGATCACTTATCGAGATGGAATCACGGGGGACGTTGGATACCTTAACCCAGGGGTGAGTGTGTGTGCGTGTGTGTGTGTGCATACAAAGACACTCTCTGTCCAATGTTTATGTAGCTACTAAATCTATGCATGTATCTTAAGATCTTTAGAGACTTAGAAGTTGAATGTTAAGTTGAATAAAACGTTAAATGTTTTAAAACGTTTTACTGCACGTTTCTCAAGGTGTTCACTCAGAGCAAGCGCTGGAAGGACCATGGGGACATGCTGAAGCAATACGCCACCTGCCTCTACCATCAACTCCCACACTACAACATCTCTGAACCGGAGATCTACTTTGACATATGGGTGTCCATCAATGAGCGCTTCCAGCAGAGGTATGAACTCTGAAGACAGCTCACTCACTGAAGAATTTTAGGTGTTATTCCTTTGCAATAGCTGACGCTTGTCTGTCAAATTAAGAAAGTGGGATTTTTGTCCAATTACAAGTTGATAAGTAACAACTTACTCATTTATAAAGTCGTTGTTAAGTCATGTTGCTTGATGCTTCTTATCTGACAGCAAGACAAATAAGATTTACTAGTGACCTTTCTCATGTAAATCTGCAGGATTTTTGATCCTCGTGTTGATATAGTGAAAGCTGACTGGTCACCATTTAAGCCAAACCCTTGGCTTATGCCTCTACTGGTGGACCTGTCGCCTTGGAGGAAGAAGTTTCTGGACATCGAAGAAACCCTCGATAATCAGACAGAGATTGTCTTCATTGCTGACTTCCCCGGTAAGTCTCCACTCCCCTGCTTGTGAAGCATTGTGCCTGATAATCTGAGATAATTTTCGAGACTGTGCATATTCTCAAGTTCACAGCAAGTCGTACCAATTTTGGGTTTGTCAATTTCAGCTACATCTAGATCATCCATCAATCAAGTTCAATCGACTCCCTCTATTTCCTGGCAACTGCTTGTTTATTTGTAATGTTGGCGAATGTGGTTTAATTTGACAGGCTTACATCTGGAGAACTATGTCAGTGAGGATCTGGGCAACACCTCGGTGCAGGTGCTGCAGGGCCAGGTGAATGTGGAGATTCTGGATGAAAAGAAGAACTACACTCTGCAGCCGGGCGAACAGATGAAGGTACTGCCGCCCATGCTGCCCTCAAAATGCAAATACGCTATGACCACATGCTGTGGATCTGTGCCATTGTATTTTATGGAAATTAAATGAAAATCAGCATTGTGTGTGTGTGTGTGTGTGTGTGTGTGTGTGTTTGAGCAGCTTCCAGCGGGAGCCTACCATAAGGTTCACACTGTGTCTGAGGGTCCATCCTGCTACATGTACATCTATGTAAACACCACGGAGGCCGCTCTGCAGCAGAACTTCACCAAGCTCTCTGAGCTGCAGGAGCGCATTCGCAATGGGACTGGTGAGTCTGAAATGACCAGTAACCTACTGAAATACCCTCTCAACCACACACACACACCCCAGCCTTATTTCAGTATACACACACACACACACACACACACACATTAACCTCACTGCAGCATGCATGCATACACACTCACACAGTGCTATGGTAACACTCGGCTGCTCGCTACCTTCCATCACGCAGAGACAGAGCCTCTGCCGCCGGAGCTTGAGCCCCTCACGATTGACAACGAGGACGGCCTCGCAGAGGTCAACGCCACTGACCCCATCGTCCAGTTGTTCCTGAAACGACAGCGCCGGATGAAGGAAGTAAGAAAGCGACGCGAGGCCAACGTCATAGAGAGGCTGAATCGGTTCGCCGTGAAAAAATTCTACATGCTGCGACGTGGGTGAGTGTGGGGGGACTTAAATCTGTTCAGGCTTAAGAATGTATATTTGCAGATAAACTAACAGCAATGTGTACCTTAATTCCTCTCGGTTGACTCTGGTTCTGGTGTGCATTGTCAGGTTCCTGATGACAGCGATTGCCTTGCGCAACCTGGCCTTTGGGCTCCCTCCGTTGGACCAGCTACAGAGAGAGGTAGCATACGCCAACATGAAAGAGCCAGAGGCCCAGGCCAGTCATGAGGAGAACTTAAAGGCCGAGGTGGGTCACGACGAACTCTAAGCCCCGAGGTCCAAACAGAACTTTGTTTGAGCAGATCAGTGTTACTGACTTTGGCTGTTACGGACTGGTCGTAGGATTGAGGCATTTGGAACATTCCGAAAGGTTTGATGGGAGATTTTTTGTTTTTCCAAGAAGCTTGTTTGTAATGATTTTTTTATGGGTGACTTGTAATAATGTGATGCATAAAGATTTTTTGTTTGAGATGGAACGCGTTACAGAAAGCTGAAGTTTTAGATGTTTTTTCCCTAAATGATATGCTGTGCATCCATAAAAGAACATGAGCTGGACAGTATGGTCAGTCATCATGAGGCCTTTTACCTGCCTTTAATCATGGAAGATATGAAAAGAGGAAGACCCTCAGTCTGTGTCTGGGTGCGGTAAGAAACTGTAAAACATGTAAACATTTATGGGTCTGACCATATCACAACAGATACTGTTTAGATTTGGATAACATGCAAGTAATCTAGAGCGGTCCCATGTGTAGTCCTGTAAACTTAAGCATTCCAGAAGGTCATTGAACTGTTAAAGTTACGATCAAGCAGAATATGAACTGGTTCAGCGTCAGACTTGCACTATTCGAGTAGTCTTTGCCTGGAAAGGATTGTCAACAGACACTGTTGATTTTTATGGACCCATCTTTGTCTTTTCATTGAAAGTCTAGACAGTGGACAATGCATTAATGTGACATTTTAACAAAGATGGGGATGATTTATTGCTAAGATTAAAGCAAAGGAACAAACATTACTTGCACTCTGTCATAATAATTTGTATTTCTACTGTCACTACCAAGCACTAATATTTCCTTAGCAACATTCCTGTGTGGATCAGAAAATAAGCCTCTTCATATTTTCATCATCTCTAGTGTTTAGGTATTTTTGCAGGCTTTACTTTACCCCCAGGTATTCTGACTACTCACACCACACATTTGCCACTAAAACGAATTTGAAAAAAATTGGTTGTGAATTGGTTAAAGGCTTGCAAATCATCCAGGTACACAATGAGGGGGAAGCACCATCAATAAGTATGTGAATAGATTTTATTGCTGTGAAATTATCATGGTATTCACTATACAGCACATGTGATCGTTCACTGTGACAAGGTTAAAGTGCTTCAGTCAGACTCAACTGGGTGAGCAGCACCAATCACCAAGACTTCTAGATGGCTAGACACACACACACACACACACACACACAAGTACAAAGTCATGATTTAGGGCCTTTTTGTTAAAACAACAAACAAACAAAACAAAACAAAACAAACCGAAAATAGAATTTGTAGTGAACTGGCTCAGAGTGGAGTGCAAATCTACCATTCCATCTAAATGTAGGTGTCAGTGCTGAATGCAGCTGTACATAGAGAATATAAAAAAGTCTTTGTCACTGTTCATCTGTCATTTCATTTAAACAATGCATCAGAGTTTACCATGACAAAGTTTAGTTCCTTTAACACCCTTGAAATTAAGGGAGTTTGTGATCACGATGTGCACAGAAGTCAACTGTAGGAAAATGAACTATATGAACCAATGAATGCAGTGTCAACTCCTGTCCTTCAGTAACTGAATCGGCATCACACTGTCTTCACCAAGCAGTGAGATTACCCAATCACACAGCTTTCACACCTATTAGTGTATTTAGGTTCCATTAATGGGTGAAGAATTCCCTCATTCCTTCAGTACACACGTACAGTACATTTAGACTTCTTGTATGGTCAGGTATCCCTTTGTCATCCAAGGCATATCGTACCCCATTTCTGAGGGGCATGCAGTACTTCATATAAATAGATCATAACTAAAGTGAGAATTTAGTAAACATGAAAAGAAACACTTATTGATACACTTCACAGCCTACATGAAACACTTTTTAAGCATTCAAATTTCAGCACTTACACTGTTTCTGCCCATGTCACAATTGGTTTCAAGGTACTGTGTAGGCTGTGAAATATATATAATTACATACATACATACATACATACATACATAGTACTAACTTAAGGTCAGTCGATTTGTGAAGGCCAGTTTAGGAGAGGACAGCCGTTCCAATCTGTATCCATACGTCTCTCTAACATGTTAGTGAGATCTTAAGTAGAGGTCAGCATTAGTGTGTACTTTCTCCTCACAGAGGGCCTCTGGAGTCCTTCCGTCTCCATTCTACCTCGGCTGGAGGTCAGGGTAGAACATTCCATGGATCACTCCTTCAGTGACCACATTAGGAAATGTGTCTGTGAAAGGACAAGACATGGAAAGGGATTAATGTAAAGTTTTTACGGAAGCATTTCATTTTGACGAACAGTTCAAAGACAATTGCAGATAAAATGTAAAACATGGGGGGCACTGTGGCACAACTGGTTAGAGCGCCCATTATAGACCTCTGAAGTTCGCCTACAAAAAAGAACCAAACCTGCCATCTTTGCCCATATATAGAGATCTGGGTGTTAATTGAAGCTAACTACCTATGGCAAGTTGCATTGCAAGTTAGCTCTGGGGTAGCAAAAATCTAAGTTTGCCGTCCTAACCTACCGAAGATCACAATACCCACTCGAAGGCAGAGGACAAAAGTGTGTTGAGCAAAATGTCTGCATTTCAGACTTCTTCGTCCCCACGGGTGTTTAACAGGTGCGATAATTAAAAATCCCCATGTTATTTTCCCATAAGAAAAATCACAAGATACCAGATCTCAAAGATGTCTATACAATATTCAGGTTTGAGTCCGACCCGGGTCATTTCCTGTTCCCACCCCCCTCTCTTTCCCACTCGCTTCCTGTCGCCCTCTCTACTGTCCTGTCTAAAGGCATAAAAAGGCCCCCATAAAATCCAAAACACACCAGTTACCGGTACTGTTAAAGCTTTACTAGGTTAGCGCTGGAAGCATTTAGAGCTACGAGTCATTTGAAATGACCAACATTGATAAAATGTAATCCCAGGGGTAAAGTTCACGCCCATGTGTTTGTTCTACAAAAGTTGACTCATTTGTTTGGATACTTTTTTTTGTGTGTGTGTGTGTTTTGAAATGAAAATGCTCAGAAGCCTTCCAGCAATCACTGAGTAACTGTGGGCAGTTCTGGGAAAAATGATGAGCAGTTAGTGCCAACTGTCTCTCTGATAAACAGAATTGCACAGCCCATCTTATCACACTGTGCATGTCCCACACTTTCAACATCAGGCGGCTTCATAAAGATAAGATAAGTTCCCGGAGCGAAAAATATTTTAACATCTCTATACATTTTTTAGAAACCATGCAATCAGAATCTCTTAATAAACAGAAAACTTCACAACAGCTACTGTATGTCACTGCTGGCCAGAAATAACAGCACATGTGGTTATCAGTGATGAGTCTGATCTATTCTTTCCCCTTCATAGGGTGTGGCATGTGGAGTGTCACAAACAACGTAGCAGCCAATCAGAGAGATGTTTTAGAGCTTGCATGCCTTTCTCAAAAGAGCTCCTCCCCTTTTTATGCACCTCCTTGAATTACTTGCCACTCTTACATACAGTTACTCTTACTTAAATACAGTTTTGCACACAGAACACCTCAGGGAATGTGAAATAGCTACATAAAACATTGAATATCTATGCCGTTTCTTTCCTCCATTGGCAGAGATGAATATAAAACACTTAATAAATGCCCTTCGCCTCCTCCATGCACATAAATGGGTGTTGGGCGCGTTACCGTGGTTATCTGGGAGCACATAAGGGTCCCTCAGGAAGAGAAGGGCGGGCTGATGAGTCAGCTTGCTGGGGGAGAGAGAGGAAAAGCCGTCAGCAGGTTTCTGTTCAGTCGCAAGCAGTATGACACAGCTGACTTTCAACAGACTAACTTAGTGCCACCACACTGGTCTTATGTCTGGAAAAACACTGTTGCGTTACTAGATCATGTGAACAACACTGCATTTATAGGTTAGTAGTAGAAGGGTGGTGGTGGTGGTGGGGGTGGGGGTGGGGGGTAAAGCGTTGCTTACCTTGACTCCTCTAAATCTGTGTCAAAAGACCTACAGGGAAAGACATTAAACAGCCTTATAATTTCCGCAAAGTCTTAAAGTCTAGAATTTAATCATGTGAAATTTAGGCCTTAAAAGTTTACAGTATAGACTAGTTTTCGGTGTTGTAGTTCTTTGTCTCAATAATACATATAGATCATGATGTTGAAAAAAACTACAAACTGGGTCAGTTTGTATCAGTTATCAGTTCCAAACTTTGCAGCCTTTATTTACTACTTTGTTAGTAATTATCAGACTCTTCCTCTTTCCTTAATTTTACTTCATATTTTTTGCAGGTAAGGATGTGAATCTTGTATTAAATTCATTCATAAGTCTGAAAAATGATTTTTAAAGACCTTAAAACATTTTAAATTGAACCTGTTAAAACATGCAGAAACCACGTATAACAAATACAAATGTTTACAGGTCAACAGATAGAGAAAAATTTAGTTCAAAACAGGCCTAAAGGCCAGCACATTGAGTTCTTAGTCTGACCTCCTTTTTGTTTCAAGAACACCAATTTAACAACCTTACCCACAACTCTCAGTTTTTGGCAGTGATGGAAAATGGCGGATGTTGAGGAAATCCAGGAATATCTTGGGGAGAACCTCATTTTCCGTGATTATAGTCTACGAGAGAATGACAAAAACAGCAGGTTTCAGTAGGAAGGAAAACATATCTAGGGTGGAGAGTCTCACTGCTTCATTTTTGTCATTGCTTCTATATGTAAACAACAGACACATCACTTCCAACTAAATCTTTCTGGCCAAAACAAAACAAGGTAATAAAAGAGCAATGAGCTCTGGTCACACTAAATTGCACTACACACAGTAAAAGGCTGATGTCCTTGAAATTGAGATTCACGTTTGAAACAGATTTATTTGTGGGTCAAGAAATAAGAAATAAAATGCTGTGGTCAGAGATGGAGAAGTCCAGCTTCAGAAAGTAAAAATCCTACCACATATCTGTGCCATCCATTCACTTAAACCAGCTGATTCTAATTAGCACAACTCTTCAGCCAGGTAGAGCAGCTAATTGGTGAGAAGTGCACAGGTAGATCCAATGGACTCTATGCAGGACTCAATTTTGGATTTGCTTCCTACTGGGCAATCAATTTCTTGTTTACACTGTACAGTAAGCTATGACAGAAAATGACATATTACTAGCCTGTCAGTTTTAATATAGTAGGCTAATTCTAATTGAACAACATGGCTAAAGTTATCTAAACAGTTCAGTAACATCAGTTGCTTGTGGTTAAGAACATTTTAAACCCTTTTCCTGTTTGCTGGAGGGAATAGCACACAACATTTTCACAAAGTCGGTCTACATTACCATGAGACGAGGTCCTGAAGACAATGACTATAGAAAAAAAGCCATATTTGCCATTGTTTTTGGAAGTTGATATGCCAGTACAAGCGAATCTAAAATGAAGTCGTGCATAGAGCCTATACATGGTTGGACTTTTATTTTCTGAAGCTGGACTTTTCCCACCTCTGACTGTGGTAACATAAATATCCAGGAAGTAATGAAGAGTGGGGGATTGTGGGACTGCGTCAGTGAGGAGAGTCTACCTGGAGGTAGAGCTCCAGCCCATGTCTCCTCTGCTCCAGGACTTTGGGGATCCAGTTTCTCACATGTTTGGAGGGAATCTCCGGAACTTTGGTTATTTTCTTCAGCTGAAAGGAGAGCATTCAGCGAATGTTTTAAGACACTCTTTATCAAAGATTTTAGAAGGCTCCGCTCTAAGATCTTTACTCTTTATATCTAATCTCTCACCTCCTCTCATTTTACTTCACTTCATTCCAAAGTATCCCATTCCCAAACGCACACTGAGGAAAATGTAACTAATAACTACAGTATCATAATATATTATGGTTAGGGAATCGGACTTGTGACCGAAGGGTGGCTGGTTCGATCCCTGACTGGTAGGAAAAATGTGGGTGGGGGGAGTGACTGAACAGCACTCTCTCTCATCCATATCCATGGATGAGGTGCCCTTGAGCAAAGCACCTAACCCCCAATTGCTCCCTGGGCACCGGATCAAGGGCTGCCCACTGCTCCGGGTGTGTATGTGTGCTCCTAGTGTGCTCACTGCTCTGAGGGTGTGTGTCAAGTCAAGTCAAGTTTATTTATATAGCACATTTCATACACAGAGGTCATTCAATGTGCTTTACATAAACAAAACCAAACGATAACAAATAAAAGCATAGAAGGGCAATATAGTCAAAGAATAGTTAAAAGGTAAAGATCATAATAAAAAGAAAACATAAAACACAAGGTAAAATCATTTAAAAAAATAAAGAATAATTAGTAAGCAAAAAACAAAGGCAAAAGTAGTAAAAAAAAGTATTAAAAGACAAAGTAGAATAATTATCGAGGCAGATTCAGAATTTGTAACTTCGGCACAGTTAGCAGAAAGCGTCTGAGAACAGTTTGGTCTTAAGTCTAGATTTAAAACTGGCTACAGTTGGGGCCTTTTTAATGTCATCCGAAAGTTGGTTCCACAGCTGAGCATAGCAGTTAAAAAAACTTCACCATGTTTAGTTCTAACTGTAGGTTTTACTAGCAGGTTTTCACCTGGGACCTGAGAGGGCGAGAAGGTGTGCACTGCTGAAGCATGTCTGACAAGTATTTAGGTCCTGCTCCATTTACTGATTTATAAACAAGCAATAGTGCTTTAAAGTCAATTCTGTGACTTACTGGAAGCCAGTGCAAGGACTTAAGAATTGGAGTAATGTGGTCAGTTCTTTTAGTTTTGTTAGAGTCCTAGCTGCTGCATTTTGCATCACCTGAAGCTGTTTAATAGTCTTTTTAGGAAGGCCTGTGAACAGTCCATTGCAGTAATCAACCCTGCTGGAGATAAATGCGAATGAGTTTTTCTAAGTCATGTTTTGACATCAGCCCTCTGAGTTTGACAATATTTTTGAGGTGGTAAAAGCTGATTTAGTTATGGCTTTCATGTGGCTGTTGAAATTTAGATCACTGTCAATTAATACACCAAGGTTTTAACAGTATCCTTTGCCTTCAACCCTTTTGTGTCAAGGGAGAGTGGCAACCCTAAGTCTTTCCTCATTTTTACCAAATATAATTACTTCAGTTTTTCTTTGTTCAGCTGAAGAAAATTTTTGAGACATCCAGGTGTTGATTTGTTCTATACACTGACACATAGATTCAAAGAGGACCATAGTTGTTTGGTGATAGAGCTAAATAAATTTGTGTGTCATCTGCATAGCTATGATATGAAATCAAATTATTTTGAATGATTTGTCCAAGTGGGAACATATAGAGGTTGAATAATAGTGGCCCCAAGATCGACCCTGGGGAACACCACAGGTCAAGGGCGTTGGTGTTGAGGTACAGTTTCGATGGCAACAAAAAGCTCCTTTCTTGTAGATATGATTTTAGCCAGCTGATAACTATGCCTGTAAATCCAACCCAGTGTTCTAGTCTGTGTAGTAAAATATTGTGATCAACAGTGTCAAATGCTGCGTGTTTGAATGGGTGTACACTGTGTATGTGGGTGTGTTGTATACTATCGCCGGATGGGTAAAATGCAGAGCACAAGTTCCTTGTATATGCAAGTATACTTGGCTAATAAACCTGATTTATATTTACATTATATTATTATATATTATTATTATTATTATTATTATATGTAACACACAGCCCACTCATCTTCCTGATATGGGTTGCTTTACCATTGCACTCCTTTTGCTCATCCTGAAGTGTTAGCAAAAAAGGAACTGAATCTCTGTAGTTACCGCTTTATGCAGGGTGTGGAATTCGCTGTAGCGTTTCTCAATAGTGTGCTGGCGGCCACACATCAACACCTCGATCTTGAAGACCTTGAAAAGAGAAGGCAAAAAATAATTTCAGGGTGATAAGAGCATTATCATTTACATTAAAAAATGTTTAACAAATGCAAGTTACTGGATCTGTTTAACCAAGACATTTTGCAATTTAGCATTTTACAATTATATATGTGATGGAATCTGGGATAGCCCATCACATGATGAAATTTCACCAACTTAAGATTTTGATACCATCCTAGCAACATTATTTTTGCAAGGATGGTATCCAGGATGTTGCTAGGATAGAATCTTAAATTGGTGAAATGTAGGAGACAGGGTTGAGAGCAGCAATCAAGGATTTTTGACCATGTGATGGGTTTCCCCAGATCCCATCACATACAGCATGTGCAGTCTCCAATTCTAATCCAATACTTTGTTAGTATAGTTTTGGTCCTTTATTATATAGGACAGTGAAGACACTGATATGAAGCAAGTGGGAGAAAGACGGGTGGGTTCGGGAAATGACTCGGGTCCAACTCGAACCCAGGTCCCCGTGGGTCATCACAATTACTTCTCAAGTTTGTATGTTCCATTACATTATTGTCCGTTCTGTGTGTGTCTTCAAACAGTGGTATTTGAACAGCCCCCTTGGCACTGTAAATAAGAAAACAAGTGTTCCTGACCATGCCATATGTAACGGTAGCCAGCTGGTACGTAGCTGTGCACATGTACGTTAGGTAAACCTCCTTCCTGACGCCTTAAGAGACATGCTAGTAAGTGATGATAGCTAGCACCCTGGGGGTTTAGCTCACTTGGTAGCGTGCTCAACTCCCTATCCGAGGTCCTGTAAGTTGCAGATTTGAGTCTGGGTGAGGGTGAGTGCAGGGCTGAGCAGTGCTGTCAACCCAACGCAGGTTACACATACACTGTTCTAGCAACATGTTGCTTCAGGTTCAATTGGTGCGATTTGGCTGGCTTTTGAGTAACAACCTTTTGTCAGAATCATGGACTGTACCTTTAAATCAACAAACAAATAAATAAATGCTGAAATTTACAGAAGAAATGCGTCTTTACAATGTACAGCACTTTCAACCAAAGCCAAAGCCTTCCAACATTCTGTTTTTCGGAACACATGTGAATAAGCATCAAGAAGGACAAGAGAAGTTACAACTTCCTTTTCTGGTCATCAAGAAGCCTGTCATTGTACATTCACAGACTTAGAATGATTTCTGAAAGGAAAGGTCGAAAACAAAAAATTATATTTAGGTCTCTACTTGAGTCAGCCTCACAGTCCAAAACCAACTATAACTTTAGCTGACATGCTTGAACTTTAATCATCTTATCCTTTAAAACAGAGAAGTTCAGAGCTGGTCAGATGGCTACACTGTGAACCTGCACATTGTGAGTCTTTTCCCTCATCTTGCTATGAACACAGACTATTCTATATTTTTGTTTAATCACTCATTTTGGTGAGCAAATTCTTCCCTCTACATTTACTAAATATGCTTATATTAATGCCAGTTGTATTCAGATAACTTTTATAGAGACTATGTCCTTATGATCACAATAAATTCAACAACATACAGGCATTTCTACAGTTTCTTCAGGACCAAATCAAGAAAACCCTTCGATATTTATGGCTATTAAGCAAATACATTGGACAATCTGGACAATGCAGGTCATGGAAAATATGCTTACACTGGGAAACACTTGGATAGTACACCCACAGAGGTATAAAAGATCATCTGTAAAGATTCAAATTCAGTACCTAAAATTGATGTTGACCAATTACTAAACATTAACATTATTAAATCCATTATTAACCTTAACCATAAATTATGGTTGGCAGAGTGTTAACAGATTGTTTGTTGATGATCTGAACATGTAGATAGTCTGTGGGCGGACTATCCAAGTAGCCTACAATGTGACCCAAATATTTTGCAAGAGCAAAGTAGGCCTACACTTCAAGGTAATGAACTTTGAAGGTTCAACATACCTATTGGTTAGTGGTCAGTGTATGAAACCAGTTGTTCAGTAGCCTAGGCCATACTAATGCTTTGATCGGTTTCCCTTCTCAGCACCTGCATTAATCCCACATTAACTGAACATAACTGATTGATCCAGAACTAATAACTTGAACCAGGGCTGGGGTGCAACAACAGCCACTAGGCTACCTAAAATTACAGAGACAAGGGCAGTTGACACTCTGACAGTAGTGTTTAAGGCAGAAAACACAATGATACAATTGTATCCAAGAGGGAACTGAATCAGTGATAAAGACAAAGATTCAGAGAATAGCCTACCATTCACTACAAAGGCAAACATTCCATCACTGTGCGTGCCTGGTTCCACCGCCGCCTAGCATTCGCTACAATAAACGATTTTCACGACATAACCTAGTGGTTTGTTATTTATTAAAGCAATAACGGAATGGCATTATGCCATTTTTTATATGCCGTGGTAACGATATCATTTGCCCACCCACCATTTATCATGGACACCACTAAACGATGGGCTGTGAAGGTAGTCAACATTACACGGAATCATGAACGCTGATCAGCTGATTTCGGGCATATTTTTGCACGAGAGATCACCTGTTGTGATATTAAAAACCAACAGCTCGTCGCTGCAATATTGACCCCAAAATAGCCTATCCTATATACGGAGGATCCCCATACCAGCTCGTCAATGCCACAAACATATCAGGATATTCAGAGATGAAGCCGTTTGTTATATCCTAACGCGTATAATTTTGTTCTCTGCAAATAGACATTTTCTAAATTTGTGGGATTATAGCCTTTTATGATTCTGTATCGTTAGTATTTAACCGAGCAATTCATTCAAAGGTCGTATGTTCTTACCGTATATCCTCTTTCCACGGAATTGTCCTCCAATCGAAAAGAAGGAATAGAGACCATTAAGGGATGCATCTTGAAAAGCAAAGTTCACGTTGGTAAGCTATTACATAACATTCTTAATTTAGTGGACTTTCATGAAGCGTCGGTAGCCTACACCGCTCACTCAGGGAGCGGTGGAGGTGGGTGAGATTTGCATTCTTTCTTACGTCACTTCACTAACAGGAAAACGACTGTGTGCCCTTTTCAAAATAAAGGTTCACATTGGCCGCACATTTAATGCAAAATTAAAAGTCATTAAAATCAATATGCTACATATTAAATAGTCAAATACACAGTGCGACAATAATTTGGAAACCCAAATTACTGTATGTCTAAAGTGACCCACCATAGCCACAAAAAGGTAGGCCTAATCACAATTTGCCTACATTGGCATTTTCTTTAATAAACCGTTTTCCCAACTGCACGTTTGAGTTGGTTTATTTCATATCCCAAAATGTTAAAATAGCAAGTAGGCCTATGCCTTTAAACATTGGGGTTTATAAAGACACAGGACAGGACTAATGGGCAGTAGCACATGTGTGCCCATTTCCACATAATGTAATATAAGCTGTAATATGAGCCTATATGAGTCTTGGGTAACAAAACACTGCATATACTACTTGATATGCTTCCATATTCATTTGATTTAGACTGTTCTATTGCTGTTATGAATTCTCTTTAAGTTAGGCCTACTCATCTTTGCTCAAATTTGACTAATCTATGTGTGGCCTACAAGACAGCAGGGGTCAGCGCTACATCTATTAGCCTATGGGGTTTAACTTGTACATTATTTTAGACATTGGTCAAAGTTAAAAAACAAAACAAAACAAAAAAAAAACTGCCATGTACGTCATATATTTGATGATGCACATGCAAGTAAAACATTTAAATGATTTATTCAAGTATATTTCAGAAATACACAGGGGGTGAGCAGCACTAAGCTATTGTGTACAATGTTAACTCAGAATACACAGGGAATTAGGGCACAATAATTCTACATAAGCTCTAGAACTACTAATTATAAAAGAACAGTTAGCCCGTTGAAGGGCATCTTTGCATTATTATGTGCTAATACAAAAGACAGAAGAAAGCTGTGATTCAGTGTGTAGTTTCATATGCACAGTTAATGCAATATCTTAATAAGCAATGAGTAAGCAATGACAACATAGAATTGTGTAAGTATGAGCAGTTTTACAAAAATTAAAATAAATCTTGTAAGACATTTTGTCTTTCACACAGTGGTGCTTTTATACTGTGTTTCTTCAAAACAGCATCCATGGTCATTCAGTACAAGTAGTTACCATTGATATTATCATGATCAATGTATGGTTTGATCACTCTCTTGATTGACCTCCATTTGCTGGTAGAGTATTTCATTCTCAGTATCTGAAATAAAACAAGGGCTCAGTTTAATTACAAACATAACAGGTAATCAGTGATAAGAGTGTTTCATGTGGTTGTTTGGGATGAGATACTTACGGTGTTACATGACAGCCAGAGACATAAGCATAATTGCCAGTATACCGAAGATCGCAGCGAACAATATTATTGTTGTAGTCTGATTCTGGGACTTGGTAGCTTGGGTTCACACTGATCTGTATCATGGATAAAAACAACACCCTGAGTAAATCGGCCTTAGAATCACATCCATGCACAAACAGTCAGATTACCGTGTTTTTACAACATTCTGTAAGTGATACAAATTACAGATCAAACAGGAAACTCGTTTGCCTTTCATCTCTCATTTTTAGTGAGACACAGGAAAAAATGTTACATTCCTTGTTGCAAATGGTTGACGATTTATCACGGTGGCCTAACCTCTCACTGTCACACAGTATTGTAACACTACAAGATGCCCTACAAATATCCTACAGGTATTTAACAATAGGCTACTTAACAACAACAAGGGCTGCCATGGCCTACTGGTTAGCACTTCGGACCTGTAACCGCAGGGTTGCTGGTTCAAACCCCGACCAGTAGGCACGACTGAAGTGCCCTTGAGCAAGGCACCTAACCCCTCACTGTTCCCCGAGCGCCGCTGTTGATGCAGGCAGCTCACTGCGTCGGGATTAGTATGTGCTTCACCTCACGCTGTGTGTGTTTCACTAATTCACGGATTGGGATAAATGCAGAGACCAAATTTCCCTCACGGGATCAAAAGAGTATATATACTTATACTTATACAACAACAAAAACATTTCACTGGGGTTGTTGAATGGGTCCCATCCTTCATCACCGTTTCTTTCCATTAGGCCCACAACACTTCCAGAAGGCTCAGCAGTGGTGTCTGGCATCCCAGATCCCTCTTCTCCAGAGTGGTTAAAGCGTGTGCCAACAACTACTACGATACTCAAGATATCCCTTGAAACGATTCCAGATGCATAGGCCTTTCACTTTGTTGTAATGATTTGTCACAACAGAATAAATGTGCACCAATACAATACCTATGTTATTTCACACAGAATGAATAGCTCATAAAATGAGTGGGTAACAAAATGTAAATGATACAATTGTCAACACTAACCTTGAGTATGTAGTTTCCAGGCTTTACATCAGTGATGTCAATCCACTGGCAATCAATGTCGGCATTGTAAGTGTCATAGCATCCTGGACTCAGCCCCTATACAAGAGCAGATAGTGGTGTAAGCCATGTGGCCAACATCTTTGAACATCACAACCTGACAGAGTGATTTATACCACTGTAAGTCCACACAGAACAGCTGATAGTTCACGGCTACTGCGTCCTTCCATGAATTGCTGAAATCCATCTGGAACAGTCCAACTTACCTCACAAAGGCCCCTCTGGCCTATAAATCACACATAGTCAGCATGACTCTGCTGTTAAAGAACATAAATTATAACAAATATGTGAATATACATAATAAATTCATAAAGATGAAACACAGCTATGTCCTATAGGTTGAAATATATATTTTTTACAAAACAGGCTGTGGCATAGAGGAGGTAGCAGAACTGTATTTTAAAACAACCATCTCAAATTATATTGGCCATTTCATCTGGACTCCGGCCTTCACCACCAGTATCTATTCCCCCACCATACGGAACAGATCATAGGAGCCTAACGTTCACCTCACACTCCCTTATTCCCACGCATAGTTGCGGTCGTTATTCATTTGCCGGACTTTCCATGCTGTAGGCTTTTCTCTACTTGTGAGTTAAAGTAAAAAATAAAAGTACAATATTGAGAGACATGCGGCCCTAATTTAAAAGGCTATCTATGTGCAGAGTCTGTCAACAAGCAAACTCTTGCAACTCTTGCATGAACTAAAACTATCGTATTGCATGTGAGAGCAGTTGACTCATTAATGTTTGTGATTAAGGTCTTACCAATGGTGTTAAATTAGCCCATATACTTTTATTTATAATGCTACATGTTTTTATAACATGCATCATATGTCTGAGTTGTAATCATATTGTCATTTTTAAATGTCTTTGCTATTTATCTTAATAATATCCTAATTACAGTATCACACAGTACTTCAATAACTAATAGCACTTCTTAGGGAAATACCCCGAATCACCAGAAGGAGAGTTCTGTTCTGTTATATTTGTCTGCCAGTGTAGGTCTACTATTACTTACATCCAAATAAGTATTTGGACACCAGATGTCACTATTTTCTAAACCCGCAATAAAATTCACATCATCAAAGGCAGGTTCCAGTGTAACAGTAGTCAAAGACACGGTGCTGCTTATACACATTCCTTACTCTGTAAATAAGAAGGAACTAACAGTTCCAGACAATTAATATGTTGCTTCAGGGGACACTGAAGCTAGAGGTAGAATTTATATTCCGTTGAGCTCAAATGTCAATTACCTTTTCCCAGGGTCTCTGATTCCAATTCAGTACTTTCAATGTAATACTGACTCTTAAATGCCTCCTACTGACTCTTGAATGCCTCCTTGAATGCCTCCTAGAATGCCACTAAGGTGGTATAATTGGAATGGTGGCAACCAACCTGTATGATCACTCCTTAAAATTAGTTGGTTTAGTGGTTCCTGGTAATCAGTGTCCACTGAAGACCAGTAAAAACTGGACTGACACTGAAGTGTGAGGCTTCCACTTGCGTCTCATTTCAAACAAAATGATGTGTGCCCAGTGCGACCATTTCAGCCCATTTAGGAGAAAATTATAGTGGCATTTCACTATAATGCCTCAATTCGGCCTGAATTGCTCTTAAATGATACTGTCTGTGTGTAAACAGCTACAGTATAATTACCTGGGTGTGTGAGGTGCAAGCAAATCGTCTGTAGAAGCCGTAGTCACAGGACGTGTCCTCCAGACAGAAGCTGGCCTTGTGTCCCTCAGCCACGCGGTGCTGGGTGCTCGAATCCAACAGGTCGTAGTGGCTGAACTCATCCATGCTGTGGTAGTGCCTGAAATCACAGACAAATCCTTTCTGCAGCTGAGACATCAGAGAGTAAATACAGAGAGAGCAAATGCAGATGCAAGGATGTGAAATAGAGAAAGTGGCTGTAGAGATCTACGCTGTAGCAGGCAGCTCACAGCTCTGGGTTAGCGTGTGCTTCACTGTGTGCTGTGTGTGTTTCACAAATTCATGGATTGGGAAAAATGCAGAGACCAAATTTCCCTCACGGGATCAAAAGAGTATATACACTTATACGTATACTAGATCTTATAACAGGTGGATGGGGAAAATGGTTCCAGATCTTCAAGTGTAATCAAGTGTTACATTCGTTGGCAACCATTTTCTATTGAATTGCAAAAGCCATATGTACAACAAAGACGTTATGTGACTGGGTGAGCCACATAAGATCTTTAACATCATTGCCATAATGTAATGATCACATTTTGCCTAATGGTGGCACTTTAGAGAACCACTGTGGTGTGTCCAACAAAAACGAAACAGTGATTATGATCAGCACAGGCCCTTCCAACCTACTTTGTACTAGTGCTGCAAATAAGAATTAGGAGTTCCTTTCAATACTCAGTGCCCGTCTTGTTTCTGTGAAGCTTTGTGAGCTTACTCGGTGTGTTAACCTCACTGGAAAATATGGCTGGGTGGTTTTTGACTGTCTGTGGTTTGATGAGCTGCCAATAAAATCCAGATTTCATCTGAGAACAATGACAGGAAACTAATGAGAAGGATCAACTTTGCACATATCGTCGGCCAAGAACTAGAAGACTGTTGAGGAATTAGAATATGTTTACAAACAACGTTTTTGAAGTTTAAAACAAATGCATTGGTGGTGGATTCCTCAAAAAACAGAGTTTGGAGAACTTGAACCAAGCGTCAATAACTTAAATTCCTTTTCTGAAAGGATTTCTCCACTCATGACATTTCAGGGTTTCTACGACTGACTACAAGCATGAGGTCACTGTATACGTTGGGATTGGGCCAAATGTACTCCAAGTGCAGCAATGCAATGTGGCCTCTCTACATCAAGACTAAACTATGCTGTGAGACATTGCCATGAATTGGCTTTTTTGGCACTGCAGGGCACCTAAGAGAGCCAGTTATGCGTTTTATACAAGCAAACATTTAGACCATTTCCCTTGGAACTGAAAACTGTAACCACTTGTAATACGACTCCAAAAATAGCATTAGTTAAGAGCTAATGGGAGACTTTATGTTGTATTGTGAAAGGCGTAAATGTCAAACACTGAAATGAACTCTCAGAGGGACAGACTAAGGGTACTGGATAGATCTGATTTAGTTTTCACAAAAGCCAAGAGCACTGGTTTAGTCTTCATAGAGAACAATTAACCTTCCAACTGGCCTTGAGAAACCAGTTGGAAGAGGACAGAAAGTTAGACAGACAGGTGACAAATGAAGTCAGTGAAAAAGGGTGTTATTTAGACTGGTGGCAGTCTAATTGCTGGTGGTATGTGCACAGTCACAGAACACACTCACTGGTGACAGCTGTGCCACTCCCATGAGTAGCGTGGTCTGCTTGGTAAGAAGTCTGAGGTTCCTTGGTTCTTCACTCGCTGTGGAAACCTCAGGAGCATGCGTGTGTCATAGTCTCGCGCTCCGTAGGCTGAACTGTTGGTCCAAAATATAATCAGATCGAGTAAATACACATGGCATTCTGTGAAATTTCTCTCAAATATGCATGATGACATCATGCTGACAGGAGAAGAGAAAAAAACAGATGTTTCTTTGGAACTCATTGTTATGTCTTAGATTAAATTCAGTTTCAGCAGTCCTATTTCCCAAAAAGTGGTGATTTATTTATATATTTAAATAGCATTAGTGAAGACTGATGCAGAAAGGCCCCCCATTAATTAATAAATCCTTGAAATTGTTGACCTAAAAGTTTATGAATGTTGCTGTGACTTTTGGAGCATACATTTTCACAATTCTTTATGATGCCATCATCAGAGCATTTGAATAAATACAGTCAGTTATGCTACCATTAGCAGAACACAATGAATGAAATACAGTCTATCCACAGTACTTTTCAAGGCAGTCCTTTCATTTGTTTACTATACCTTGCCAAGCAGTTTTCCTCTGCTGCGCATCTAAGGTTATACATGGGCATTCTTTGGACGTACGTGGAGGCTTGGATATAATAAGGGTCTGGCACAAGGTCAGGCAGTCCTATGGAGAATGTGTATCTAGGGTTTTCACACGCTTTCATAAAGTTATACAATAAACAAAGCACTGTGATGTTACCATACCATTAGATAAGGTATCGTTCTTACCGTGTTGAAAGTACCTTGTGCCATATCCCGGGCGCTGCCTGCGTCGCGGTCTCTCGTATGTGTCATAGGAATTGTAATATGGGTTGTCTGGGTCATCAATAGACTTGTATGGATCATAAGGGTCGTCCCCGACCATCACGTCTTCTCTCCGTAGATTAGATAACGGAGGGGTTCGAGTAGAGTTGCCTTGCTCAGCACGAGTAGAGTTGCCTTGCTCAGCACGGGCAGTGTCGTTACCTGAGTTGTCATTTCGATTAGCCGGATGATGTAAGCGCCCGATGGGTCCACGGTTGTGCCTCTGGGCTTGAGATTGTAACCAACGCAAGCCGCCGGTGCGTCCTCCTCCAGTGACGGGATTTGGTGAACGGGATGAGCTGGGAGGACTGTTCGCCGAGTTCACGTCGCTGACGATAGTTATAGGTTTGACCTCAGACTGATCCTTATTTTGTCTTTGCCTCGCCGGTTGATATTCCGAACCGTGGCTGAGTAATCTAAAAACTTGGCCATTGTGCTGCCACTGAAAGGTTTGACCCGTGCCAGAGGCAGGACTCGCTCGACTTGATTCACGGAGGCGTTGAGAATGAGTGGTTTGCAGTATGCAACCAAGTAAACATATATGCGCACTAAAGCAAATTAGAGAGTCAATTAAACGCATCTGCATTTTAATAAAATGTTCTGAACAACGTGAGGACACACTGTTGACTCAAAAATATCCTTAAAAAATCGAAGTATTAAAAAACTTATTGGAAAAGAAATAAAATGTATTTTGCATGCTTTTAAAATGCCTATATGGCCATATGCATGGTCTCTGCGCAATCTCTCATGTCTCCTCACTGGAGCGCTCAACAAGTTTGCTGTTCTATGGGGACCTCAAGTAGGAGGAGTTGAATTTCTAAAGTTTCTGATTCCGTTGTTATACAAGATCCTTGAAACAGTATCGAAATTTGTAAATAACAGTTATGCCAGTCACCTGACTAGCTAATTGAAATTGTTTCTTAACGATGAGACATTGGATTGTGGTAAACGACTCTTAGCAATGAATTTGCGTTAAGACATCAGGGGAAACAGAGTAGCATTTTAGCCTACATTTGTTGGCCCAGTTTCCATGACTTTCTCCTGCAAGCACCTTTACATTCATCTGATCTGTATTCCAGGACATATGGAGTCTAGTCTAGTATTATATAAAGATATGTTTTTATTTGGATCAACTGACATTATATGATGTGTAATGATGTGATGTGTTGCAATTGCAGCCAAACTAACCAATAGGAAAACATCTAGTTTGTGTGTGTGTGTGTGTGTGTGTGTTGGGGGTGATGGTGTGTGGGGTTGTACTAATGCCTTGCCAGGGAGGCGTGCCTTTCAAGATGAAAAAAAGGATTTATCCTGACAAATGGGATTCAATTACAGTAGAGACACAATGGCATAAATAAAGCATCCAACAAATCAACACAATCAAATAATAAAAATAATAATATTAATAATAATAAAAAAACAATAATTGCTTGTTTCAGTATAATGTACACAAACATGTCATCTTTAATCACTTAACTAAGCAGATAAATGGCTGCCACTACAACAGAGCACCTGTAAAATGTACTTGTTTCAATATATGTAGTTCACTCACTGGTTATATCAGGTTTGATAGGCTATTGTAAGCTTGTTGATAAGCATAACATGCCTTGTATATCCTATTCTTTCTACTCTAAACCAACTTTTAGGTTTTCTGTCAGAAGCGAATGATAATTTACAGCTATGCAGCATGGACCAAATGTAATGACATTCTCTTTGTCTCTTATAGTCCTATCTATGATGATCTTTCACATTCAGTTGTATAAGTTATGCTTTTTCATTTTGATGTTGCAGCAACTTGTCCTCTTGCTGACATGTGACGACAAACTGCCAGCTTGGGAAACATAATAAGTGGTTCTGCTCACTGTACTTTTCATCATAAACCACCGTGACCACCCATATGAGTTTATGAAATTTAGTCGGTTTCCCTTTTTGCAACGAAATGCCACGTTTCCCTGTTAGTTGAACCACCAAATAACACAAAAAAAAATAATATTCCCCAGGTGTCTATACCATTATACCTCCCTAAAATACAACGTTTTACTTTAAAGTGCTGTCCCACGTGGAGTCCTCATCAGGTGTGAAGCATTCTGCCATAATGAGGAACTGTGTTCTCAGATGTACACTAGGTGGCACTTTGTCCACAACCAATCACTACTCACCAGTGCAATCACTAACCTGCAGGCATCCTCACATGTCTAATTTAGCACCACGCTTTCAGCATCACTGACAGATCGTTTAGTCTTATTAATCAATGTCCCCATGCATTGCACTGTAAAGCACAGTCTGTGACCCAGTCATTGTTGGCAGTTCTATCAGCTCCAGCTGAGAAAGGCATAATATGAACTGCAATACAACCAGCAACATATGATAGACACCCCTGTTGAACTGACTGTCTAACAAACATCACTGTGTGTCTACATTGTGCTAGCAATGTGCATTTGAGTATTTTTCATTCCCTGTCATGTTTTTCTGCAGATAATTTTAGGGTTACTTTTAAATTGGTCCAAGTATCTGGCAAATAATTGAAACATAAATATGCATAGCCTGTTTAGAAAAAGTAGTCTAATTTACTGTTCAATTTATGACATAGTTATGAGCCTGTGGGGAGGGATGACGTGTGGAGATCTATGATTCCTTGTTAGACCTATCACTCAAATATTTTTCCTCAGTCTCAATAAGAGCACAAAAGCAGCACCAAAACAGCCATGTCCAAGTATTACTCAACTAAGGGAGAAATGCACACGTTTTAGTTCCTATGTCACATGACCTTGTGGTACAGCTTGTGTAAGGGCAGAAATCTGGCAAAAAAAACTAGCTGAAAGAGAAAGAGCTGTTATATGATTCCTGACAAAAGTTCTTGGACACTTGGAGAACTGTGATCAGTTGCAGACTTGGGAAGCAGTATGTTTATAAAAGCCAGCCAGTGACTACAGACTTAAGCTATGTCTGGACAGCTCTGAGTTATTCATGCAGTACATTTGGTTAAAAAAAGAAAACGGTCTGACAGGTACACCATCTAACAGTTCAGCTTCTAAATACACAACAAACTGTTGGAGTTGTCACAAATTACTTTGGAGCCTATTTATACATATCTGCCAGCCCAGGTGTTATTACATTCAGTTTTAGGCCATAAATCATGTGTTTTTTTTTATCTATTAGAAATATGACTGGGACTTTATATGGGAAATATAACTAGGGAATGTGGTTTGCCCAAGAGATGCTGCTGTACTCTCATACCCCTAATATAACACAAAATCTGTAAATTTCATCAAAACAGCACTTCACCCACTTTGGAAATGAATAGGTAAAATATTAATTTCTTCACCAGATTCTTTGGAAATGAATACATTAAAAGTTCTTTTTTTTTCTTTACCACTTTCAGGACCATCTGTACCAGGTCAAAAGTTCTTTATTTTCTTCATCTACTTTTTGATCCTTTCTCTCTCTCTCTCTCTCTCTCTCTCACTCTCTTTCGCTCTCTCCCACACAAAGACTTTTTCTCTCTCTCCCTCTCCTTCCCCATGTCTCACTGGAACTGGCAAAGAAAACGCCGTCTCTCTCTTTTTCACTCTCTCTCTCTCAGACAGTGGAAACACATCTGCAAGCAATTAACCCAGTTCCTCTGTCCACGTTGCTGGGTTTATCCTCTTTTGATATTAGGCCAAGAGACTGGCAGTGGTGAGAAGTTTTTTTGTTTGGATTAGTCTGGGCACAGTGAGAGAAAGAGGACAGAGATGCCAAAGAGAAAATCAACGAGGTCCACGTCGCTTCAGACACCTTTGAGTAGTTTGCTGGGATGGACAGAAGGAACTTTTTAAGAAAAAAGTGCTTTTTTCTCTTAAAAGATCAAAGAAGTGCCTCATACTATGCAATGGAATCATAAACTTGCCTTTTCTTTTAATTTACACAGATGTTTTTGGAAGAGGATGCATGCTTAAGATCTCAAAAGCACGGACAAATCCTTAGAAAGGGATACAAGTGATATTGTGTTTTGTGTCAATTTGGTGATTATCCAATGATCCAAGTGATTTGCCTGATATAAAAATTACAATTGAGAATTGAGAATGAAGCCTAGTTCATGCGGTTGTATTTCTAACAAGTATTTTTGAAAGGTAGTGACTTTGCTGTGTAAACCAGTTCTGTGCAATTATTTCATTTCATTATTTTTTTTGCTTTTTGTCTGGCTAAATATGAAAAAAGAACTCCTTGTGAGCAATAAAAGCCATTACAAAAGCTTGTGCTTAGCTGCTTGTGTATCCAGCCTACATTCCCCTTTGCAGATGCTTTTCCTGAGCAAACAGAAGTTTTCCATTACTCCAGAATCTCAAACTCAGCTGACAGGTTGTTCTCTCTCTCTCTCCCTTTCTCTCCCTTCTTTCTCTTTCTCTCTCTCTCTTCTCCTTTTCTTTTTTCTTCCTCTTCTTCACTGTCTGTCTTCTCATCCCACTCATTCGCCCTCCCTCTTTCTCTCTCTCTCTCCATCTCTCAATGTCTGCCCCTTTTTTTGCCGTCTCTCGTATGCACTCTTACGCACACACATCAGCCTACGTGGCAATCTGCACGTGAAGTCAGGCCCCATTTACCACAGAAGGAGAACAAGAGGAGGAGTTCCTTGCCTCGAACGAGTAGTTCCTAAGTGCTTACCAAACTCAAAAATCAACATTCTAAACTCGTACTACTTCCATCATCCTTTAACCATCATTCCATTTCGTTCTTTTTTTAAAGGATTTAGAAGAAAAAGCAACATACAATAAATTCTTTGCAAAGTCAACATTCGATTTTTCTTTCTGGGCCTCTGGAAGACATTGCACTCTATCCCTGAGGACTTCTGAATGACAAACTGCCTCAAGCAGTCCACAGACACTGATTACAAACAAAACTGCATTTGCCTGAAAGAGAAACATCTGACAGCAGCACAGGAGCCAAAAGTCCACACGTCCAGATGTGCATCTTCCCAAATTCTTGGACATATTCTGCGAAGTATTGGCTCAAGCTCTCAACAGTTTCCTAAGTGATTGTACATGATTGAGGGATCCTTTCCTACACAATAAAGAATTATTGTTTGTGTTGTCAAAAGGGTCAGCAATCATACTTTCTCTAAACCACTGGGAATTTTCTCTCAGTTATGTGGGAGGTCTTTCAGTGTAGAGCTGTGGTGAAAACCATAGGCCACAAATGGCAGTGAGACTAAATGACATAACCTTCTGACCTTTGACTTGTCAGATATTACACTGTATTTGACACCACTGATCAAAGTAATATTCTGTTGAAAGAGAACAAGTGAAAACAGCAAAAAAACAGTCAGCAGTACATCAGCTGGAGTTTTACCATCTTTAAGATGTAATTTAACATTTGAAGTTCATTTGTTGCATTTGTTGAACTGAAACACTGACTTCAGGAATGTCCCCCATGGGGATCAATAAAGTGTCTATCTATCTATCTATCTATCTATCTATCTGTCTATCTATCTATCTATCTATCTATCTATCTATCTATCTATCTCATTCCCTGCAGATGGTCACTGTAATGAATATACCCTAGCCATTTGCTATCTCAAACCTCAGGTTTACAGTCAGATGTTCACAACAATCTAGAAGGTTAAAGTGTATGATCTTCAAGTCAAGTCAAGTCGGCTTTTATTGTCAATTTCTTTACATGCACTGGTCATACAAAGAATTGAAATTTCGTTTCTTACTTTCCCATGCAGACATAGACATGCTTTAAATACAGACATAGACATACTATAGACATAGCCATAGACAATAAACATTAAATTAAAGTGCAAGACTGAAATATAGAACATGTATGTATCAAAATAGAAATATAGGACATATATATAAAAAAAAATAGAGGTAGTTGTGTTGTATATTTATATAGTCTTAACAGTTACATGAAGTTTAAACTTGTGCTTGTGTGACCTGTATATTTACATTGATATGCAGTATGCAGTAATTTCAAGTATATCAGGCTTGATGTGAAGCAGCAACACGTTAGGCTGCGCAGTCACAGTGCAGTTCCACAGGGCGGTGTTGGGGGGGAGGGGGGTTAGGGTAGACAGGATCCTAGTTTCCTAGGTTCCTGGCTGGCTGGTGGGTGGGGGGGGGGCTGTCAGTGATGGGAGAGTGGGTAGAGTGTTCAGCATCCTGATTGCTTGGTGGATGAAGCTACTTGCCAGTCTGGTGGTGGGGGGCGGAGGCTCCTGTACCGCTTTCCAGAGGGGCAGGAGGCTGAACAGTTTGTGTGCAGGGTGGGTTGTATCCTTGACAATCATTAGTGCTGGGTGAGTGGGTGGGTGGTGTAAATGTCCTGCAGGGAGGGGAGTGGTGCTCCAATGATCCTCTTAGCTGTGTTAACAGTGCGCTGGAGGGTCTTCCTGTTCTGATCTGTGCAGCTTCTTCATTTCTTCATCTTCATCTTCATCTTCATTTCATATCTTCATTTGCATTTACAAATTGTATTTCTAATTGTATAAGTTGTGCACAGTAAAGGCCAATACTTTAATCCACCGTCTATTTGCTGCACATTTACAATGAGTATTCAGTAAATGCACTTTCACTCTTCTAAAATCCGATCGTGCCCCACTCAATAAGAATCATCCCCTAAAACCCCATTTCAAAGGAATAGCCAGGACACTGTAAACAAGTTATGAGGACTCAGTAAAGCCTGCTCCCATGCGAGGACACAGTGGGTGAAAAGACAGTAAAAACTTGTAAGGGAATCCTATAAGACCCAATGGATTAGGTCAGTATATTCCCAGCTCTTAAAGCTACCTCATGTAACCCAAGGACCAACAAACATTACTGAGTAATCCCTCTCTGCTCCTTTATATGTCTGGTGTAAGAACTCAGAGATGTCTGACCACTGTTCAATGCAATTTATTTCTCATCTGAGGTTGTTTACTTACTTATGTAGTAATCCGTATACTCAATGTCCATGTAAATGCAGTCCATGATTCGTTATTATCAGGTTTTTACATTTTTTTAATTGTGTGTCCCGAGTCGAGAAGCCTGGACAAGCACATCAACACATTCATAAACTCCTTGATTGGAATAAAACTGCCCAATCCGATTGGAATTTAAAGGGGAGGTGTAGTCCATTATAATCGTCATATATACATTTGTTCGGATTGTTTTCTTTTGGTGGAATTTTTAGGCACGCTCTTTGACCAGTCTTATAACTATAGCACAAATATGGCGGCCTGTGTGATGACATATGGGGAAGGCCCTATCCAGAAGATTCTCTGGACTGAAGATTCTCTGGACTGAAACTGAGTAGGAGAAAAGAAAATGAAAGGAAAATGAGCTGGAAAATGAAGAATCAAATGGATTTTTTTTTTTTTTTTCATTTTAAATGCAGGATTAAAATATTTATTGTTAATTCAGTTAGGGTGTCCAGTTATTGAAATTAATTTTTAACATGCTTATGAAATTCTATATTAATTAATTAATTTATGAATGTATTTTGAAATTGGATTTCTTATTGAGTGTTGTTATGTTGTTTTCTAGGCCTGTAAGGACTTGACTAAACAAATACAGACAATGTATCACAATGTATACAATATCCACTACGCTCTGAGGCCATCTAGTGTTGTTGTTAAATACCTGTTTGCAACACTAGTTTACAAACTTATTAATGTTTGGAACAATAGGTAATTGGGAGGTTCAGGGCAAAGAGCAAAAAAAATCACATATCCACATTCCACATATAATTTTGGTTCTATCAGTTATAGGTTTTGCCATTCAGCTTTAGCCCTGGTATATTCCAGACCCTAATCACAGACAAAGCCAAAGATACTTTTCAATTCTGTCCATTTCATAACCTCTGTACTACACATACACATCACTGGACAACAGGCTCTGACCAAGTGGGCCACAAGCACACCACAATTTAGGACAAAAGGTTCGACTGGCCATAGAGGATGTCAAGGTTGTAACCATGGAATTAACATTGGGGGAGACTAAATGTGCATAGTGGGTGAAATCAGTTCCTGACATTCTATTATATCTAAAAATTCATGATCACATGGGGTGATATGTGTATTATAATAGTTAAATGTGATCATGTAAACTAATGCATTCAGTGGGGGAGGGCAGGATTTGGGCAGGGATAGAAGGTGGCATGGGGGTGAGTAAAGGAGCAAACACTGACTTGACTTATCGTGTTAAAAAGTTTTGGTATTGTTTACATTTTCACGTAAGATCATGTATGACCTCCCCCATGACAAGACAATAGTTAACAATACTTGCTCAAATACTACAGGCGAAGAAGGGTGGCGAGAAAAGGCAGTGAGTAATTCCTCAAGAATAATGACCAATCCGTACATCTGGTGTTTATCAATCTGTATTTCATAATTCCATGGTATTCTACAACTTTCACATACAATAAGCGATGAATGGCTCAAGAGAGGATTATTGTGCAAGGCAAATCAGTGTTTTCCTGGCCATTCTCTGTAATCAAGTTTCTTCACTTAACTGAGATCATCGCACCTATGTACTCTCTTCTTCATCACTTTGTTTTAACCATTTAGCATACACTTTTCAAAAGTGGACAGTGAGTTTTGGACAGTGAGTGATATGGCCTACCACATTATGTAATAACATTGCATTACAAAACGTAATACATTTTCACTTCATTATGTAACATACTTTTGTAATCATCTGCTAGCCTTGAAATACCAGATTTACTACTTTGTTTCACTTTGTGAAGAGAGTCTGGCCTCTCACGACTGGAAAACGTTTCCAACATGGTGTCATATTCACTTCTGCACCTTGGAACGCCCTGGAAACAAATGAATCATCTTTACGGATGGCTCTGTAGCAGCACATCAACAGACATTGCAACATTGTACAATCTATCCCTGTCTTAGCACTGGCCACCTTGCCTGACCCACGATTCGGAAATCAAGTTGAATGTCTTTGAGTATGTGCATCCAGCCGGCTGACAGTGTGCGGCTGCGTGCAGAGGAGGTATCAACATCTGAATGCACCCACACATTACCTGTGGGAGTTCCGGGTCAGCCAGATCAGTAAGAGGCAAAGGCATTTCAGCTTTGCATTAATTAATTTAGCAACCGCTTTTATCCAAAGTGACTTATTTGACTTATATTACAGGGGCCATTGTCCCCAAAACAACTCGCTTTGCTCAAGTGGTGGAAGCTGGGAATTAAACCCACATCTTTTCAGGCTACAGCATGCTAGCCCAGCTCCTTAGCCACTATGCTACCACCCACATAGCTTTAATGCTGCCACCAATGAGGTGAGGTACCTCAATGATGCATACTGTACCTCCCTCAAAGTGACAATCCCTTACTGGCAGGCCCACAACACCACCCCAACCTGAATGCTCTGGCCCCCAAATCTCTGGTACATGCTGCCATATCTGTTCCATGTGAACAGATATTTTCCAAAGCAGGGGATTGTAATTAGTGATAAAAAAAATAGAGCCACTTAAGCCCCTGCACAGCAGAGCCGATTACATTCTTAACTGAAATGATTTAAATGCATTTATTTGTGCTTCTATATTTGTGCACGTACTTATTGTTGTTTTGTCAGGAACACACATAACTCCTCTGCATGACTTCTCAATGTAGCCTAAAATTTAATAAAATAACATGCATTGTACATATAATATAGACAATGACAAACATTAAGAATAGCCAACTCTAATGCATTTTATTACCATGCTTAAATTATTTTATTTACAAGATGAAGAAAACTTAAAAGTTCAATGTAAATACAAATGAAGACGATACACAAATGCATCTGGAAATGACATGGCAATATACAAAACACCTGGATGATAGTTGATGCAGGACTTTTTCTTGACCACCAGATGGAGTTGTGGAGCATTGTATCAAAGCTTTGTGGCGCATTGTGTAAAAGCTTCACTGGAACATCACTGGATAAAAAGCTTTGTTTTTGGACATTCTTAGTGCTGATATGGAGGGTTGCGTGTTTCGAACCCTGACCAGTAAGAACGGCTGAAGTGCCCTTAAGCAAGGCACCTAACCCCTCACTGCTCCCCGAGCGCTGCTGGGGAGCTCACTGCGTCGGGATTAGTGTGTGCTTCACCTCACTGTGTGTTCACTGTGTGCTGAATGTGTTTCACTAATTCACGGATTGGGATAAATTTGAGACCAAATTTCCCTCACAGGATCAAAAGAGTATATACTATACTTGTACTTAGGTCAGGCACACACGTAGGCAAGCTAGACTGAAATCCAGGCACGGTCAATCATAGGGAATCCAAACTCACAATTCACAGGCTTAGCAAATTTCGACACAACACCTCACATGAGGCAGGGCAGGTAGTCTTTAAATACCCCCAAGGCTCATTAGTCAATTACTGTATAGTGCTTCAATATTCCAAAATAGTGCTTCAATATTCCGGCGAAGCCGAGCGAGATTGAAAGGGGTGTGACCGCTGTGTCTGCTGCTTTACTGTGTCCAACTAGTCAAGCCTTAGTTTAATCATAATAAAACCAAGTGAACAAAAAGGGAAATCCAATGTATATAGTTGCACCACTAATAAACCCAACCAGGAAAGTAAGATAATTCTGCATAATTCCACTCACAGAGAACACACACACAAACAACCACTTTAGATTATACTCACACTGTCTATCCTGTATTGTCTTCAAGAAAATAGCATGTGATATACCTCCACTAACAAGCCCAATCAGTAAAGCCTGATCCCTCCAATTCTGGTCTTTTGTTGCCTTGATGTTCTCCCTTAATTCATTAGAAATAGCTGTTGCATCTGCAATCCTGCCAGTCATTTTGCTTTTAATCTGTTCCTTAATCTTCTGCTCCATCCTTTGTTGTTCCTTTTCAGCCTCTCGAAAGTATCTTTCCATTTCCAGTCTCTTCCTGTCTTCTTCCTCCCTTATAGACCCTTTCAAGAGAGTTCCATTATCAGCATCATAGTTGGCCCCACAAGGCTTCCTTTTTAACATTCCATATGTTATCTTAATGCAGAGGAAGTAGATTGGGGACCAAATAGAACGTTCAAGCATTGTTTTTGTTTTGATTGTTGAAAGGGTCCATAGTTGTTTTCACCATTTCATGCAGACCATAGGAATAGGAGTAGCCTGTATTCGTTCCCAGTATGGCCTCTATCTTCTCCAGCAGCCCCTTCATCTGTTTCTTCCTCTCTAGATTTATATTTTTGAAGATGTGATATCCTCCACCAGTGCCATCAACCAGAGTCTGAAGTCCAGGGCTCTCTTTCAAAAAATCTCTCTACATGTTTTTTGTCCACCAGGTCTCCTCCAGTGAACAAAACAATGGTGAACTTTAGAGCCTGCTCTCCAAAGTTAGTCTGGATCCACTTCAATGTGGTGTCATTCTCCTCTGTGAATCTGTCCAGGTGAATCACCAATAAGAAAATGTGGGGTCCTAGACTTGTATTTGCCTTTTCTGACAGCCATGAACCCTTCTCTGATGTGATTCCTGGTGTGTCAATAACAGTGATGTTTCTTCCATCCACAACTCCATGTTGACTCTCACAGTATTTACGTAGTTACAGGGAAATCAGACGCTTCAGACTTAAACACCTCTCTGCCGAGGATGATGTTTCCTGATGCACTCTTTCCTGCTCCAGTCTTCCCCAACAACATTACTCTCACCTCAGGAAGGTGGACAGCATCTGTAGGAAAACAATGACAATGAAGTGTAAGTGTGTAAAAGTGTTGTTAGATATTGTCCGTATAAGTTAAAGTTTCAAAGGAACAGGCCAACTTGTTGGAAAGTTAGCCTGTTTGCCTTCTACCCCAGGGTTCGATAAGAGGATATATACCAGAGCTTGTTAACTCCTATTAGAAATTCTAATTCTAAATATACATAGCTATACCTTTCTCGTCCCTGTGCCTGAAGTACGCAGTACACAGTCTGACAACACTGTTAGCTTAACTTAGCATAATTCACTGGAAGTGGGTTAGATTAACCTACAGCTCCCAAAACTGACAAAATAGACTTCCTAACAACTCCAAAATGTTTTAATTCACATGTTGTGATCTGTGTATTTACCAAGTGTAGAAATAATAATGTAAAATGAGACACAGCTATTTCATAAGCAGGCACATGCGTAACTACATTCTCATGTTGGCGAACATTAAAATTATTACTGCCCACACAGCTGTGCTTTGTCAAGTCACAACATTTAAATAAGAACATTTTGGACTTGTTAGGGAGTCTGTATCTTCACTTTTGGGAGCTATACACTAAACAAATCTAACCCATTTCCAATTAATTATGCTAAGCTAAGCTAGGCTAGCACTATACTTTGTTGTCAGACAGCATTATTGCATGCTCCCAGAGAGGGGTCATTCTTATGTTTCGGGTCCTATGTTCCCTGGGTCCTATGTTCCCCGGTCGGGTTTAGGGTTAGGGTTGTGGTTAGGGTTGTGGTTAGGGTTGGGATGTTCCCCGGTCCCATACAAAGTGAAGAACATAACATAAGGTAGCCTGTATCCTCTTATCTAACTCTGGGGTAGACGGCAGATCTCATTTCCCAAAGAGTTGCCGTGTGCCTTTAAATGCTTACCTTTAGTTATGTGGCCAAAGTGGTGGAATCTGACAGTCTGAAGTGACATCATGACACCAAGCACAATCAACAACATCCACGGAATACCTGCATTTACATTAGTGAATACAAACGTAACCTTCGTAAGTATAATAAATTCAATATCACACAAACATGTACTGTAAATCAGTCAGTTACTGGTAGCATTACCTGGAATATGTGCCTTATTTCTTCTCATTTTCCTCAGCTCTCGATTCTGTTTTCCTGTCTTCCTCTCCTCTTCCTGTCTCACAGTTGTCTTCATCTTTATCTTCACTTCATTGTTGTAGGCATAACCTGCATTCTTCATCAGTGTATGGTCAATCTTCTTGATGAGCCCCTTTACTTGATGGTCTGTTGGAAAGTTGTTGTTTAAGACACAATATTTTCCTTCCACACAATCAAGAATAGTCTGAAGTCCACAATTCTCATTCAGAAATTCCTCTTTAAGATTTTGATCCATCACATCTCCTCCAGTGAACAAAACGATGGTGAACTTCAGAGCCTCTTCTCCAAAGTTGCTTTGAATCCAGTTAACTTCATTGCTGTCCTCCTCAGGAAATTTGCCCAGTGGAATCACCAATAAGAAAACATGGGGCCCAAGTTCTTTAATTTTCTTTGCTGACAGCCATGAATCCTTCTCTAATGTGATCCCTGGTGTGTCAATAACAGTGACGTTTCTTCCCACCACAACTCCACTTTGACTTTCACAGTGTTTGGTCACTGGTAAAGTAGACACCTCCGACTTAAACATCTCACTGCCCAGGATGATGTTTCCTGATGCACTCTTTCCTGCTCCAGTCTTCCCCAACAACATTACTCTCACCTCAGGAAGGTCAACATGATCTGTTAAAATAAGACATGACAGTGATGAGATGTTATTTAATGTTATGAAAGACTAATGCAATGTGGACGTGGTCAAGTATTAATTGTATTGTGGAGTCCGGACTTAATACAATTGACAACTACACATGTGATGTAATACACAAATACAATTCTGATTCAAGGATACACCGTATCTTACCTGAAATGCTCATTGACCTCACTTTTTCTTGTGACACTCTCGATGTCTGTTCAAGATTAACTAAACAATTTGAAGACAATGCGCGTGCCTTGAAGTGGTCAGCCAGGTGACACACAGAATGAGGCCTTGCAAGTCTTACAATGTTTTGCAGCATTGTAAACATTCCCAAGGCATATGTCACATGCTGTTTGGTTGTGTTGAATGGACCAAGTGGCTTTTAATACTATGGAAAGTAATATAAATATTGTCAGTTTAATATATATTTTTACATTTTACACTTTCCACTATACATTCATCAGCAATTATCCAAAAGGTTATGAAAAAGAAATCTGGAGTATTTTAATGTGAAGAATAACAACATGATACAACAGTTTAACATACCTTTTGTCATCATCTTCACCAAAGTCAGTGTTGATTTCTTTTGGTCTGCCACTACATATGGATATGATATCTGGCGTTTCAAAACTGTGAGTGTATTTTCCTTTTCTGCATTTTTCACAGAATGTAAGATTAGGATGGTTGGTCACATGAGAAGTAGATTTATCATCCTTATATACAACTGTGGTACAATGCAAGTTATTTTTTCCAGTTTGGTTCAGTGTGTCCTGTTTTAGTCTTGTGAACTTGGGTGGTCCCTAGCTATATTCACCAATATGCTATCTAATCACAAGGACAGGGACATATGAGCTGGCAATTTATTTCTCCACATGAATATTGTGAAATGGACATGTAGTATTACTATCATTCAATTACAAGACCATGATTAGTGGTACAATTATAATTGTATATTCTATAGTACAATGATACACATCCTTCATGTCACTTGCGAGTAATAACGATCATAACGGGGCTAGGGGTCACATGTGTGTTCAGTTCTTGTAACTAGCCTAAGGACTGTAATATTGATCTCAAGTGAGATACTCTATAGCGATTTACCAGTTTCCCTCCCTGAAATTCAGTGTAGCCTTGAAAGTCTGCCTTGAAAATATTAAATCGCCAGATCTTTTGAATCCTTTTTAGAGTTACTGATTGAGATTCTTGCTTCAGTGTAATGTGTGATCTTACACGCAAGTCTGTGAGTGAGGTTGAGCATCAGAGAAGTCAATGTATTTGGACATTGAGCCTTCACTCCATACCGCCGAGTCAGCATCATCCTCATTGATTCTGCCAAGAAAAAAGTAATTTGCAATAGCATGTTAAAAGGATGTACAGGTTACTGTATCTATTTGATGATGTACGTAGATGTGATTAATGAAACCCATAAGCATAAGTTTCCTAACAAATTCAGATCTAACAACACACTGACAAGAGACAGCAGAATTATTATATAATAATGTAGGCCTATAGTGAGATTGTAATTGGTCAAAAAGGCTTAAGTATAAGTACTCTTTTGATCCCGTGAGGGAAATTTGGTCTCTGCATTTATCCTAATCCGTGAATTAGTGAAACACACACAGCACATAGTGTACACACAGTGAGGTGAAGCACACACTAATCCCGGCGCAGTGAGCTGCCTGCATCAACAGCGGCGCTCGGGGAGCAGTGAGGGGTTAGGTGCCTTGCTCAAGGGCACTTCAGACGTGCCTACTGGTCGGGGTTCGAACCGGCAACCCTCCGTTTACAGGTCCGAAGTGCTAACCAGTAGGCCACGGCTGCCCCAAAGCTTGACTTCATTTAACTTTTGTTTTCTGGATTTTCTGGAGTTCACAAATGAACGGGTTCCCCCTTGATTGTCACAGACGTTCCATCCTTTAAAAATCGGGCTTAAAAATCGTGAGGTCTGTTTACAGCTTAACATAATTAAAACAATAGGCACTCTTGAAATAATATCAGACAATCACAGCTGTATTAAATGTAATGCAAGTTATTACTGAATGTAAAATACTGTAATGTTCAATTTACAGCAAAACCCCCCGAACAATCAAAGTACAAGGGACAATTTATTAACCAAAACAAAAGATATGCAGGCATCTCATAATGTGTTTAAGTTGTCATTAAAGTAATTCAAAAATGCACCTTGTATAAGGGGTCATTAACTTTGTCCATGAAATCTGGATTGACATGTTTTTGTGGATCTCTCATGGATGTATCTGCACCCTGTGCTTGCTCCTCTTTCATGTTTTCGTTGATCCTAAAATAAGAAAAAGTTTGCCACAGTAGACAAACCAACAATCATCAACATGTGTCTACTGCATAATTATTTATCCACATTATATGTGCCTATAAAATAACTAGTGCATACATTTCCCCTAAAATATATTTGTTATCACTTTACTCCATAAGATTGCATTATAAGAAAACATTATTCTGGGCCATGTCACAGCTCAAATACTAGAACACTCAAGCTTAGGTCTAAATTATGTGGCTGGTTTCTCCCTTGATGTGTATTTTAGAATGCCCCATTAATAAAATAAATAAAAACATCTATAACATTTTTGTTGAAAATATCTGTGTTAAAAGAGATCATACCTGCAACACTATATTGAAGCTCCACTAATGGCAGTTGTTTCGCTTTCACAAAGCCTTAGGTTATGTTAACAAATTAATTAATTAACCGAGTAACTTATTTTCTAACTTACCTATTGAATTATGTGATGCGTAAAATGTGGATTTTAAATATAAAAAGGAAAGCTAAACATAGTTCCAGTCCACTTCACCATCCACATTTCTTGACTCATAATTCTCTTCATCAAGGCCATCAACAACTTCTGTCACAGTTATTACTTGACCAATCAGCTCCTTCTGCCCTGCTTGCTGTGTTTCAGAGATAAGGCTTGGTTAACCAGAGGAACCATCTGTCTACCCGAGATAGAAAATATGAATCCTGCAGTACTAATATTGACAGACAGAATAATAATTCCTCTCCTTTGCACTGTATCTTAAAGGTTATTCTATTGCTGTAAGTCACTTTGGATAAAAGCGTCTGTCAAAATGAATAAGTGTAAATGTAAGTGAATTAATGATTTCAATACATAAGAAAGGCAGGTTACCTTTATCTCTGTGCGTTTAAAACTGACCACATTTTCACAGGGAAGAACAGATTGTTTTTCTCCTTTTTCTCACAAACACACACACACACACACATACACATGCATACATACAAACACACACACACACACACACATACACATGCATACATACAAACACACACACACACACACACACACACACATGGTAACCAGTCAATCAAATCAAAATGTTTTATTGCTGTGAGGCAGATGTTAAACTTTTTTCAAATCAGCTAAATAGATTTGATATGATAATCTGAACATTTCCCCCCTCAGTTTTTCTCCATTCTCATACTCATTTAAGTTGTAGTTAACAAATACAAAGCAATCTTTATCAAGGTATCCTAACACAAATTTACCCTCTTGCACTGTGCAAAGTGTAGCAAAACCATTGAGGATGTCAGAATAACATTTTCTACTACAGCTGCAGAATTGTTCCACTTCAGCACCACTGGTGGCGGTGTGCTACCTACTGATGGGGAAAGCAACGGGCATTAGAAGTAGATGATGTTGAAAGTGGTATAGAGACAAACTGTGTGTCATTCAGTTGTTAAAAGATACGTAGACTTATGCTATCAGGAGGAAAATGGTTAAGCTTCCAAAGAATACAACAGGTTCTGACAGTTTTAGCAAATACATGATTGCAGGATTCCCTCTAGTGGTGAGTATGTAGAACTACATGGTTTACACCAGTATGGAGGAGGTCACAGAGCCTGATGGTGTACTCTGTCGCTATTTTATGTATTTCAAGAGTAAATAATATCTAATGTAGATCAGAGTAGAATCCTCTTTAAATAAGTAGCATTAGGTCCGTCTCCAATAAAATTATAAATATGCAAATGGAGAGATTCAAAAGCAGTGAGTTCATAAGTTCACACCATATGCATGATGTGATCATTTTTAATAATTGCATTCTATTTCATGATCACTTCACGCAGGTTCACACAGTGACTTTCAGTAGCTAGCCTACTGACTTGTGAATGTTTCCAAAAAAGAGATATGCCTGTGGAGGCCATTTGAGCACATTAAACTCAATGTCACATTCAAGAAACCAGTTTGAGATGACGATGTGATTATGGCATGTTATCCTGCTGGCAGTCTGTCAGGAATCAGAAGATGGGTACATTGTGGTCATAAAAGAATGGAGATTGTTGGCAACAATACTCAGGCTGCCGCTGAGGCATTTAAACTTTAATTAGTACGGTGGGGCCCAAAGTGTGTCAAGAAATTATCCCCTGCATCATTATACCACCACCAGTAGCATGAACTGTTTATACAGGATGGTTCAATGCTTTCATGTTTACATAAAATTCTGATACTACCATCTGAATGTCATAGCCGAAATCGAGACTCATCAGACCAAGCAACATTTTTCCAATCTTCTATTGTCCAATTTTGGTGAGCCAATCATGAAGCCTTAGTTTCCTGTTGGCTGACAGTAGTGACATCCGGTGTGGTCTTCCTGCTGCCGTAGCCCATCTGATTAAGGTTTGATGTGTTCAGAGATGCTCTTCTACCTGTTGTAACGAGTGGTTACTACTGTTGATCAGCTCAAACCTGTCTAGCTACCTCTGGCATCAACAAGGCATTTTCACCCAGAGGACTGCCTTAAAGGTTATTCTATTGCTGTAAGTCACTTTGGATAAAAGCGTCTGTCAAAATGAATAAGTGTAAATGTAAGTGAATTAATGATATCAATACATAATAAAGGCAGGTTACCTTTATCTCTGTGCGTTTAAAACTGACCACATTTTCACAGGGAAGAACAGATTGTTTTTCTCCTTTTTCTCACAAACACACACACACACACACACACACACATACACACGGTAACCAGTCAATCAAATCAAAATGTTTTATTGATGTGAGGCAGATGTTAAACTTTTTTCAAATCAGGTTTGATGTGTTCAGAGATGCTCTTCTACCTGTTGTAACGAGTGGTTACTACTGTTGATCAGCTCAAACCCGTCTAGCTATTCTCCTCTGACCTCTGGCATCAACAAGGCATTTTCACCCAGAGGACTGCCTCTCAATGGGTATTTTCTCTTTTTTGAACCATTCTCTGTAAACTCTGGAGATGGTTGTGCATGAAAATCCCAGAGCAGCAGTTGCAGCAGACCAGCCTGTCTGGCAAGAACAATCATGTCACATTAACATCACTTAAATCACCTTTATTCCCCATTCTTCTACATTGTGTGTTACTGTATGTTTAGATGTGCAAATTAGGCATTGTCTACTCAAATCTACACCATAAAACACCTTTGGATGAAGTAGAACAGACATTGTGAGCCAGGCCATCTTGGATAAATGGACATTAATTCCCACAGACCCCCCACAATCTTGTGGAAAGCCTTCCCAGAGGACAGGAAGCTGTAAAAGGTGGACAGATTCCATATTAACATTTATGGATTTAGAATGGGATGTCATATTGAAGTTCCTGTAGCCTACAATGGCAGACTCCCCAGTGCTGCTGACTGAAGTGGAGGGGCACTGAGGGGGAGATTTTGAAAAAAAAAATGGCCTGTAGCCTAATGATATGTAGGCTACTGTAACTTACCAGTGTCACTAAAATTAACAATGAAGACAATGTGGTGGGAAACACCACTAACCCATTGTAACCAAGTTAAGCACTCTGAATAATAAGATCTGTGGAGGCAAGTCTGTGATGAGAAGCTGCTGATGAGCCTTTATTCACAATCCTCACAGTGTACAGCTCTGATAGGCCTGAGCTAAGCAGGCAAAGTAAATAAGTGGATGTCCTCTGCAGAATATCCAACCAGGGTCCAGATGAAAGTTTGTGCACAGTCTGAAGTTTATTCTCTTGTAGCCATTGTGAACCAAAACAAGGCTACAGGGTACACTTACAATTACTATATCATTAATGCATTTTTGACACCTACTGGCGAATGCATAGAACACAACAATCCGGTTTGTGTACCCTGTAGCCTTGTTCTGGTTTACCATGGCCGCCACATGAATAAGGCAAATTCATTCATTATATTAGTGTATGGATTTACTAGTCCATACAATGTGTGCCATCAGTGTGGCCTATAGGACACTAACTGGATCTGCCCCCTGCTACCTTGATTCAATGATGAAGATGTATATCCCCAACCACCCACTGGTCTTCTGATGAGAGTGTCTGTTGTGTCGACCAGCCATAAACGCTAGGTCAAATTCAAGACTATTTTCCTCAGTGGCTCCTTGTTGGTGGAATGAGTTGCCCAGTGCCATCCGTTCCTGTGATAGTTTTGGGTCTTTCAAGAGGGATCTAAAGGCATATCTGTTTGCATGCACTTTATAAAGCGTTTGTTATGCATTATGGTTTGTATATTATCTTTATTTATTCTCATTAGGCTATTGATTGAATTGACATTGTTGTTTATTATTGCTGTTCTCCTTGTAGTCTTACCAACTTTTTAAATTGTTTACTATTAAATGTAACTATTGTATTGTTGTTATTTGTATGTTGCTTTGGACAAAAGCATCTGCTAAATACCATAACCATCAATCTGACTGCAAGTCTAGGTTACATGAAGGCCTGTTTTCTGTATGTGCCTGGGTGCTGACAATAATTATGACTGCTCAGCTATACATGCACTTCTAATCAAATTAACCTAGGCCTACCACATCCCTCACACACACTACCCATAGTGTTGTTTCAAAGCTTTCGATGCCATTGCAATTATGGGTTTTAAAATAGGCCTATCTAACCTTAGAATTCCATGTTTCAGTTTATGGTAATATGTAAAAAAAAATAGCTGGCCTTCAGGTTGTAGCCTATGACTAACATTATTTTGTCTGAACCATGACTACAAGACAAGTCTTCCAGAAGAAAGTTGGTTAAACTCAGAGCCTCTCTCTCTCTCTAGGACTCTGGTTAAAGTCAACAACTCTAGCCTACATAATTTTCAATCTTCTTTATTTACACACCACAACATCGTTCACCTGGCAACAGCCTACAAAAAGTAACTCGTATAAAAAAGGAACCAAGCACATGTGCACCTCCACACATTCACCTCTCAGTGCAATTCAATCAGCCGTCAGTCCAAAGAAAAATATTTCACTGAAATGGAGCAAATTAGACACTCAGTTGGCCAAAACTGCCAGTTTGTCGAGTAAACTTCTGAAAGGCCAATCATTTGGGCAAGTGACGTTAAGCTAGGCTAACAGCTGACGTTAGCCAGCTAGCTACTCGGCTCAGGACTATTCGTGTTGTTGAGGGTGGCTTGTTGAGAGCAAAGTTTCAAGTAAGTTTTTGGATCCTGTAAGCCTGGGAGATGGTGAACGTAAATGTGTTTAGAATTCTTGAGTCTTGCCGTCGTGCCAGCTTGTCTCATGATCTCAGTGACGAGGTACTCCAGCACACCAGCCATGAAAACAGACGCTCCAGAGCCTACACGTTCAGCATAGTTTCCTTCACGGAGCAGCTTATGGATTTGTCCGATAGGAAATACAAGTCCGGCTCGAGTATTACGTGCAACTTTCGCCTTTCTAGTAGCCTTCATGTTTATTGCCAAAACAAGGTAATTCTTCTTTTAAGTCAAAGCATAGCATAGCTGGCAAGGTGTTTCAATCGCTTGTATACTTGTTTCCTCTACTGAACGCACCTACACCGTTGTTGATAAACGCGCGCGTGCGCTGTGCGGCTCTTCCTGTTTCCATATGAACCGCAGATTCAAAACTGCACTTTGGGCAGCACTCGAGAACATTTGATTGTGGGAATAGGGCAGCATTATGCTGATATGCAGTCCTATGATAGGCCTACGGCAAAAGTAGGCTAGGATACTAAAACATTTCAGTATAACAAAAATAGACACAAATGAAGTTACAATAGTCTAGGTGTTATCCATAATAAATAAATAGGATGGAATTTGCACAGCGCTAGGCTACTTTAGTCACATATAATTATTATGCAAGTCACAAGCATGTCTCAAGTAGCCTAGCCTAAGCCTATCCCAACCAACTCCAAGTTACTGTGGTGAAAATCAAGCAAGTGAAGTTGAGTCCCTGATATAATCCAAGTAAGTAGCCTAGGCTACAGTCATGCCAAATAGGCCTAATGATCTACAAAGTTTCTTAAACAGTATATCCACGCAAGTTACCCACCGAGGTTTTACTGCTGATCGTCTATCTTTATCTCTGATCTAGGTCTATCTTGCTTTGCAATGTTTAGTGTCATGAAGCTGGTTGGTGTTTTCCAGTTTGCTTGAATGCATAGGCTTACCGTATTTTGTTGTGCAGAAATGTATTTTGCATTAGTGAGACAATCAAATACTGGAGAACACCACTCTTCCCAAACTGAAGATATTGTACGTAAACCATACATTATTATACAAAAATGTATAAAACAAACTTTCAACAAGTTTATGAGAACCCTTATCAACCCTTAAAGTAGATTTTTTGCTTCTGTCTAAAATCTACGCAGCCATGTAACATTAATGTTACAGTTGCTTATAATTTATATTTGAAACATCTGTCGTATATACCACTCATGGCTGCACCCTTTCCCCTGGACACAGTACATGTGGATTTATTTACAAACCGGTAAAGAAACTGGTGTGTCAAAATTCCCCTATATGCAGAGCAGAGGCAGCGACTGAAGTCTATGGCCATAGCTCAGAATTTCACCACATATGGTAAAATCTTGGTTCTATAGAGTTAGGCATGTGGATTTTGGGTACATTTTCATGATCCTCAAACCCTTCTGACCATATCAGGTAAATTTTTAGCATTTTTGAGCATTCCAGTCTGGAGAAAATCGACCTTATATCAGGTGTGTGTGCCTGTTATTTATTCTGCAGTTTTGCAAATTTCTTTGCTGTTTTCTTGCTGTTTGCTTACAGGTTTCTCTGCAGAGCTCCCCCTACAGCTTCAGAGTATATATTTTATGACACTCCTCAATCAGTCTGTCTGCCGTTTCCTCTTTCCCTGTTCCTCTGACAACGGTTTACTCGCTTTCTGCTTCTTTTTGCTGGCTCTGCCATGATGAATGTCTGAGAAACTCCATAGCTACCTTGTTCTAGCCGGTGCATAGCTTGTATGTGTGTAGTGCACTAAAGCAATTCGTTACATCGTGAGAATGCAAGATTTTCTGTCTCCGAGTCCAGCGGCCCACCAGCCCAAAGTTTCGAGGCTGGTTTTTCAACTCACAGGTGCTAGGGGGAAGCGAGACGGCCACCATTCACCCCAGAAAAAGTCATATAACCATTCCAGTGACTCGAAGCTATTAAGTTAAGGTAAATCAAGCTAAAAAAACCTGCATAGTACCCCTTTAAACCTGGAATTAGCATTCCATTGACCCCCATTCATTGATAGCGAATAACTTTACATCTGCGTTTTTAAGCCTTTATATGAACCATTCCTATTTCCAGAGAAATAAATACAACATTGTGTGACTGGCCTCATCACCTTGTATCTCACTTTACGGCTCCGTAATGAACTTGTAATGAAAACCAAAGCTAAAATGATGTCATGAGTTTTACGCACATGAGAGAAGTGACTGTATTTTCTGGATAAGAAACAGAAGGCAGTCTAAGGGAAAGTCCACAGGAAAACTATTTAGAAAAGCATAGAGGGGAAACAAACAATTAAGTGATGTTTTGTTAGGTTGGCACTATGTCGGAATAAATCACCTTCCAAAAGCTGCACTCAAACTCTGATCAGTCTGCACGTTATCAGGTTAGAACAGCTACCAGATGACTTACTGTGTTTCAGTCCGTTGCTTAACATCACATGCTATCATTCAACTTACACTGAGGATGCGCAATTCTCAGCATCCTCAGCATCCTCAGCATCCTTTCCTTCAAATTTACTTTACTTGCCTCTATCAAAGTCTACGGGGTGGCACTATCCATTTCGGGAGAGCAAGTAGCAAAGGCTGGTTCTCAGTATAGGGGCTAGGGTGTGTTTCTATTAACTTTGAATGTGTAAATCCAAAATGGGAAAAGAAAAAGGAGTAATGGGAACAGGCGAATACCGCAGAACCTCACAAATATCGCAACAAAGTTTTTACGCTCACATGATGTGTTTTTTCAGACATACCCAAATAGCACTATATCGCAAAAGTGCAAATGAAAGACTTTTTTCACATGTAGGTGAGTTGACACTAAACACATTCAAAAAGGTGATGCTTTTCGAGCAGTTTACTCTAAGCATTAACAAAATGCTAGCATTTATAATGTTAAAGGGACACTTCACCCATTTGCATTAAGCTTTGTATCATTAGAACCCCAGTCATCACAGTCATCATTCCCTCATTTTCCCCTGAGACAGGAGAAATATGGATTTCAGTGTTGTAGTTCCTGCTTTCAATGATGTAAAAATCGTCATTTTGCGTCATTGAAAGCAGGAAGTCCCATATCTTTGTCGAGGGAGTGAGACTACAAACACTCCTTCCTCATTTTTCCAGGTGGTGGGACCCACTCACTACAGACATATTACAGATCAGTGGGTGGGACTTCACTTTCAGAAACTAAGATATGACCGCCATCTTTTTTTAAGCTAAGCTAACAGTCTAGGCCAGGGGTGTCAAACATACGTCCCTGTTTTTTTGTGTGTCAACCTGTTTAGGGCTCATCCCGTAGCATATTGTTCAAAACATGCGCGCCTGCATAGCCATCAGGCTATTTACAATTTTCTATCACGTAAAGATTATCAAAATTAACGCGCACACATTTTGTTTGAGCAGGAGACAGAATACGCACGCAGGCACGCAACTAGGCTACTTGTTGTTTTCTTTTACTCGGCTATCTATATATGGTTATCAGCACACAATGTTGAGCTAATTCACTAAGTTTAAAAGTTTAAACAACTTTTAGAGGAGTTATTCCAGATGGGCAAGAACAAGGTAGGCAATAGAGCTGCACAGTCCCGCCCACAGCCAAAATGCGGTTAGGTGCCGGATGTAAGATTCCCATTCATTTGTCCCATTGACGTTTGGAAAAATCCGTATCTAAAGACTTTTACAGCATGTCTTAGGCTAACCAGCTACGGCATAACTCATAAGCATACAAGATATCATTTCGAGTTAAAAAACGAAGAGAAAATCCAAAAAAAGTCAAAGGTTCAAGACTGTGTATATATTTTCATTTCCGAGCGAAGGAACTACTCATCCCATACACCACCGCGCCTCACTGAATAATATAGGCAAAATCGGCGCGATTTATTTTGCCACTTAAATCATTTCCAACCCGGCGACAGCACGCTTAACCCTTTCCTCCAAACAGTGATTTTTATATAGTGAATGTGCAGTTATTTCAGGAGTAATCGTGTAAATAAGTGTTTTGATATTGAATTTTATATTTATCATTGTGTATTTTATATCGTGTGTGTGTGAAAGTGGTAGCAACATGGTGTGCCTTACCTGACTGTCATCCTATGCTGTCATCACTGCTCAGTCGGGCTGATGCATGGACCACCATATTCAGTTTATTAATTTGCCGTGAATTATTACACAAAATGTTCATTAAATGCACGAAGAAGTATTCCTTGGTTAATGATTGATATGAATCATACAGTATGAAGGCTACAGTAGCCTAGCTAATGTTAACTAGCAGCATTAACGTTACCAACCTCCCTGCTTAACTCACCACAACTTTGTAGGTCTTGTCCCTCATGCTGGCCCTTACAAAACCCACAAGCTGACTCTCGGACACACAACAGTCAATAATTTGACCCGATTTAAAGTGGCTTTCACCACTTTGGACATACTAAAACATAATATATTTCATACCTGTGTTGCAGCATGTAGGCTAATGTTAGCTGCATTATGTAATGACATACAATCTCGGAAATGCTAAAGGTTAGCCTGTCGGCTAACTGAAAAGTTTAAGTGTTTGAACTAACATTTACAGTGGTCTATTTGATAGTGTATTGGCCCTGACTAAGTTTGTGTATAAACCACAAGCCTTGTTGATACAAGTACCAATATTCGTCAAGAAAGTTTTTAATCATATGAAGATTTTTGCCATAGGCAGTAAAATACTCTGCCATCTTTGTCAATAATTTTCGCTGAGAGAGTTTCAAACTATGACCATAACCATAGACATAATATACAATAGACGCCGCATTGACCGCTACTCCCTACTAGCGCCTACTAGGGCCGCCATCTTGGATCGGTCATCCACTCCACTCAGTGTAATCTCTTTGGCTGGTGCAATGAGCTGTCAGCGCATTAAATTAATCATACCTCACTGAATAACGAACAGATTTTCACGCTGTTTTTTTTTGCTGCAAAGGTCATACATGTAGCTATGATACAGGCCACACTGCCCGAAATACAAAATACAACCAATAGTAACGGTAATGTTAAATCTTCCCAGACAGCATTTACATCTGTGCCAGATCCGCTTTTGAATCAACAGATTAGGACGCCCAGCAGTCACACTCACTATGCAGATCTGCACCAACTTTGCGCCAGACTTGTCTGTAGCTTCTGACTGTGACAGTCCATCCAGCGGGCGCGGCGTTTATCCGGGCAGCTTCAAGAGACCAGACGCGCCACAACTGAATTGAGTCCACCCGGGTGGGCCAGATCCGCAGGAGCTGCGCGATACCTGACACGCCACAACTAACGGAACACTTTTTCCCCACATAAACCTGCAACTCTAATGCTATGTGATTATGCAGAGTGGAAGACTACAGGCTGCACCGCCTTTGTGTGGGGATTATTGGTAAGGTACATTATACAAGTATCATTTTAAATGTAAACTGGTGTTGATGTCATTTTTTAGTCTGCTAAATATTTAGGCCTGTATTAAACATGAAAGTTTACAAACTTAGTTTACTCTGAAATTCTGACAACCTGAAACGTGCCAGACAAGCTGGGTAGTAGCTACGGGTTAGCTTGTAGTCTAGGTTCTTTTAAACATGCATCCACAACTATGTGAACATGAGCTTTAAGGCTAAATTGGTGAGCTTTGCTTATTATTCACCAAAAACGCTTTTAATATCGGTCCATTGTGTGTTAGCTGCAAATTGTGAGCCATTAAGCTAACGCTACCCACTTTGTCAGTAGCTAGCCTTTGCTAGTAGCACTGCAGGTATTGCATAGACGGCCAGCGTTTTTTAAGCCTGTTTAAAATGGATTTAGAGTGGAAAAACTTGGCTGTATAGGCTTTTTATCGGTCCACAAGAATTGTCGCTGTCCTCCAGTTTATCCGGGTTTGGGATGCAATGCGTTGTTGGCATACTATACTGATATAAAATAAATAATCTTTGGATGTTGAATCTAATATTTACTCTTTGTTTCTTTGTTTTGTGTGCTTTTTGGACGCTCACAGGAGCAGGAGGAAGAATCGCGAGGTTGATGCCTAACTTTAACGCGTTAGTCCATTGGGCTAGTGTTTGCCCTGGTCCTCTGACATCCATCCGTGAACGGGCGCCGCTATTCACCGCCTGCTCAAAATATTTCTCAGGACAGCTACTAGCCTCTGCGAGAGATCTGCAGCTGCGACCAACAAACTGCTGCTGACCTGCGAAGGTTATGATTGCAGCCTGCCCTGCAGTCTGGATTGAGTAGCCTAGCTAACGCCGAAGAACTCTCCGCGTAAACAACAGTCGCTGTCAAAGTCCACCGACCAGCTGATCTGCTGCAGGATCGCCTTCAACTGTTCTTGTGCTTTCAGTGCTCCCCAGACCGTCAGTAATCTTCCTCCGACACAGCTGAGCCCGCCAATCATCGGGACATCAGCGGTTAGATGCAACGGACTATGTTAACATGACATTTTTTTCAGGGGCGTTTAATGAGGTTTGTTTATCAACATAAGCCTTATATTTCACATATTGGTTTGTGTTATGTTGTAGGCCTAGGTCTAAGCAGGCGGACACAGTGTTCTCTTTGGCTCTTTTAAAATAAAAAAAAAAATATTTTGGAAAATTACAAATTGTGTGGGTCTTTAATTGTCTGATAGATCACAGACCAGGGCCAGATGAGCCCCGGATGTAGAATATGAGTCTGGGCCAGATCCGCACCAAATGCCATGGCAATATTATCTGTACTGGGCCAGTTCTGGCCCAGATCTGTTCTGATCCGTAATTCCAACCTGTTCGGTATTGGCCGTTGGAAAAATGACCAGCAGGTCAGGTCACAGAGGATTCTGCCAAATGCTAATGAAGATCTGGACCAAATCTGGCCCAAATATATTTTTTGCTGTCTGGGTTACTTGTGAAAAGTAAATCCCGAAAGTATGGTCGCCCGATTTGAGCAGGAACATGCTGCACAGCGCTAATCATCTTGTGTTTTCTGCTGCAGCAAGCGGTCCAAGATGGCGGCCGTGATTTTGTTTCCAACGGCAATGCAGTGTCTATGACCATAACGGCCTTTCCACCAATCAGAGGCATCACTGTGGATTGTGGGATTGTTCAGGATTGTGGATAAAAAGGCATTTATCTGGAAAACAAAGGTTAGTGCCCCCATGAACTCTTGGCGTCTATATGAGCATATCGCTTAGTACGGCCGTAGCTGGTTTTAAGTCTACCACGCAGTTAAGTTTTTATGGCTTATACCGCACTGTCAATGGAGAAATTGCATTGAATTTTTACTTCCGCATCGGACTGTGGGACTAGACTGTGCAGCCAGAGCCCGCCTATCACGGAGAACCTCCCTCTCTATTAATCCCATACAAACTGAAATTGGCTGCAGTTCACCAGAGTTCACCCTAGATGGCGCATCGCCCGAGTCCAAAAATACATGGGGTCCTATGGAGCTACATGGCTACATTTATTGTTTTCACCTATTTTAACAACTGAAACCCTCAGATTTTATTTTATTTTTCAAAATGGATAACGGATTATCAATCAAAAAGTGAAATAATCCGGAGTCATGTCCTTTCGTTTTTTACAGGTTGATTGCCTTTATTTGCCCATAACACCTTTAGCATTGATGCTATGCTATGCTATGATCATGCTAATGAATGGCGTCATTTATTGCGTTTGAAAGGCTTTTTAAGAACAATTAAGTGATGACTTTAAAATATAATACTCAACCAAGTGTATTGTCTTTACCTCCCACTTTACGAATACAATATTCAAATTACTTGAAAAAAATTATATCGAGAAAAGTGGATTTGGAGGGGTACAGCTCCATAGACCTCCATTCATTCTGACTCCCGCCTCACAGCCGCCCCTAGATGCAGTACCACACCGAAGTGTTCCGAGAGTGAACGCTCTCCCTTATTAGACATTCTCTGGTGCAGCTCTATTGGTGTGCTTGTCCAGAACGTTAGACTGCATTTCAACTGTTTAAAGCCAGACATCATGGTACACTAGAACAAAACTAAAGGTAACTTTAGCTATAGGGCTGCACTGTTGTCCAAATGAATAGGTCATTGTAGACATTGTTGTTGTATTATTGCATGTGGATATTGTTATGCTATGTAGGCTACTTTTTGCAATGCACTATCCTTAAACTGCAAATATTGTCCATACATTTTTATGGGTAAATAGTGCGACTATGGCTTGCCTGCCTTCTCTCTCTCTCTCTCTCTCTCTCCCTCCCTCACACACACACACACACACACACACACAGTACCATTCCCACAGTTTCTTTTAGTGGTGAGCACAAACAAGTGTTATGGACATTGTTATGCACATTATTGACTGCAGTTTATTCTCATCAATGTCAGTCCATGAATGAATATTGATCAGTTGTTAACTAATAGGCCTAGAAGTTGCATTTGAAAATGTTACTGTTGTAGGCTGTTTGTTTTTTATTTCAGCTGTTTTGAAGTGGTTAGGACCATTATTTCACACCAATTTTGAATAAACCATACTGCAATACAGATTTCATGGTTGAACCATGCACATGTTCACTTAATATGTGGCCCCAGTAACTATAAATTCAATGATGTGGCCCTCTATGAAAATGAGTTTGACATCCCTGGTCTAGGCTCTTGCTTTGTGGAGAGTTGATAAGCAACAACGCTATGATGCAGGCAATTTTGAAACTAATATGGCAATGGGGATTTGAAGATCTGGTGTGCGAATCTGATGCTCGTGACCAGTGATGGGCAATAACGCGTTAGAAGTAAGGCGTTACTGTAATCCAATTACTTTTTTCAAATAATGAGTAAGTAAGGGATTACAATTGCAAAACAGTACTAGGTTACTTTACTTCCTGGTTACTGCTTTTACTAAACCGTGATTTTGCCATAGACAGTAAAAGAATTTGGGATTTTGCCATATGGATTTTGCTTTGTGAGACTAACTCGTGACAATGACGTATAGCTGCACTACGTAGATGTAAACAACAGACATATGTGTGCAAGACATGGAGTGCGGGAGAGAGCGCAAACATGGAGCATTTAATTCATGGCAGTTCAGACATTATGAAAAAACATTGAACGCTGGACACTCTGGATTACACTAACGCTGAAGAAAATGTTGTCTACAGCGAAAAATTCCACTCAAATCTGGAGCAAGCACCAGTGTCGGGCACAGCAATATGAAACTCATTCTCATTCTCAAACTCAGAGGGGAGCGTACCTATGTTCCCCAGGTCCTATGTTCCCCGCTTTGTATGGGACCGGGGAACATAGGACCCTTTTTTAAAACCCTAACCATAACACCTCTCAGATTTTCCACCACTTTCATCCACAACTTTACCATCACACACAACCACAGACACGTTAGCTCAAACACTTTCCAACCCATTTCCACTTCCTCCAACTTCCACCCTTCCAACCACAATCACAACACACCACCAGGACCCACCAACTTACAGACTCACACACACATACAAATACAGACAGTTGGACACACACATCATACTTGCTAACTTCTTACACTCCTCCCCCACTTTGCTAACACAACCACACCTTTCCCATAATATCACAAGCAGAACCACTACCCCCGTCCCACATTACAGAGTCCTGCTGGTTCACCGCCAGCACACAGCCAACCTGAAACAAACACTACCCCCACCACCACACACTCACCCAGGCCAACACATACACAACCCCCAACCACTTAGTAGTACACCCTCGATAATATAGTTTCCTTTATCCCCACAGCACCCACCCGAGGAGGAGAGGGAGACTCGGGCAAGAAGCTGGAGAGGGCGTATGGACGGGGCATGGACTCCATCAAGTCAAACGATTTGTCACAACCGCAGCTGAGCCCTTCCATCAAAAGCTGTGGGACCGCCGGAGACACCCAACCCTCCTATCCTTCCACACCCCACACTGCACCACACACCATCTCCAACCTCCTCTTACAACCCACACCACCCACTACACACCTCTTCCACCCCACTTACCATCGTGTCTCAGAAACAAACTGGAAGAATGGTCAATTTCAATACACAAACCACTAGTTTTCATAGGAGATTCCAATCTCAACAGGATTCCCCTTCACCCATCCCGATATACAAATTGACAGTTACCTGGAGCCACCACCTACCACTTTGCCAAACTCTTACAGAAAACCACCCTTCTTCCCCAAGTGAAGTCGGTGGTCTTGTCAGTGGGCCTCAAATAACAAGGACCACTGCACCCCAAAAACAATTGTAGCATCAGACAGTTCCTCATCCTCTACAAACATGCTTCTACAGTTTTTCCCAATGCAATCCTCCCATACACATTCCCCTATTGTTTTCACCCTGCCTCACTACCCAACAGCAGGCCAATCTCACTACATTAATAACTTTATAACTTCCCACTTCCCCACATCCCCACTATCCCCCAGACACCTTCCACACCACCCAAGATAACATACACTGGGACACCCCATACAGCTCATACAATCTTTACACATTGGTGCCAATATTTACATTTTCAATAACTCCACCCATAACCCTGGCCCCCCAACTCCCACCCCACCCTCCTGCACACTCACCCCTCCACCCACTCCCACCCTCCCTCATGATTTAATCATGAACCTTTCCACCCTTTTCCAACCCACTTCCCCACAACGCCTCTGTTGGAAAGGGGGCTTACATTCATTCCACACACCACTGCGATGGACCGGGAGGAACTCCAGAGGGACCTATACCTTTATCACTTTAAAATACTTCCATCACTTTTCCTCAGAGGACACCCTACACTCCCACCCCCTTTCACTCTCCCTCCACTTGGGAACCCCACACTTCACAATTAGATAAGAAATTAGTTAAGCACATCCACAGGGACAGGCAGGCACTCAATTCCTTTCTCAGACACCTCCCTCCCCCCACCGCCAGTAACCTCACACTACTAGCAGAAAACAGGCCATTTCACAACTCACAAACAATAAAAACATAGTCATCAAAACTCATGGACAAGGGTTCCAAAATTGTAATCATGGACACCCATCACTACCTCACTGAAGCACACAGACAGCTCAACAACACCCAGTTTTATACACCCATAGCACAGTCCACCCAACCCCAAGAAAGTAATAGTCTGAAACCGTAAGTCACCTCACTTTATCAACAACACTTCATTAACCATAAACAAAGTATATTTTACAAGGACCGGACCACCCCCACCACCCACAATTCTATCTCCTCCCCAAAATTCACAAACCCCCACACACTCCTGACAGTTCCCTCTCAGGTTCCTCCTGGTCGCAAGCATTGTGCCAGGGACTGCAACAGCACCACATACATTTCCATCTATATTGACTCCTATCTCAACCCCTTTCCAACAGATTTCTCCTACCTCAAGGATACATACCACTTCCTCAATTAGGCTCTCACCCATGGCAGTCCCACACCACACTCACCTCTTCACCTTAGACGAGATAGCCTTTTTACACCACACAACACCCCGGCCGGGATTACAAGCAGTTCAAAACACCTTTCAAAAATACCCAGACCCCTACAGACCGACACCATCCTCCTGCAACTTTTAAAAATCTGTCTCACTCACAATGATTTTAACTTTTGACAATAAACTTTACTTACAAGTACACGGACTGCCATGGGTCAACGCTTTGCACCTTCCTATGCCAACATCTACATGAGTGAGTGGGAGCAGGGGCTCTAGCCAAGTGCCCCTTCAACCCACTTTTTACTTTCTCGCTCTGGATGACATCATTGAGCTTGGCCACACCCCTCTACAGGATTTCAACACTTTTTAGACACCTTAAACTCACATCACCCATCCATCTCAATTTTAAGGCCACAATTGACCCACACCAGATTAATTTTCTAGACACCACCATCTTTTTTCACCCCCCATTTCACCTACACATAAATCTTTTAGTTCCAAAGTTTATTTTAAAACCCATAGACACTCACTCTACTTTTGCAAGCACAGTAATCACCCCAAACACATGCTTAGATCCATAGTTAAATCCTAAATCATCCTGTTTCATCGAGATCTGCTCCTTCCCCCTACAGACCTTCACCATGCCATACAACAACTCTTTTCAAGCCCTCCGTAAGATGCATTATTCTAAACGCTTCTCCCGCCACATCAAACACTTGACTCTTCTGGCCGCCTTTGCTCCCACTCACCATACACTCCAAACACTTGCCCATCACCCACCCCACACCAGACCTTCCTCCTAACTCCCAACCCGGACCCCAACCCTGGGACCCCAACCCAGATCCTAATCCCAACCTCTTTCCTAACCCCAACCCCTTCCTAACCCTAACCCCACCCCTTTTCCTAACCCTAACCCCACCCCCTTTTCCCAACCCTAACCCCAACCCTCTTCCTAATCCCAACCCTGACCCACCCCATCTCCTGCCCCCTTATTGGCACCTATGCACACGCATACAACACCTACACCACACACTGAAAACAACATTATACTGAATTCCAAACGACACACCCCACCTTCCAACACCACACACTCATCTCCTGATATAGACGCTAATAAAACCTCAAAGACCTCCCTCTACACTTAATACCCACCTTCACCGCCACTTACATCCCCCACCCCCTAAAGAAAACTTACATTTCACCCTCACTTATTTATCACCAATATCCATAGTCACTGTTCTGCACCCAGTAACCCTTTAAATTTAGACACTCCCAATTCTAGTTTATGCTATCACCTGCACTTACTGTCACATGCTGTACATTGGGGAAACTGGACATACACTCACGCACACGCCCCTCAAAACAACATCTGCAATAAATAACATACACAAAAATACACTCTCAACACTTACCTCGTCACACACTTTCAGACGCAAGACATCACACATTTGAGGGTCTGTGGCCTTGAAGGGAACCCAGGCTGGACCGCTTTACAGAGGAAAAGAGCAGAGAGATTGTGGATTTTAAAACTTCAAACATTACACCCAAAAGGTTTTAATGAAAATTTAATTTAAAGTTTTAAACCACTCTGTGGGTTTTATAACTCCTCTCTTTTATCTCTTCTTTTAACTTTTATTTTATTTTTATTTGACTTTTAGATGGGATTAGTATGGGACAACTGGCCAGTGCATAATGGTCAAAACAACCACTCACCAAAACTAATTTTAATTCTAATTTCTTAACCCCGAAAGGGAACATAGGACCTAGGGGAACATAGGGATGACCCCACTCAGAGACACCCCAGATCCCAACATGACCGCTGCAGCAACAGAGGGCCCCCTCCTGCTAAACAGGGTGTAAATAGACTTAACACCTGGATCTCCTTACTGTATATGGGGCAAAGATGGCAGCTTTGGGTACTTTTTATAGGGATGTCTATGTATTGGGATTTCACAGATTGTGTTACAATTATTTCAGTTAACATCTATATACAGTACATATTGAGTAAAACATAAAGTCTTTATTCCACACTTGTAATTAATAGTAATTAAGTAATTAATTGTAATCAATTCTGAATTATCATACCAGCTAAAAAAAACAACATATGATTCTGCCATGTATCAGCTTCTTGTTAACAAGCATAATTTCTAAACAAAAATATATCAATGCCCATAGGGTACATTTGGCAAATGACCAGCTATGTTTGCCTGTGTGAACAACAAATAACATTTATCCCCCTCTGCCCCTCATATTTCTACTTCATATAAGTAAAAGCTGCAAGCGTGAGAACAGTCTAGTAGGCTAGCCTACATAATAATCTGATATTAGAAAGCACCGTCACCATCCAGCACTCATGCTGCTTTGACACAGTGGCTGGGCATTGATGACTTAATTTGGCCTTGATCGTTGCCGGGACATTTCAGAATGTCGAGTGTGTAATCCATCATAAAATGGCTAGTTTCAATCGAAAAAGTTAGCTGGACAAAATCAAAGAAAACGAGAAGGATTCAGTGAAGCATAATAATGTTTTAGAACCTTCAAAATTAGAAAACTGATGCAGTTGAGATGGAGGACAACTGCAATTTTAAAGTAGAACGTAGGGCCCTGTGTCCGAGGAAGGAACTTACATTAAATGAGGAGATATTTGCTGAATGTCACAAAAGTGTTACAGAAATTGCTTGGCATCGCTTTTTATTCAATGGCTCTCACCAAACACCTGTAGTTTTGCGGAGGACGAACGAGAAAGCACTCGTTTGATAAATCAGCCAGTAGGCTAGGCCTAGTAGACAAATAACTTTTAGAAATAATCTGTACTGCAAAAACAGATGTTGGTTGGGTATTTAAACTATCTAGCTGGTGTTTTAACAGCTGCAAGAAATAGAAAACTCATGGTCTTTATGTTCTGGTTCAGTAATTATTTTCATAAAACTTCAAGTTGCCTATAACTTTACTCTCCAAACTTTTCACTGCACTGTGGGCAATTAACTGACAGTATGATAGGCTATTTATTTTCTGTAGGCTACAATAAACACATTTATTTTTCAACTTTTTTGCAATATTACGACTTGGCTACTGAACTAAATCAGCAGGAGAGAGATGCACATTAACCCACATGGCGTGCAGCTAAATGTGGGCTATTTGGTTACCAACTAACACTGTTAGCCAATTCACTAACTTGAGGCTTCATTGATGTTCATATACAACGTTTTTTTTACACAACAAAATACAGAAAAGGCTGGGTCATTTCCAGATGGGGCAAGAACAAGGTGAAAGATAGCTGCAAGCAGCAAATTAGGGGGCCAAGCAGTTCAGCAGGAGTTGGGATTGGATTGGATTGGATTGGACTGGATTTGACTGTGTTTGTGTTGGATTGGATTGGATTGGACTTGATTGGATTGGACTGGACTGGATTCGAAGGTCACGAATTTATTGTGTGTCCTCAAGATGTACTCCTAAGTCCACATACCAAGTTTGGTTTAAATGGGTGAAAAGTGTTGATAATTATAGCACCCTAGTCGCCAAAGCACACCAAATTAAATGTGGGTCCTTAAGGATGTGTTCTCGCTTAATCAACGCATTGCCAAGTTTGGTGTCGATCTACGAAAAAGTCTTCCTAATTATAGTGCCCCTAGTGGTCAAAGTAGTACCAAATGGTTGTGCATCCTCAGGATGGGATCAGTCCCATATACCAAGTTTGGTTTCGATGCGGAAGGGGTTGCTGAGATATGAGCTAATTTCTGTATCTCTGGCGCCCCCCTAGTGGTCAAAAGACTCAAATTTATTGTGCGCCTTCAGGATGGGGGTCTCAAGTCCATGTACCAAGTTTGGTTTCAATATGTGTAAGCATTGCTGAGATATGAGCCTACTTCCTGTGATTATAGCCACACTGTGGTCAAAATGTACCAAATTTCTTGAGCCTCCTCCTAGTTGGGTCCTGAGCACATGTAGTAAGTTTAGTCTTGACGAAAACCTTGCTGAGATAATCACTTCACTTTCCTGTTTTAGCGGCTTTGACGATAATTTTAATTGGCATTTCAATTGGTATTGTACTAAGTTTTCGCGAAAATGGGACAAACTATGTGAGGTGTAGAAACTTTTAAAGGTTTTTGACAAAATCAAAATGGCGGAAAATCCATCATGACAGAAATTGACGCCATAGGGTGCATTGAACTCGGCTTGGTCCAAGGATTCCAACAGTACTTCATTTTTCAAAATCAGGCCAATGGGTCAGAAGATTCGTCGCGTGAACGCATGTGCAACTTTAACCTGTTGGTGGCGCTAGAGCGCTCAAGGTGCCGACTTTGAATCTTGGTGAAATTAATCATGGGTCTTTGCCTACTTAGGTGCCAAATTTCACAACTTTTCACCAGACGGTTCTATATGGGCTGCCATAGACTCCCCATGCCACAATTTGTATGCTTGTCAAAGTAGTCCTACCCTGCATTAGAGGAGTAGATCATCATACCAAGCACACTAAGCTGTTTAAAGTCATACACCACGGTAAACTAAAACTAAAATGTTACAAGGTGGCAAAAAATAATATAGGTGTAACAGGGTGGTACATAGGAAGGGCCAAGGGGCCAATCACAGTAGCCTGATTCACGCCCTGAGGCCCTAGTGCATCAGGGAATCTTTAAGAGATCGTATTCTAAACAGACACAGCTCAGAGGTTCAAATATTACACAAGGGAGACATGAATTCCAACAAAGCAAAATATTTATTAATACACAAAAGTTGGGAAGTGGAGATCTGAGGGTGGCAACTATGGAAATCCCACACAAATAATCATGCAGCATTAAGAAAAGCTCACCTATTACACAGCAAAGGCACACTGCAAAGCCGATAAGCAAATATACAAACCCACACCACACGTGATGCTCCAGAGTAGCCCCCCTCAGAGCCACCTCCCTACTAAATAAACATAAGTTACCAACAGAAGGACAAGACAGGCAACACAAAACCAAACATAAAAAATAACCAAAGAAAACCAAAACCAAGACAAGACAGCAGTGCATCTGACCCATGTTCCCCCATCAGCATGACTGTTGCTGCCTCAAAAGAACAGAACACAGAAGATTAAACAAAGAACACACCACAATATACATAACATAAAACCACAAATGTCTATGGGGACACAGCATACCCACGACCGGTAGCTTAGGCAGGGCTACACCAGTGGAGTCTACATTGCTACTGGCTACTGCCCTCTTAAGTAGCACTCTCCACTGGTGCCAGATTGATCAAATGCCCATGCCCTGCCCCCTTCATTAGCACTTCCAGGTGCTTTATGGAAATAGCAGGCAGAGAAGGTCTACCTGCTACATAGGGTATTATTAGCCATGACATTTATAAGGCTATGAATCGTTCGTTCATTTTTTTTTTTTTTGGGGGTTTACAAGCGTATTGGACAAATGGCTAGCGCCCGCCCTGTTTTTCTTCCATGTGATTGGGTTAAATGAAAAGACACTTGATGAGGTGAGTCTAACAAGTGTTCACTTTCGAAATTAGCGTTCCCCTAGCTGCGTGCCGCTTTGCTGTGAAACTAAAAATATTCCACTGAGTCGCGATTGTAAAATTCACCTAGGCCTAATAGTTTTGACTGTGTCTTGGAAAGTTATTACTTGTTCACGAAGTTGTTTCAGTTAGCATATTTTCAATGTGTCGCTGATGGTTAAAGTTTTTATAACTAAAGAGCTAATGGGTGCGGACCTTTCCAAAGGCAAAATGCAGCCATTAACAACGAGTCTGAAAAGTGGACCAAGGCGAAATATTTTAAGCCTCATTAATGAATGTTCAATTTGTTTTTTTTTTTTTCTGGAGCATATGGATCCTTCTTGATTATTAGCAGTGAAAAACAAGTGAGAACAAATAATAGGGTTATAGACGAGATCAGCCACCTATCACTGTAGTTGGGATAATGTAGGCCTAATCATTGCAACCACACAGATGGCAGAAAGACACTGTAATCTGAAAGAAACTTTGAGTGCACGTTCAAGTGAAATTCTTTAAAAGCAATCAGTAGTTTGCATTAATCAGCAGGTAATACTTGAACAATGAATGTTTTTTTTTACAAATAAAACAAAACATGTAGCTTATTTGTGAGGGGATAGACTGACAACAGCAGATGTCCATAAGCCTCTATCTACTGTAGCCTACATCCAGGTAAATTAGATATGTTGGCATAACATAAGTGTTTCACACACAGCTCTATTGTACTCTACAGCCTTGGCCAGGTCCACTTTCTCACTCTGGAGGTACTTGTGTAGATGCTCTGTCACAGACAGTAAGGTCTTAAACACCATGAGCTTATACACAGTGGAGAATGTGTGGAGTTTAACACATAGCCCCACAGCATTGGCAGTCTTTGTTTGCCAGAGAACGGGGTAGTTCTCGGAACTGCATTTACAGAACGCAACTGGCATGACCAGCGTGTCTTTGACAGCTCCACAAGTTCAGATGGTTGCAATCCCAACCTATTTTGAACATCTCTGAATGTGTGATGGTGTACCAGTGAAGTGCTGAAAAATGAGTATAGACTCCACAATGTGTCAAAATAAAATCACTGGCTTCACAATACTGCATGACGGGTGTAGCAGAGCACCAAGTTTAATTGATCACGATAACAATGCACATAAATGGCCTCTGGGTGCTTGTCCCTGAATTTTGCTTGAACACCTCCAATAGCACCCCTCGGCTACACAGGCGCTCCGTCGTGAGCCTGTGCAACACACTTCACATCAGGAAATGCCAGCATGAACTAGCTTTTCTTCAAGGGCTGCCGTTATGCTCTCTCTGCATCCAAATGCTCTCAATTCCCTCATGGCCAGCAAACACTCCCTTCCACTCTACCCTCAGTTACATAGCCAGGACACATATAGCCAACTGCTCCATGTGTGACCATCTCTGGCTTCATCTGCCATAATGGAAAACATGCCAGCATGTCTCAACTCTTTGACAATACTTGCTGCCTCCTTGTATTTTCACTTAATCATTTCATTTTGTGATGAAAATGATGAAATAGGTGCTGTGGGACGGTATTGAATAAGACTGCAAGGAAAGGATCAAAACTCCTTTAAATAATCAATGCACTCCAGGAAATTTCCCTTATTGCTACTAGATATCCCCTCATCATGGCCCCAGAATGGAATGTTTTGCTTTACTATGTGTGGCTCGTGTGGTAGCACTTAATCAAGCAAGTATTCGCCCTATTTCTGATTTCAGCCTCATTTGCTTTGAATGTAACTGGTCAACCACACACTCCCATACTTGAGGACAGTTGATTTAAATGTGCCATGACACCATGCTTGCTTTATGGGCAGGTGTTTTCTCATGCTCTCTAAAGAGATCAAGAGCTTTCTTCAATTGGTCAATCCAGTGGTAACAAGCGTGTCATGTTTCACATTTTTCCAAACATTCTGCAGAAAAACAGAAAGCTGCATCTTTTGCAGACTACTCAACCAGGAAAAATGTACAAACCAGCTGGATTAAACCATTTTTTTCAGTAAACCAGTTTTGTGGGTGTGGGCTAATTTGACATGATTTGGACCATCGTATCTCCCCTGGGTCACAGACATCCTCCTCCATACTCTCTGAATAGTTTTCGCCTAGCCCCCATGATGTCCTCATCCGTTTCTTGCCTGTCTCTCCTCTTCCTCCTCCCCTGCCTGGTGCTGGACTGCCTGACCTGTGCTCTTTCTCCCCTCTCTTCTCCTTCTCTTCAGCCTTCTTCTCCTCCTCCAGCACTCTCTCCCTCAATTGTTTGTAGCAGCCACTATCCGGCAACCTCCCAAACACTTAGGCATAAGTAGGCCCTATACTCACTGCGTAATTTGTGGGCTTTCCTCTGAACACAGAAAAGGGAAGCTTATATTTAGTCAAAATTGAGATATACTTCTCTCCCCAGGCTTTGAGTCTTTGTCCTGACAATACTGTAGTTCTTTTAACTAGCAAATAGCCTACTAAACTGGCATACTGACTTTTTGGTGAATGATTTGCAAATGCTTGGCCTATAATAATCTACACAGAATCAGGGAGTACTCTGATTCTTTACATGGAGTAATATAAACTATTCATCTGGCATAAACTTATTAAAGTTTGATCAATTGAGTCAAATCACAGCACTTTGCTTTATTACCAGCACATAAATGTTAATGTTACCATTAACCCTTCAAAGGTAAGTCGCACACTGGTGTGACGGGAATGTTGAAATGAGCGTTCTAAAATATCTGGGTTCATTGAATTCGCTGCAGAATTTTAGAACCTTCAATTGTTGTGGAGACTTAGAGGCGTTAAAAACCCTACACCTTTAGGGTTAATGTGGGCAGGGTATCATACCTCCCTTGTCCTCCCTCATCTCTCTCCTCCCTGTTCCTCTCCCCTCTGCCTCTGTCCATCTCTGAATAGTTTATCAGAGGCTATGTTGTAGTTTTACAGTAGGACAGCTTCACAAACAGTATGGACCCTTTCAACAAGGTAACAAAAAACAATGCCCCGGAAGAGCGTTCTATTTGGGCCCCAATCTGCCACTTCCTCTGCATTAAGATAACATATGGAATGTTAAAGGAGGTCTTGTGGGGGCCAACCTTGACTCTTTGATAATGGAACTTTCTCTTGAAAGGGTCCATGGGCGGACAGAGTACACGAAAACTTAGTACTTGGTAAAAGTACAGATACCCTTTGCTAAATTTTACTCAAGTACAAGTGTAAAAAATCTAACAGTCAGAGATTCAGTACACACCTTTGCATGATCTCCTGTGCTCACTGGGTTGTTTTAGATATTATGCTACCTACTCTGATTGTCTGCCATCTTTCAATCTGCATATTAATCCATCGACACACCCTTAACAACAATTTCATATGGAAACTGGTCTGCAATATTGGGTTGAAAGCCAGTAATCCCTGATTAGGGGAGGTGGAGATGGCATCTTCAGTAGTTCCCAGGTGTATGCTTGGTTTTTTTAGGTTGTGTGACAAGCAGGACAAAAGCATCACCAAAGTTAACTACTTTCTTGTTTACATAATACTTGCTACAAGTGTGCAAAGAGAGGCGAATACTGTACCTTTCCTGAACAATTCATTTCTTTTGGAAGGGGAAAGCGAAATGCCTCTGAGTGCTTATGTGTCTTTAAATGTTTCTTGATCAAATAACTTGCCTGAGCCATCACCAGCTGAGGCAACAGGCAGAGCTATTGACTGACAGGAAGGTGAACAATTCATATCTGAAACAAGACAATTATATTCGTTATGAAGGCTCCCTTTAAAGATAAAAAATGTCAATAAATCCTGTTTAGATTTATTCTTATAGGTAAACTAAGAAGGTGTCACAGTTCATCCAACACAGATATCAACTGTGTGTAATTGTAGTAGTGTTGTTTTATTTGTTGTGTGTAATTTGAGTAACTGATCCCATCTCTGCTCTGTGTTATGTTAATGACATTGACTCTGATGACATCAACTTCGGTGGTATTCCTGACATATACAGGGGTCTGATTTGTGATAAAAACAAGAGTGGGATGATTTTTTGAAGAAAAAAGCAACAATGGTAGAAAACCCTTCCCTGTACCAGAAGTAGGCTACATAATTCTGCTGCAAAGATACATTTGTTTTTATCGTTCAGAAAATAAATAGCCTACTGTCATGCAATTAGTGGCTACAGGTGCAGTGAATTTGGAGGAGTGAAGTTATAGGTAGAGCCACTTTAATTTGGAGACAGAACATGGGCCATGACCCATTTAAACCTCCTATTTCTTGCAGCTGTTGAAACACCAGCTAGATATATTAAATAGCCACCAACATTTGTTTTACTTGGTACAGATTATTTCTTAAGTTTATTTCTCCACTAGGCCTACTGCCATATTTATCCAAACAATTGCTTTCCATTTCCTCACCAAATGAATGGTAGTTGATTTAGAGACATGAATAAACAATGCCAAACAATTTCTAACTTATGTATCACTTTTGTGACATTCAGCAAATATCTCCTAACCTAACATGGATGCGTCAGACAACCTGTTCGTTCTACTCTACATGGAGTTTGTCCTCCATCCAGCAATTGCATCAGTTATCAGATTTCGAGGGGTTCTAAAATATGGCCAATTATGTTACTGAATCCTTCTCGTTTTCTTTAATTTGTCCAGTGCTTTCCACTGAAACTAACCATTTTGATTGGATTTTTTTAGTCGGCATTCTGAAATGTATTGCATGATCAAGGCCAAATAATCAGTCATCAACCATTGTGTCAGGGAAGCGTGGCTGACAGTGACTGTGTTTCTAGGGTTAAATATACACAACCCGTTCTCATGTTGCAGTGCTTTACTTATATGAAGCATTACACACACACAAATCACAAATCACTTTGATATGTTTTTTGTATTCTGGACACAACAACATAACATTTACAAAGTGAGTAAGGTGTGACACAGATTAAATTAGATATGCATGCCATTCTGGCATAACCGTAACAGATGTCAAATTTAAACAGAGAACAGTTGACTTTTCCCATATCATAGAAAACGTTTCCAATTCATAGTCTGCAGTAGTATGGGTTTGATGAAATTAGAGAGCAAGACACACATGAGAATTTGCTTGGAATCTTTTCCTAAATGTTTTTTTAAAAGTGAATATCATAATCATACACCTCACTTGATGATACAAGATTGACAATGAAACCATGGCTCCAATAACCATGATGCTGCAACATGATATAGCCCTTAACTATGGCTATTAGCTTCAAAAACACAAACTCATCTGATATATGAACACTCTAATACAACACAATTAAAGCCTTCAGTCTTCAGTCTGAGTCTTCAGTAGAGCTGAATGTCTGCTGGGTCTAACTTTTATATAGTTCTGAGTCTGCAGCCCTCGTCCCCCCCCAACACACTATGTGGGAAGGCTGTGTGGGTTATGAGCAGTTCCTTCTTTCTTCCTTGTGAGGTGTTTATTGATCATTTGGTTTCCCACGGCAGTCATTAGCATTCTTAAGAAAATAACAGATTCTTTCTTGATCACCATGATTATTTTGGGACTGTATATATCTACATTATCTAAATTGATCATATTGCTTTAAGAAGAACATTATAATGACTCTCTAGTAAAATATGTTAAAGGAACACGCCAAAGTTTTGGCGAGAAATTAAGCTTATTAAGCCGTCTCCCAGAGATGAGGAAATAATACATACCCTTCTCATCTCTGAGTGCAATAACTTTCCATTGATAAAGTGTTGATAAAGTGGACGGTGTTTGAGAGCAACAGCTTTTCTCTGCCTGCGAGACATGCCATACATCTGCAAACAGCCAAATATGCTGACCTGCCTACATTTCATAGCCAGCCTACTGTATCAGAGATGTACTCAAAAAAAATCACAACTGAACAAGTGGGTACAAATTACCCACCAAACCTATTGAGAGCCACAGAATGTAGGCTTAAAAGCCCAATGCAGTTCTATTACCGTAAAATAACAGCTTCAAACTCATGGTACACTGACATAATACAGACAATGAAGTCTCTGACATTGTCAATGCGTGCCCAGAATGCTTGATATCGCACTGTGTAATGCTGTTGATCAGGTAGGGTAACCCTTCTAGTTGGTTTTTAACTAACTGGGTATCCTTTAAGCGCTAAATGGGGTTATATTGACGCCAAGGGGCATAAATATGGATTTTCATCGTGTTGCTTTACATGAGACAGCTTTTTGAGCAATGTTGCAGGGGGATTGATTAGATTAAAGTTGTCAAGAAAAAACTGACATGTTTCTCATCTTGCACTGGATCATCTTCCTTCTGATCACATCAGGGCAAATTACTAAATAAATACTATTTTGTATTCGAAATACGTATTTGAAATATATGTATCATAAATACATACAAATACATTTCCCAAAATGTTAACGTGTTCCTGTAAGTAAGAAAGCGGTGAGATAGTTGACTAGATACAACCTGGATTACTGGAGTACAAAGTACAGAAGCCTTATATTCACATTCACAACCTGAATGTTTATTCTCATTCCTTGCATTTTGCATAATGTCACAGTGCATGGCTGTTGTCTATATTATATTATAAATATTTATTGAGACTTTCAAGAAAGCAGGGAATGCAAAATAACTACTTTCTGCCTCATTAATGTCTGACACCTTCATCCAAAGCGACTTACATTCGTCAATTCTTATGAGGGTCAGTTTCCTCAGAGCAAGTGGATGTGTTTAGCAAGGTCACAACGGTGACAACTGCAAATTATCCTACCACCGCCCAAGTACTGTAGGTAATTCAAGGCTGTTTAGTTGTGTTTCAACAGAAGAAGCAGATTGAAGTAAAACCACCTAATTACCTGGTGATCTTCTCCAAACCAGCTCTATAGCTATACATTATAGCCATTTTCAGACGTCCAGACATTGCCTGGGTAATTAGGTCCGGATCTCAAATGGACTCGAGTGTTCAAACATGGCCTTCATGCACAGTCATCGCCCCTGTTGGACTTGTTCATACCTGAAATAAATACGTGGTTTAATTCAGCCATGGAAGGTGCAAGAGCAGCAAAATTAAATGTGGATGAATGGGAGTCAATTGGAGCCGTAAATTGGAGACTACCCGTGACCAAAGAAAATTTTGCCAGGTAGCAAGACAACGGTCAATTTGACCACTGATGAAATTTCAGAAAACAAATAGTTGCCCACTATCAATGGGAACATGTCATGCCAGAGCCACAATAATGAGGAACATTGCAACATTGCTCAAAAAGCTGCATCACTCATTTAGCTTCATGCACGGTCATCGCCCCTGTTGGACTTGTTCATACCTGAAATAAATACGTGGTTTAATTCAGCCATGGAACGTGCAAGAGCAGCAAAATGAAATGTTTCTTGGTGTTTTAAGCCCCCAACGTTGTCTTCAAGGCAGCGCTGCCTGGAAGGCGCTAGGGTTAGGCATGGGTTAAGGTTAGGGTTAGGATTAGGTGCCTTTAAATTGTCTGTGGTATAGCACAGCCTGGGAGACGACGTTGGGGGCTTATAGGAATATGCCTAAAAGGAGAAATTGAGGGGTGTCCTCATTTTGGTCAACCTATTGCAATGCATTTCTGCACAGAACCACAAGCCTCATGCGGATAGGCCTGTGAGAAAAAATTGAGTAGTTTCCTTTTTTTGGCCAATTTGTCCTCACTCAACCTGGAGGAGAAGGAGGAGGACCTTTTCAGGGTCTTTCAGGGTCACCCTATTTCTGCTATTTAATAGTTCACATGTAGCCTACACACCACTTCCCCTTTTAAACACAAATTGTGCACTCTTTTAATTTTTTTTCCTTCTATTTCCTAGCTGGGTTGCTGTTGTAGTGCAGTTCAAGCCTGAGAGACCTGATGTCAATATTCATAATAATTATTTCATAATTTATTGTATAAGAGCCTTTCATTAGGATACCAGATAGTTGGGCCTATTTAAACACAATATCACACCTTGATCAGAACTATTCAATATGCTAAATTTTAGAACACATTTTTACATTGTGTTTGTTAACAATGAATATTGGCCAATTTTCATTTATCGGTTTTTGAAATCCACAAATATTGAAGTCAGAAAATCCGACTTTAAAATCCCATATCGGTCGGGCTCTAATATGTATCCTTCCTGACCACATCAATAAAGTCTACCAAGGGTACTGTGAGGGACCAGGCAGTACGGCAGCATGGACATAGAATTAAAGTTCAGAAATAAGGATTTATTTTTACAAAAATAATAATAATTTGTGCAATAAAGAAAGTCTTTACAATGTTCCCCTATTGCTTACACACTTTTTGCAGAATTTGCCTTATTATGTCAAAACTCTACACACAGCCATATAAGACATAGCACTTGAAGATAAACAACTCACATTTATGCCAAAATAGAACACTGGAATCAAAACTCAACAATCATTTCTAAAAATGTAATTATTGAAACAAAACCATACACACATGCACCCTTTGAATTACTCAGCAACACACTGATATGTTTTAAAACACTGCAGTCTTTTTATTTCTATTTTTATTGTCATTTTCTCTGACTAAGTCTTCTGTGAAACTCAAAAGTAGAATTTCTGCACTAATCAACCAACATTTTTTGCAACAAAAGTTTTTACAAAAAACATTCTTGCGAAAAAAGTAACAACAAAACAAAAGTAACAAGGAAAAAAAAAAAACTGGAGAAATTGCTATTGAAAAAAACATATGTATTTTTTCTTGTGTGTGTGTGTGAGAGTGGCTGTGCTTGTGTGTGTGTGTTTATGTGAGTGTATGTGTGTGTCCGCATGTGCATACAAAAAATATTGGTCATCCTAGGCCCAACGGTTTTTGAGATATTCACAGAAAACTGTGTCTGGCCATCTAAAGGCCAGTTGGTGTAGGCCTACAGTTACTAAATGTACACATATTAATTTATTGTATGAATTCCTGGCATTGACATTGCTAACACATTGCTAACACATTGCTAACACCATCAGTACTGACATCTGAAGATGGGTGGGAAAAAAACGGAAGAATTTATCTATGCTAACGATTCTGTGTAGACTGACACCTGCAGCTTCGAATAGAGACTGGCATACCAATGCCAACCTACATTACAAACGAATCAAGAGACAGGAATATAAACTATGCTGCCCGACAATAGTGCAGACGCAAATGTGTTGATGATTTGGTATAATGGCTTGATATAACTTGGTTGAATAATTAGTAAGAAAAAACAAGATTTCTACCGTAATTTCCTGTTAAATTCAATATTTCATGGTGCTATTGTGCTGCGCGGCCACCAGATGACGCCATTTCACTGCTTGCTTTTAAATCCAAAAAAGTCCCAAAGTGCAGTGCCACGCACATGTTTCAACCGCATGTGTGTGTATATGCAAATATTTCTGTGCATGTGAACAATCTGAAGAATATTCTACAATTTGTTTTAGTATTATGGCAAAGCATACTAAAGATGAGAGTGCTTTTCATTATGCCCAACAGTGTGTAGTTGGTTAGACAAAAATCTGGTAATATGAATGAAGTGTGTGCCATTTGGTGCAAAAGTTTGATTTTGATAATTTTGGTTGCAGTGCTTCATTTTGCAGGCTATATGAGGTATTTTGCAGTTTGGGTGTGTGGTTTTGTGAAAAGTATTTTGATAAAACCACAATAGTTTGCAAATTGTGTTTTAGCTATTGAAAAAAAAAACTGTAAATAATAATGTGTAGACATATTGTCTGTTTAGAAGCGCAAACTTGTGTAACTCCTAACTAATTATTTGTCTGATCCATCCAGTCGAATGTGTTTTTCTTTGTAAATGTCATTCCTCTAACATTCCACATTTTCTGATCACAAATCTGAGCAATGGGCAAAGGACATGACACTTTTTATAAAATGTCTCAACATTGATACAGTGGGTTTCTGTTATTCTTGCTGTACAGTATATATATTGTACAATAATCTAGTTTATTATCAAAGTGAAATGGTTGCTTTCAAAATTCACCAGCGTTAGTTTGAGCACATTTAGGAAATGTGGATGAATGGGAGTCAATTGGAGCCGTAAATCTGAGACTACCCGTGACCAAAGAAAATTTTGCCAGGTAGCAAGACAACGGTCAATTTGACCACTGATGAAATTTCAGAAAACAAATAGTTGCCCACTATCAATGGGAACATGTCATGCCAGAGCCACAATAATGAGGAACATTGCAACATTGCTCAAAAAGCTGCATCACTCATTTAGCTTAAAGGGCTATGTACACACCTTTGTGATGCTCCTGTGCTCACTGAGGTTGTTTTAGATGTTACACTACCTATTCTGACTGTCTGCCGTCTTTCCATCAAAAAGCCCATAATCCATCTGCACATGGCAGGATCCACACCTAGCAACAACAACTTTGCAATAAGCTGTTGTGGCAATATTGTGTGGAAAGCCAATTAATCCTGAAGTCAATTAGCAGAATCCTGGCAAAAGTTTTCTTTTTTTCCAGATGAGTCAGAGTTGGGTGGAGAAATGGGATATTGAGAAATGTACTTTTCTATTGTACACTTGTTTGTTGTAATACTTGCTACAACAAGTGTGCAATAGAAAAGTACATTTTTCAATATTCCATTTCTTTTTGGAAAGCTTGAAATGCCTCTGAATGCTCATGTCTTTTTAAAATATTTCTTTATTAAATAACTTACCTGAGCCATCACACCAGCTGAGCAACAGGCAGAGCCCAGTGACTGACAGGAAGGTAGACAGATTCATATCTGAAACAAGACAATTACTGTAGATGAAGGCTGAGAGCTCCCTTTAAAGATAAGAAATGTGCAATAAATCCTGTTTATATTTTTATTCTTAGGTAAACTAAGAAGGTGTCACAGTTCAGATATCAACTGTCTAGCTTGAGTAACTGATCCCATCTGACCCTGATCCCATACTGTATGCTTTGTATTTTGGACACAGCAACATAACATTTACTATCTCCACTCACTAACAAAGTGAGTCTAGGTGTGACACAGATTAGATGAAATGGCATAATCATTCTGGCATAAACTTAACAGATGTCAAATTTGTTTCAACCCTGATAACAGTTGACTTTTCCCATATCATAAAAAAACAATTCAATTCATAGAGTTTGTTGTAGATGTTGTCAAGACACACAAGTTTGATTGGAATCTTTTCCTAAATGTTTTTCAAAGAGTGAATATCATTATCATACACTTCACCTGATGATACAAAGATGACAGCTCAATAACCTTGATGCTGAAATATGATATAGCCCTTAACTATGGCTATTAACTTAAACACTAACTCATATGAGCACTCTAATACAACACAATTAAAGCTTACCTGTTCAGTCTTCAGTCTGAGTCTTCAGTAAGTAAGTAAGTAAAGTATACTTTATTATTCCCAAGGGGAAATTTGTCTTGGGCTTCACGATCACTGCATTACACATACACAGCTCATACATAGGCAATTAAAAAACAACAGTTACACATACAGCTCCACACCACCACAGTTATTGGTTCATTTTATTGATTGGTTTCATGGCAGTTATCAGCATTTCTTGAAAATAACAGATTTTTTTTTGATGACCATGATTATTTTGTGACTGTTATCTACTGTTATCTACATTATTATCTAAATTAATCATATTGCTATAAGAAGAACATTATAATGACTCTCTAGTAAAATATGTTAAAGGAACATGCCAAGAGATAGAGGAAACTAGATATACCGCAGAGCGGTACAAAATATGACCACCGCCCAGTCCAGCACATTTTTTCCAGAAAAATAAGTCATGCTTGTCAAATTGTGTTCATTTCCTACTTTGTTCCTTTTTTGTGTGTTTGTAATTGAGTGTCTGCAGAGTGTGTGGTTGTTTTTGTGTATATGTGTTTTGTGTGTGTTTTTTTGTGTGTGAGTGTGTGTGTGTGTGTTTGTGTATGTAGGTGTGTTTGTTTGTGTGGGTGCATGTGTGTGTGTGTATGTGTGTTTATGTGTTTGTGTGCGTGTTTGTGCGTGCGGTGTGTGTGCATGTATGTGTGTGTGCATGTGTAGTGTGTATGTGTTTTTGTGTGTGTGTGTGTCTTTATGTATATGTAAATAAAGCAAATCAGGGAACCACCTACTCTTTGTGATAAGTGCCATGGGATCTTTAACAACCATGGTGAGTCAGGACCTCTCCTGCAGAAAACATCTCCTGCAGTACAGTGTCCCTGTCACTGCAATAGGACTTTGGGATTTTATACAACCCCACCCCCATCTTGCCTGTTCATAATTCTGAGAAATTCTTGAATTGTCTGCATGTGTGCATGTACGTGTTTATGTTTGTGTGTGTGTGTGTGCGTGCACGTGCTTGTGGGTGTGCCTGTGTGTGTGCCTGTGTGTGTGCCTGTGTGTGTGCATGCATGCGTACATATGTCTACTGTGTGTGTATGTGTCACACGTATGATTACTGTGAATGTATGTGTGTGTGTGTGTGTGAATATCTGTTTATGCACATGTGTGCATATGGAATGGGTTAACATGACCCCTGGAGGCAAACTGACGCAAAAAATTGGTCATCCTAGGCCCTACAGTTCTCAAGATATTCACAGAAAACTCTGTTGGTGTATGGTCACTAAATGTACACATAAATTGTATAAATGTATGGTCCCCCATGAAAGAAAGTCCACGAAACTTGGTATGCATTCAGAGGGTGTCATAATGATCCTACGCTTTCAATTTCGTGCAGTTTTGACCATGTCAGCCAGAGATATTGTGATTACAACACCTCATTTTTTGCTTTTTAATTTTTAACTAGGTGGCGCTATACATGAAATAAGTGGTAATGGGATGGGTTGACATGGCCCCTTAAGACCAACATACAAAAAAAAGGTGGTCCTCCTAGGCCCTACGGTTCTCGAGATATTCACAGAAAACTGTGTCCGGCCACCTATAGGCCAGTTGGTGTACAGTAACATAAAATTAATTTATTGTATGGCCGCCCATGAACGGAATTCCACAAAACTTGGCGTGCCTTAAGAGGGTGTCATAATGATCCTACACTTCCAATTTCGTGCAGTTTTGACCATGTTAGGTCACAGATACCTGCGATTACAACACCTCATTTTTACTTTTTTGTTTTTAACTAGGTGGCGCTATACATGAAATGAGTGGTTATGGAATGGGTTGACATGGCCCCTTAAAGCGATGGTTCGGAGTAATTTCACCCTAGGGTCCTTTGCACCATGACCCCAAGCCAAACACCCTCCCAGAACCTTTTTTCCCTTGGTCGAATACTGGTCGAGTAGCGCTGTCAGAAACTAATGACGTTCTGCAGTCATGATGGAACCAACTTTTATCTCGTAAATTACCCCACTAATAATGCCCTGAATGGTACCAAACTTCTGCAGTAGACCTATGACCTTTAGTCCAATAACGAGGCATTAGAAAGTTTGTAAGTGCACCAGGAGTTTATTTAAATAAGACTTGCCTGATTATCTGCTACTATATCGCTGCGTCAACGTTTCTTCCATGATTTGGGAAAAGCCCGTAAAAGTCCTGGCAGGAAGCATGCATAAGGATGTAGATCCAGGAATGCACTAATATTTTGTTCGTAGTCCAGTTTGCAACAATTATTAGTTAACACTAAGTTGTAAACACTTCGGAAAAAAAATATTTAAAACTGGATATACCAAAAAACGTTGATGTAATCGCTTCCTGCAAGGACTTTTACAGGCTTTTCCCAAATCACGGAAGAAACGTCGACGCAGTGGTATAGTAGCAGATAATCAGGCAAGTCTTATTTAAAGCACCCAAAATGGGGGGAAGTTAGGGATTAGGGAATTCAATTACTAGTACCCACTGTAAAATATCACAGTTAGTCTATTGAGGCTTAGGCTATTTCAAGTGTAATTTTACTTCTAAGGTCTTTGGTCGTTGTAACGGCCATCTATTATGCTAGGCTATATAGTTTTCCAGACAGTATAGGATACCTTTGCTATGAATGTCTTTCGTACGTCGTTCTTTGGTAAGAGTGGTCAGCAACACTCTTAGAATAAAATGTGCACGCATCTGAAAATGATTAAAAGCTTTATTCTCTTATTTCTCGTATTTTAAGTATTGCATTTCCTGCTTTCTTGAACGTCTACTCTATACTACTTTGTAAACCAGTAAACCAGGTTGTAGCCCATCAGCTATCTTACTTACAGAAGCACATATTTCTGGTTAAACCAATACTTTTGATGATGTGATGACATAAAAGTGCCAAACAATGGACTGGTGCTGACTTAATTTGCCCTGATGTGATCGGAATATGGAATGAAGATGATCCAATGCAAGATGAGTAACATACAGTATAGGTTGCTCACACATACAACACACCCTCTCACATGCACCAACCTCAAGTTTGCTGAGAATTTTAATCTACCAGAAGGGTGATTCTATACCTAATCAACAGCATTACAAAGTGCAATATCAAGCATTCTGGCCACGCATTGACAAAGTCTTCATTGTTTGTATTATATGTCAGTGTACCGTGAGTTTGAAGCCGTTATTTTAAGGTAATAGAACTGCATTGGGTTGCTTTAAGCCCGCATTCTGTGGCTCTCAATAGGTTCCGTGGTAGTTTGTACTTGACAAGTTCAGTTGTGACTTTTTGAGTAGGCCTCTTTGATACAGTTGGCTATGAGATGTAACAGCCAGGTCAGCATATTTGGTTAAAGATATTTGGCATGTCTTGTAGGCAGAGAAAAACTGTTGCTCTCAAACACTGTCCACTTTATCAACAATTTATCAATGGAAAGTTATTGCATTCACAGAGATGAGAAGAGTATGTATTATCCTATAAGCTAATTTCTCAAAACTTTGCCGTGTTCCTTTAACATATTTTACTAGAAAGTCATTATAAAGTTCTTCTTAAAGCAATATGATTAATTTAGATAATTTAGATAATGTAGATAACAGTAGATAACAGTCCCAAAATAATCAGTATCACAGTAGCATGGTAGCCTAACAGAAGTCCATAAAGTTGAAGCCCGCATTCAGGGGTGTCTTAATCATAGACAGTAAAAGATATGAAGAGTCATCACATAGACGTCAGTAGAGACAAGATAAGTAAATTTCCACCATTTCCTGTTGGTCGACGTGGTTGCTCCGCAGCCTCAGACTACGTAGACTGTCTGACTCGTGTAACTCTTGTGATAGCTGCGCCGAGAAAATATGATTCTCAGTCTGTCACAGAGAGAGAGAGCGGATAACGTTAACCATGATTGAAATGGGCTGAGATTGGGTTAATGTAGGCCACTATGTCTACATTTACTTTTCGTAAATGTCCTAGTAAGTTGTTTGTAGATAAATGGGATTTCATATTTAATTTAATTTCAAACAGCACTTGCCACATTCCTAGTCTACTGTCAATCCATCAAAACTCTGTGGAAATGTTGTGATCGGATGCTTTTGTGGATTTTCCCAATGCTATCTTTTACTGTCTATGGCTTTTCCCTTGAATATCATTCACACCAGGGGCGCAGGAGGCACGGGGGATGTGGGGGATATGTCCCCCGCAGTGCTGAAGAGACAGCCGTCGTCCCCCTCACTTTTGATAAGGAAAAAAAGCCTTATAGGTACGCTAAATAAATATTAACATATAGGATTTGCACTAACTATGTAAAACTCCCCATTAACAGCATCACATCACTAACCACAGCCATCTACAATACTGTAAGACTGCACAATCACATATTCACTCTGTTGGATATCTGAAGCCAGTTTGTCTACTAACAATAATAAAATAATCCAGGCTACTTGCTTAGCATAAATCATTCATCATCATCTTTATTTGAGGCAGGCTGGTATTCGAGGCAGGCGTTTGGAGCGGCATACCGGTAGGCTATCAAACGCATTTTCGGTTTGGTTTGGGATTTAATTTACTTTTGGACTGTATGATTATATTGCTAATGTTGGGACTGAAGGGCACTGAAATCTGGGAGATATTTGATGGTTCATTGTTAAGTTTCATGCAGTTGAAAAAGTGTCAGGATTTCCACTGCTGTTTATTGCGAGACAAGGCAGCCCTTCATTGAATAGGGGTTGTGCTGTAGGCCCTAATGGAAACCTTTTTGCGTAGCCAAGTAGCCTAAATTGAGTTATTGTTTAATTATGCATGATTTAGTACTTTTTTCATAAAATTCGTAGGCTGGAATGCCTTGAGTCGCAACAATTGTGTTTAAATGTAGTAGGCTTCAGCCTCTGGCAATTAGCTCGAAAGGGTCGGCAAGAGAATGAGCTTGAGAACTGTGTTGGAGACCCATGGTAGGAAAACAACTTTTCTTTGCCAACCGTAGGCTAATAATCCAACCAACATAATAAAATACAATACAACATATAATAAAATATTAAGAAGAGGTGTTTTTTCATTGACTTAAATCGAAACAATGTCTTCTAGTGGACTGATGTTAATTGTTGGTATATCAGGCAATTGTATATGGGAACCTGCCTTTATTTGTCCTGCTATAAATAGAATCAATCCCGGGCATAATTTGAGGATTTATGGTAGCCTAGTGCTCAACTCCTCCTGCTCAACATGACATTAGCTGTTATGTTTATTGATAACAAACTCAACTAGCCTACTTATCAACTTGTTTTCACTACCCTAACTATAAAATACAAGTCTATCAACGTTTTTGTTCTAAGACATTTATTTCAAACATTTCAAGACACAAATTGGATACTTCAGTTACCTTGGTGCATAAATCCCAGAGAGTAGGCTACCACACCCCAGAGTGATGGGCCTAGCGTTCTTATAGACCCATTTACATCCGACGTCAGCAAATATTTGCGCGCGCATTTTGGCAACAGAAGTCGTGTTATTTTCCAGCAGTTCTGATTGAGGAAGACGAGGTAGCAACCAGTTAGTAGGTATTCACGAACTGTATAAGGCATCAACATGTCAGGTTGTTGCGTGTACGGTTGTACTAACCGCTATTCAACCAGTGGACTTAAGTTTTATAGGATTCGACAGGACCCGCGACCATTTCAGAGCAAACCGAAGGCATCTGTGGCTGCAAGCTATTAAACGTGTGGACTGGAATGAAGACATCATCAAAAATGCTTGTGTCTGCGGCGCCCACTTTATATCAGGTAAGGTTATCTATCTAGATAGGCTACTCTTTAATATTACAGGAAAGCCTTGTTTACATGTATGATTGTATGATGTAGAATAATAATAAAATGCAGCTTAAATTGGATAGACTGGAGTTAGATTTAGCTAACATCGTCTAGCTAAACAGACGTGTTTTGATAGCTTGCTAGCTAAACAGACGTGTTTGTGTTTTATTTTTGCAGGCGAGATGTAGTCCTGATTTTGTGCTAACTGTGTTTACATACACAAAACAAAGCCAGAACCCAGGTGCAAAGATGGACAGGCAGGATTAGAGTTGTTTTTTGTATTGTTTGTTTTCCCCTAAGCCATACCTGTCAACCCTGTGACTTAACCTCGAATTCCCTTCAGTTAACTGATGTGTCCAAAGTAGAAACGCTAGATAATCTTCCAATCTTTTGCTTTGTTCATGGTGCATTCACCGACTGATTTGGCGGCTTCTGGATTAGCGAAAACATTTGACACGTAAGGTTAGATCTAGCTTTGCTGCTCCACCTCATTTAGGTGCTGCATTTTGTTTTTAATAAGCCTACAGCTGCTGTTTTGAGACATGTGGCTGAGTCTACCTGTATATTTCTGCTGTTACTGTAGGTACACATAGGAAAAAGAGGAGAGAAGACGGACCTAGTACTGCAGCAAACCAACGTGCTCCTTCTGAAACTCCAGAACCTCCAGAACAAGAATGCAGCATGGATCATTGTCCTGGTAAATTAACTGATTGATTGTCACAGTTCCCACCCTCACTGAAAGAGTCAGTTTGCTCGTAGTGTGTGTGTGTGTGTGTGAGCGTGCGCGTGCTCCTGCAAGGCCCACTGTCCCCTGGATGGGTTAAATGCAGAGGAGAAATCTCTCCCTGGGATCAATAATGTATCTTCTTTTTTCCACCGACCAATTACTCTTTCTACATGGATCCTCACACGAGAAAGTTGTCTAGTTCTGTCCACTTCCTGTGCAGAAAGCTGCTTCTTTTCCTTTGTGAAATGAGGGATACGTAGGGTTGCACCATAGGCCGCAAAGCTTCGTCTCTGATGAGAAATCAATAATGTATCTTCTTTTCTGTCATGTTTGGAAAATTCATTGTGTGGAACTGTGAAATACCCTGGATTGTGAACTTGTTTTCATTGGTTACCGCACATGTTAATTTTTTCATTTTTCTATATTAAAGCTGAAGAGGACATCCCAGTTCCAAGGATAGAATATGATGATCTGAACCTGAAATACTGTCAACTTCAGGAGGACTGTCAACCTCGCGACAGGAATTGGAGACACTCTGAGCAGAAAAAATGTAAAGCTGAAAGAGGATCTACACAAATCTACATTCTCCTACACCACTGTTAAATGCAACATTACACAATTGCTTTTTCTCACAGGACTGACCTCTGTGGTCTTTGAGTGGCTGATTACCAAAATAATGGGCAGCGTAGAGAGAATTCACAACAAACTTACAGTAGAGGACCACCTATTGATTATATTGATGAAATTAAGGTTGGGCCTGTGCAATACTGACTTGCTTTATAGATTTCAGGTATCAAAACCACCATATCAAATATTTTATGGAGCTGGGTCCCTGCTATGGCCTTCATCCTCAAGCCACTCATTAAATGGCCAAGTAAGGGTGCAATACTGAAAAATATGCCAAAAATATTCAAGCGCAACTTTAAAAGATGCAGGTGCATAATAGATTGCACCGAAATTTTCATAGCTAGACCTAGTAGTCTGACTGCCAGTGCCCAGACATGGTCAAACTATAAACACAACAACACCATTAAATATTTGATCGCCATCAGTCCAGCTGGTGCAATTTCATTTCTGTCTCATGGGTGGGGAGGAAGGGTCTCAGACAAGCAGATCACTAATGAGTCAGGTTTTTCAAACTTTGGAGCCTAGGGATGAGGTTTTAGCTGACAGAGGATTTCTCATCAGAGACGAGCTTGCGGCCTATGGTGCAACCCTACGTATCCCTCATTTCACAAAAGGAAAGAAGCAGCTTTCTGCACAGGAAGTGGACACAGCTAGACAACTTTCCCGTGTGACAGTTATTCCAGTGTCGCAGGTTAACATACTAGATGATGTTGTTATTGTATGTGGTGCCCTCACAAACCTCTGTAAGAGTGTTGTTCCCAAATGAGTTACACATAAACATGTATGACATGTAAAGGGGATTTTTTTTTTGTAAAACATGTATTTAGGCTTACTGTTACAGTTCTTCTCTGTTACTTAATGAATTTTAATAAACCTCCCCACATTGGCTGATACTGGTGTGTGTAATGGTCTTTCCCCTCCACCCAGATTATCTCAACAATTCCGAGTGTAGTTTAACTTTTTTATTTGTAATGTTGTTACAAATTAAAATGTTACTTGTTAATGAGTTTCATTCCATTTTCATTTCATTAAACAATAACAACATGGATAGTAGGAGTATGTACAATATATTATAATCAAACTGGTTTTGTATGTTGTAAACAATAAACAATAATACTTTTAGGTCTAAATTATATCTATTGATACATACATTGAATTAAAGAGTACAACTTTTAAATATCTTGTTGCACTGAAGTGCATAGACACAGCAGTCAATAACACAAAACATTTACACAATGGGATGTTTAATCTATATATATGATCTGGAATAGTTATTACTGTAGATAGTCAGTACATCATTTAACTTTTATCTAACTTCAAAAACAAAGGAAAAACATTCCATAACCAACATCTAACACCATATCTGGTCTTTTATCACAATACATCATATTGCCCACTCGTACATGAAGGCATTCAAGCCTCTACCCTCACACATTTCCTACACAACCATGTTGCTCGCTTCCTTTTTATTTGTGCACAACTGTAGGGAATGTGGTTGTTGCATTTGGCACAGATTATCATTTTACCAAAATCTGGTCTTTCACAGTATTCACAGGCTCTCTGTGACACCAAGACAGGATCATGTCTTCTTGTTAGTAATTCAGGCAACACATTTGAGATAAAGAAGTCATGTGCTTTTGGCAAAGCCTCCTGGAGAAACTCTTCATTTCTTATGATGCGTCACAGACAAAGATGTGAAGTTGAGTTTGATAATAGTATGTGTGCGAATGTTTCAACGAAAATGACTTGTCCAGACAAAACTGCTTGTCTTCTGTACATCCTTGAAGGCTATTCCTATATTTGTAGGGACACTTTATCTCTACCACCCCTTTGCCACAGCAGGAACATCTTACAATCCCATCTGGCGATGATCCAAGGTGTGGCTCAGAAGGTTGTACTACTAAGCCACATGAGCTGATGCTGAAATCTGGATGGCTTTGGGACATAAATGCAGTGTAGGCTTGTCTTGTTGTTTCCTCCATGTTTTGACCCCAGAGCACAGATGGGACATTTAACTCTGTTTTGTTGTACTGCATTATATAATTTAGGTATGTTTTGCTTATCTTGTCAGTTGTGGTTGCATGGTGAAATTTGGTGCTTGTGATCCGACCAGCCCTATAGGTGTGCCACTCATTTGACTTTGACTGTTGCCGTGTCACAAATTCCAGTTTCTCACATTGCTGAGGTTGTAGTGTAGTTTTTAGCTTATGAAATGTATCTTCACATTTCACCTGCATGTCCTGTGGTGAGAGCTCCCTTAGTGTTACATCCCATAAAGCTGTCAAGGGCTCAGGTAAGTCTGGATGTTCCTCTGAATCAGTGTCAGATGATGCTGTGTCCGTGTCACTGTTTTCAAGGCTTGTCAGCACTGCAGCACCTGGGTCCACATCCCGCAGTTCCCGAATGTCATCATCTGTCAACACTGACAATAGAGCAACAAAAAGACACAATCAGTGTGCTTCATAAGAATATTTCTAAAAACCAGACCAGTTAAGCTGTAGATAACAATCTAATTTCTAGAATCAGTAATCTGAAGACATTTAAACTAACATAATAGTGAAACTATTCGAGTGTGTTAATGAAAAATCAGCCATGTTGGTCTGTCAGCCTGTTCATTTTTGCATTATCAACACCTTTCTCAGGCTATTATTGTGTCAAAACACTGAAAAGAAATCCCGAATTAATTAAGCACAATGGCAAAAGGAAACTTATCCAGGCTCTGTCAACTATTATACACTACATGCCTCTGGGTGTGATACTATTCTTCCTAGTAGATGTTGAAGCTGCTGAAAGTTGCCTGCCTAGCCTTTTTGGTTTCTGGAAGCAGATATCCCTCAATGGAGCCGGTGTGACTTCTTTCCTGCTGACATCTTTCCACATGCACACTCCAGAAGTAACCGCTTCTTTCTCTGTCCTTCCCATCCTACCATATAACTCAACTTTGAATAATATTGCAGCTGCATGGCTGCAGCATGACCCAAGCCTGAAATTTCACAAAAACATACAGTAGGCTAATAAACATACATTCTGATCCATAATGTTATGACCAGGGCTTGAAAGTAACACTCAAACAGATCTCAACTCTGGCTATGAGGTAGGTACACATCTAACTTACTAGATGGTAATAAACATCTAACTTACTAGACATATGACTACCGGTAAGTATCCTAAACGTAATCAGGTTATAACTGAATGATATTGGTTGCTGACATGTTGAACCCTGTTGTCTGTGTTCATGAAAATGTTAGTTTCAAACCCTGGTTATTTCATCTTAAAATAAGATAGCTTGTCAAGACACTGTTGGACGTTTACTTCGAGTCGTTAAATCGAGTAAAGCGTCAACAGTGTGCGTAGAGCTATCTTATTTTGCTATTTAAGTATGTTCCTGCAATCTACCTGCACCTAACCAGCTTCGCGTGGATCTTGGTATCACCTGGTTATTTCATCTTTGCATAACAACTAGATCAAAGAGCTCTCGATGCTTTCCCAAAACCATAGCAACAGCAACTTATATGCTATGTTATGCTACCTGTTAGCAACTTAGTTGGAAATTGCATTAACCAACAACGTTGCTGACTTATCGTAACACCCCCAATTATCACCACTTTTGTTCAGAAATTCTAAAACAACAATGTTTTTTAACCCTTCAAAATAACATTTACTAAATGAACCTTACATTTTTTTAGTAGCCATAGATGTGTAGATTTGAACAAAATCTGGTTAGGTTCTTAACGGGAGCATTTACTGCCTGAAATATCCGATTTTGTTTACCACGCTCGGAGTTAAGGCCCATTCACACCAAGAACGATAACGATAACTATAACTATAACCATAACGATAAAAGCGTTCACACCAAAGATTCTAGAACTTTGAAAAAGCACTGGTAGTTTACTTACAAGACGATTTATACAGACAGTATCTTCACGAAGTTTAGCGTTGCAGCCATCTTGAATTTAGTCACGATAAGTCGAGCAAAGAGTAAGAATGAACAGGTATGATAAGGGATCAGATTCCAAAAATAATTCAGTGGAAATGCATGGATTCCAGTTGCTGCTACTGGAAGAAACTGGATTCCATGCATTTCCATAAACTTCGTGAAGATACTGTCTGTATAAATCGTCTTGTAAGTAAATGACCAGTGCTTTTTCAAAGTTCTCAATGTCTCGTTTTAAATGTCAGGGCCCTCGGAAGTCTACCAATGAAGTGTGGAGATACATTGAGCCTCGTAAATGGGTGTAAACAGTGATTTATTTGCATGGCTAGCCCGATGCGAAGCACCACTATTGAAAAAGCTGTTGGTAGCATCGCCAGATTTTGGAGTGCAGGGGACAAGCCGAGATGGGCTATGAGACATACGTTCACACTCGGTATCATGTTTCAATACACTTTAGGTCAATATCACACCGGAATTCTCCTTTAAGCGACACATACACACAAGACGGTGAAAATACGGGACCGACGGTAATAGGGGGAGTTCCGATAAGTTTGTTAATATAGGCTATTTCATCTATGTTTTTTGGGAAACGCACCTCTGAACTGTTATCTAAAAGTCTACAACACCAAATAATAATACTACTTACCCTGCCATACAGGTGCAATTAGCTGTGAGGACGTAGGTTTCTCGTTTGTTGATTATAACCCGAGCATCGTACATCATTGTCTTGTGTCCTTGTCGTTGACTAGGGAGAACTTCTGCTCTTAAAACACAAAACTCTGAGTCTATTGTCATGGTATTTGACATCCTGTACATGTCCACAGACAACGTATTCATAAGCATCCAGTGACTTATTCCGGCCACTGTATATTTGTCCACTTTCTAACATCTTCAACCCATGTATTAATAGAAGACGGATCTGTAAGTCGGACACCATTTGTTAAAGTTAACTTGCTAAAGTAACATTCGCGATCTTTAGCTGATAATCCCCTTGCATAGCTTGACAAGCTGTGTATCTCCTCCATACTTCTGTTGCCAAAATGCGCGCGCAAACGTTCTACGTCATCATTGTGTACAAACAGAAAACGGGTCTATGCGTTCAGTGTGAGAGAATTTAGCGGTGTCACGTCTGCCTGTTCAAGCTGAGAATTTAGCAGTGTCACGTCTGCCTGTCACAGACGTGGGGAGCTCTTTGAAGCTTGGGATAATGTGATACAGTTACTACACTAACAGTATTTTATTTTACTGCTTATGTAATTTCTTTTTTCAATTTTATAAATGCTTTGTTTAAATGCTGTTGGAACAAATAGTTGTTTATAAAGGCAACTTTCTGATTATAAAGGCAACTTGCTGTTGGAACAAATAGTTGATTATAAAGGCAACTTTCTGATTATAAAGGCAACTTTCTGTTGCAATTTTCTGTGTGTTCTGGACTGGTAACTTGTTAAGCCAACACTTGTTAAGTTCTAACGTTGCATAAATATTAACTGCAAACACACAGTGGAGAGTTGATTTGATTTACAGACAATTTAAGTAGGCCTAACTAGGCTATTTGATCATGTAGTCTATGTTTGGATCATAGGCATGATGATTCATTCATGGCTTCATAAAATATCAACATCCCATGTTGCTTTTTTCTACCATTGGCCCAAGTAGTGACCAGTATTCTACCATTGGCCAAAGTAGTGTGAAATAAATCTAATTTTTTTTTTTTTTTAAAATTGCACATAGCAAGAAGCTGGTCTGAGGGGCAGATCTGGCGTTGTGCTCATCTCACAGTTTTCACCATTTTTATCAAAAATATTTTGAAAACATGGGTTTGTGTTCACAATTTGGTCCCCCTCACTTTCAAAATATCTCCTGCGCCCCTGATTCACACACTTCCCCCCAGATTGCTTGCACGTTCTTATTCAGAGAATACTGTTACTTTGCTCCTGTGCAACGCTAAGTCGCATGCTCATTACATATATTACATCATGATAGCATTGTTTTCGGAAAACAAGTTTATTTCTCAGCCTTAAAGTTAATTATGAGCCTAGGACGCCAATCACACAATTTTGTATTTCTCCGAACATATAAAGGCTTAAAACGCTACAGTTGTAACATTATTTGATGTCAAAGTGACGACAAAATGAATAGGGTTCAATGGAATGCTAGCTGAAAGTGGTCTACTCCTAGACTCAGAGCCGCCCATAGTGTCTACGCAATTAACAACCTAGGGAGGGGCCTAGCGCGTTGTCTAAAAATCACTATCATACACCACCTAAACCTGGTCAGAAGTCAATGGCGAGTTGTTCATATGCTATTTTAAGAGCACATGTCACCAGTCATATTGGCAGGTGCACGCACCATCCTTCTATCATTCATGAACGCACACCAGCGCACGTCCATGCAAAGCATTAGAAATTGCACGATTACAATGGGAAACCTAATTAGAACAAATATATTACGAAATACTGTACATCTCATAATGAGTAGTTATTCACCATAATTTGCAAATTGGTAATGACGGTTAAAAGTGATTAGGGGAGAGACGAGAGACACGTATGGAGCACAGCTGAAGATGCACTGTCACGAGATATAAGCAACTCCTCTGCAGGATAAATGCTGTTTTATTCAGTCATTTGAGCAATATTAGGGTAAGTGTTGCTTTTTCCAGCCTATGTTTTCGGTGGTAACCCATTGTCAGTCAATAGTGAAAGTAACTGCATATAACTGTCTTGTCGTTGACTGACTCCTTGGTAAAGTTAGTTTCACTTTGCCAATGAGTTCAAATAGACGAGTGCAAATGCGTGAAGGCTATGCTAGGTTTTAGTAAAGCATGGTTTAAGAATGACTATTCTATATGGTCTCGCAAGCAGCCTCCTTCAAATGCGCCTTTGAATGCCAAAATACCAATGCATTTATTTGACATATCGCGCGTTGCGCCGTTAAAGGGAATGACAGATGTCATTCTCATTGGTTTAAAGGGACACCAGGCAACGTTTTCGTGTTAATTACTCATCTTCGTAAGTCGGTATATGGTTAAATGACTCATTACAGGGCGAATGAAGACTCTCTCGCCCGCCCCTACTGCCTGTAGGAAGAATATCCCGCTTGCAAGTTCAGTGTTCGTACCCGGCGACCGAAGCAGTTTCAGTTTCCATCCTGCATCCACAGCACAGAGGGAGGCTAACGAAACGCTAGCGATTGTTGCAAACGTGTGTATAATGGCAGAGCCGGCGAAGAAGCAGCGAAAACCCTTGACGGAAGATGCAAAGAAAAGGAAAAGAGCTTCAGACCGAGCGAGGGGGAGTTTCATAGAGAAAAAGCATCAGGCTTGCCTGGTGTCCCTTTAAAATGATGTTACGCCCCAAACACACCCATATGACTGATTAAAAAACCTAGGAACACCTTGTTACGCCATGCGCTCCACTTTTGATAGCGAAACCCCTCCCAATGTGAACTGGACATCCTACTAAATTTGAATAGACTTTTGACGAGTGACGATGCACTTTAGAATGTCATGATGGGGCCCTTCACTTCACTTCACACTTCTGTCTGTCCATCAACGTATAAAGCCCGCCATGATGATTTGATTTGCTTGAACACCTCTGATTCGAGCATAAAGACTTCTCAATGGAGCAACTCCAGACTGAATGTCTCCAACTCAAATTTTGTGGGGTGGGGTGGGGTAAATTTTGTCTGGCTTCCAAAATCTTATGTGTTGTTTTACTCAATTTACTTGAGTGTTGTTTTGTGTCTGCAAGGATGTAAGCCCCATCTTTTTGCCAACCTTTTGCGTTCTTGAAACAGAAAAGACATTTTCATAACCGAATACCTTTTAGGGTCAATTTACATCTGTGTGGGTACTTGTCACTCACCATTGTCTTAGCTAGCCATGGCCAGAATTCCCAACATAGCGCAGGGCTATATGTAGCAAAAAAAGGTGTTTGGAACATTTCATATAGATTTTTGCAAATTATGTTTTTTCACTTCTTCAGACCCTATAGTTTGCAAAACTACCTGTTTCCAATTTTTTCCCGGACTGCACAGGTCCAAAATCCAAGATGGCGGATATATCACCAAAAATTGCAAATAATCGCCTTTTTAAACATTTTAAATGGATATATGTTAGGTATCATTGTATACATGCATTTTCTAATAAAATTGAATGACTTGAGGTAATAAATATGACCATGGGTGACATGAGATGTCATGATTATCAACCAGTGGGTGTAACCACCCGGAAAAACACATTGACTGATTTAAAAGTTTCCTTCACATAACCTAATAATCATTTGAATTAAAGTAATGAAACAATTGGGGCAGCCGTGGCCCACTGGTTAGCACTCTGGACTTGTAACCGGAGGGTTGCCTGTTCGAGCCCCGACCAGTGGGCCGCGGCTGAAGTGCCCTTGAGCAAGGCACCTAACCCCTCACTGCTCCCTGAGCGCCGCCATTGTAGCAGGCAGCTCACTGCGCCGGGATTAGTGTGTCCTTCACTTCACTGTGTGTTCACTGTGTGCTGTTTGTGTTTCACCCTAATTCACGATTGGGTTAAATGCAGAGACCAAATTTCCCTCACGGGATCAAAAAAATATATATACTATACTATACTAATGTTCTGCACTCCAGAAGTAATGTTCTGCACCCCAATAGAGTAGATTAGATTCAACTTTATTGTCATTGCAGAGTACAAGTATGAAGACAACGAAATGTGGTTTGCTTCTAACCAGAAGTGCAAAAAAGTGCAGTGTGATATACAAAGCAGTGTTTCCCATACATTGACTTACTTGTGGCGGCCCACCACAATATCAACTTTGACCACCACACAATGATTTGCCATGTTGTACTATTTAAATTGGATGAAATCCTTTCATTGTAGAGCTATGGGCACCTTTGCAAAGCCTTTCCTTGTCTCTCTTTCTTTCTCTCTCTCTCTCTCAACGAACCTGCCCCTCCTCTGCATGCATGTTTAAAGAAAACATTGTCATTTGTGTAAGGATTGTTGTTGGCATAGAAGATGACTGGTTAAATCGTGATTAAATCAGGTTAGCATCATAAACATGCTGCGCAAAACTGTTGCAACCCCCACCATCACTTACCACCACAAATAGAACAATTCTGTGGGAAACACTGCAAAGTATAGACAGGTGGTGCATAGACAGGTCAAGAAATATAGTGCAGTGTAGACAGTAGTATACAGTTGATTTGTATAAAGTAGAGAGGTTTAGAGTAATATAAATATGTGCGGTGTATTAACAGTTACCTTATAAGAGAAGAATAAATATGGCTATGTAATGTGAACAATGTATGAACAACATACATTTGGGGGGGGTCTACCTCCTTGTTGTCCCTGTCAAGGTTGCCATGGTCATGGACACCTCAACAGGCACAGGCAAGGAGGCATTGGACAGGGGTGGGTGGGGGGGGGCTTAGTTGGTTGGTTGTCACTGAAATGGAGAGCTAGACTTCAGCTGCAGGAAAGAAGCTTCCTCTGAACCTGCTGTGCGCCTTATGCAAGCATCGCTTGCCCTGGATGGCCTCAATGGAGGGGAGTGAGGAATGCGTTCACCACCCTCTGCAGTGCTTTTCGGTTGTGGGCAGAGCAGTTGCCATACCAAACTGTGACACAGTTGGTTTGTGTTGGCTGTGACACAGGTCTCCTCTCACCCATCTCACCTGAAGTCCCATCCTCGACTGCCCTACTACTGTCCCCTTATCTGGATTCCTGGCCTGTACAGCCTAGCGGCCCATCACCTGCCCATGACAATTCTGCCCGGATTCCTGGCCCGTCTGCCAACCCACCACATTCCCCTTGACAACTCCCATCCCCTGGACAAATCCAACGCTGGACTATTTGAACTTTCTGTCACTAAATCAGGATTAATGAATTATCTAACCAGTCTTATTCACCCCACCTTGTAACTATCAGCTCATGGCTTTGTCATGTACACCTGACCATTATTTGTCCTGACCTTACTGTCCTGTATTGACCCTAGGCAGATGGGTCAGGCCCTTGAGTCGTGGATCTGCTCGAGGTTTCTTCCTATATGTATCTCCAATTCTAGGGAGTTTTTCCCCCCTGTTACCCATGGGCCTCTCTCTTTCTTTTCTTTTCTTCCTTTCTTTCCTTTTCTCTGATTGCCTACATTCTGTAAAGCGCCATGATACATGTGTAATGTTTTGGCGCTCTATAAGCACAATAAATTAAATTAAATTAATTTAATTTAATTTAATTTAATTAATTAATTAAATTAAATTGGTAAGGATACGCTTGATGGTGCAGGGGTAGAAGTTCACCAGGATCTGAGGAGGCCGGTGGACCTTCTTCAGCCTCCTCAGATAGAAGAGATGCTGGTAAGCCTTCTTGATCAGGGTAGAGGTGTTGAGGGTCCAAGAGAGGTCCAAGAGATGTGGACACCCAGAAATCTGAAGCTGGTGATACACTCCACTTCAGTCCTATTGATGAGAATGGGTGTATGTGCTAGCTTTAGACTTCCTGAAGTCCACAATGAGCTCTTTGGTCTTCAATAATTCTGTTAACAGGACTTTGTGGAGAATTTCTATTGTGGAGAAATTGTGGGAACATATGAATTTGTTGATCTAGTCTAATGCTGCCCACTACAGCTAAGTCTGCCTTCATCCATGAATTGTGACTGGTTTCAGAAACAGCATCCTCTGAACAATCTACACAGAGTAGCTCAGTGCAATTAACACACACATTGGATAGCATCTTAATGGCATGGCTGTTGTGCAGGAGATGGTTGTCAGGAAAAGTGACATAAACTGTTGCCAAGATCTGGCAGAATGCTTCTTTGAAAATGTTGAAAGTAAGGCATGAGGCTACAATGACATATACTTATTATTTAACAACTATACCATCACAAACTCCATGAAAGACAGGACAAGACAGGTCCATACAATGGGAAAAGCATGATGATAAGGGATACAAAATACAAGACTCCACACAAATCAAAAACTTTAAAGCTTTCCTGGGATCGAAGGAAACCAAAGCCAACCTCTTCCTATACCTTGGTCATAAAGCTGTTGAACTATGTAAACTGCCAGTCACAGTTCACACACACAAAGGTGGCAGTAGCAGTAAGTTATTTTGGCAAAACCCCATATATCTACATGTCACACAGATGTCTTGGTGCTTGCCCTTCACAGGGTACCAGACATCAACAAAGACAGTCTCATTGTCATGGGCACTTACTGTAAAAAGTTTAACGTAAAATTTACAGCAACTTGCTGGCAGCAAATAACCAGCAAGTTGCTGTATTTCACTCTACAGTACACCTACTGTATATGAAATCACAGTACCTATGCCTGATACTGTAAATGCAAACTACAGTAGTACTACCAGTGCTGTAATGTATACAGTATTGAATTGTCTACCGTATTTTTAATCACAGTACTTATGGATCATACTGTAATTTAGTACAGTAGTGATACCAGTGCTGTAATATTATATACAGTAATTTTGGGAAATTCATATCCTGCTTTATCTACAGCCAGGATAAATTTGACTAGGCCTAGGTATGGTTTAGGCTACACAAACTTGCATAAATAACCATTGACAACTTGTTATCAGTTTGAAAAGCAAGTACATTTATTCACTTTTTTCGTTTAGAGTCAGCTTTTCAGTTGCAGTCAGCCTGATCCACCACCAGTAGCAGAGTGAAGCAGCACCTAGCAGAAATAGAAGAAAAAAAGATAAACAGTGTTAGATAACAATTTCAACTGAAACTGAAGGCTACTTACAAGTGAAACTTTAGAATAATCATTTATATATATACTGTATGTTTTTTTGAGTTTACTGTCAAAATGCCAGGCTGAAGATGGTGTTAGCATAACTCAGGTATATTTAGCTGCTAACGTTAGCCAGCTGGGTGAGCTCATTGATGATGTTTGCTTGCAGCAACACATAGATATATGTACTGATTACGATGAGTTAACGTTACATAAGTTAGCTGGTAGCAGCTAAACCCCCACGTTAACGTTAACCAGCAGCACATCATCTTCAGCCTAACATTGTGACAGTAACATACTAGGCCTAGCACTACTAGCTTAATGTTTTATATAAATTATATGAATATAATAAACTGTAACTTACTGAGAACTAAGGTAGGCCTAATAAAATAAATGAGACTGCCAAAGCGTTAACGTAACATAAAACATTAACGTTAATGCCACCTTCACAGCAACTATGATAGCTAGCCTAACGTTAGAAGCTACTTACTTAGTTGATCCAACAAGCATGGATGAGTTTGTAAGTTAGACAGTACAACGTACATAGACTGTACACATGCCGAATTTAATGTACTACAATTTCACAATGAAACATTAGCGTTACATAAATAAATGCTTGCTTACCATTAAGGTGGAGCTGCGAACTTGTCAGAGTGCTGAACACCGTTGGTCTGACTGACTGAACTGTTGCTCAAAATGATCTCCCCGCCGCGGACAGTTCAAGCGTCGCCTGCCGATTACGCGTTCAATCACCATGTCAAAATTTCCCAGTAAAACCATATATCCATGACTTTTCAATATCTTTTCAAAATGATGATTTGGATGGAAAATCCAACATAATATCAATGTCACCTTGCTATCTGGGAGCTTAACTTTGTATTTATGTGCAAAGAAAACAGAAAACCCCAACTGATTTTTCCGCCATGTTTTTCAAAATTTTCAAAAGCTGACAAGTGAGGGAGGAGTCAGATTTATTACTGTGTTATGATTCGCAGCAAATTTTTATTACTGTAGTTTGACCATTTTTGACCATAATTCATAGCGAGACTACAGCAACATACTGTATTCACAAATACAGTACAGATTTTTCTCAAAAACAGCAGTGATGCTGTGAAAATCTCAGAATCTTGTTACAGTGCTGGAGAACGTTGACAAAAGATACAGCCTAGAAATCTTGACGCACCCTATCGGCAGCAAATGTAATTTTCAGTCAGGGTAGTCTAGCAACTCTCTGGCTTGTGAGGTGGAAAAACCAAACTTCGCTCAGGACAATCACATCGTGTATAGAGTCGGTGGACCTATCGGGTATCCTATTGTATCCTATCCTATCAGGAAATTGAAAGTCAACCGTTTGACCCGCCATACCGTTTATCCCGTGGGAAAGGAAAGGTTTATGTTTCAAGTCAATCAAGTCATTAACACACTTTGTAGGCTTGTAGTAGGTCCTCATCCATCTCCAGACGTGTTAGCTGGATGTGAGAAATTTGTGTGTCAGCTCCTCAAAACATGGTTTTCAAACAGCTAAAGCCCTTCGGTGGAACATGTTTAAAACTCTAAAACCCAACCAGGGAGTGGAAAAACTAGGGAAATCCCATCCCTATGATTGCCCTACCATCGCCTATTGCTGTCCCCATGCTCTGATTCCTGCCCGCGCAGCCTAGCGACCCACTATTTGCCCGATGACAACTCTTAATTCCTATGGACAATTCATCCCCTACACTGGACTATTTGAACTTAACACTAAATAGGATTCATGCATTATCATACTGGTTATGTAACCATCCAACCACTTTGTAACATATACCTCAGGTGGCTCTAAATACCATGTTCTATTCTCTGTATATAGACCTTACTGTCCTGTAACTGACCCCAGGCAGATGGGTCAGGCCCTTGAGTCGTGGATCTGCTTGAGGTTTCTTCCTATATGTTTCTCCCATTCTTGGGAGTTTTTCCTCGCCCCTGTTACTCATGGGCTCTGTCTGAATGTTTAACCCTTACAAGCCCGACCGTTCTAATTTCGTTAAAATGATGACCAATCATCTAATATCTAAGCTGTCCAATGACTGATTTTATTTCTGAAATCTTCCCCGTAATGCTGACAACATAAGCTTCAATTTGATATGATTGGTTAAGGGGGTTTATGGCGAGAAATGTTTTGGATACTTGAAGATGAGTGGAGTGAAAAAACTTTTTTCACTTCAGTCCTACATTTTAACATGGACCGCTAGATGCCACCTGCACTTCGTTGGAGTTTACCTCGACTGGAAACCACACAGCTGGATAAACTGAGGTAATATATATTTTACATCGTTTCTAGTTATGGTTCATCTTAATTTGTAGTCATAAAATCATGTTATTTGATAGTAATATGCTTTCTCATCAGCGTCAACATTATGGCATAGCGGGGGCCAAGTGCATCGTCATGTAACTTTAGCTAGCTGCATTACTCTGAACTGCTTGCAGTATTCTCGTTTGCTTTTTATATCAGTTATTTTCATTTGACAATTTCATTTAAAACCTGTTAGTATATAACCTGTAAGTAAGTTTGTTTTCTAGTACCAATTTGTTTGTTAGGTAAGCATTATATTGGCAAGTCAGTATAGCATACCAAAGCTGAATAAATCAATGGGCGCCTGCGTTTCTAAGTTCGTTCTCTTACATGAAATAAGTTGAGAGATATTTTACTCCTCAATATGTAGTTGTAGAAAACAAGATGTGAAATCACGGATTCTGTCAGAAATGTAGTGCTAATTAACGTATTGCCTCTCATCGGGTTGTTACCTCGCTAGGCAGTTTGTAATGAACTGTTTTACCTTGCTTCTAAATGTCAAACATCAGACGTGCTTGTCTCAACATTTTCTAAGATGGCATGACTTGATATTCTACTCTTCTCAATATGTAGTTTTATAGAAAACATGATGTGAAATCACATATTATGTCAGAAATGTCATTATTGCATTTAAGCAGTTAGTTACTAGGTGAAATGTAATCTGTCTTTATCTTAATGCCAGCCAGGCAATCAGATTTAGGGTAGCTAAACCCATGTGTAATAAAATGACTTTTCATACTTCTAAATATTTTTGAGTTACTCAAAATGCTTCAATAGTTTAGGCTACCTCTTCTTGTGTATGTATGTGCACACATGCACACATCTGTAGTTTTGTGATTTTATTTTTTTAATTAATAAATGTATTACATTTGTATGATTTTACTGTTGTTTCAGATGGAGGGATGACAAGACCTACACAGACCTCCTTGCAGGCCTGAAGAGGTGGCTGACTGCTGATGAGCTTGCTCACAATGTTGAAGACCATGTGAGGATGGAGGAAGAAGGTATAGATTTAGGTGGCGTCGTGAGGGTGGTGTAGACTGCCACTAAAACACTGTGAAATAGACTTGTTATGTTGATTTTTATGTTGTTGTCCCAGGCATATGTGGTTGTGCTTAGTAGGCCGTTGTATGCAAACACACAGTGCAGGGGCATGGGACGAAGAGACCCCAGAAGAGTTTCACAGTTTTCTGGGATTGATCATTGACATGGGACTTCACTTCCCTCCCTAATATCCATTGCTACTGGGGAACCAAGTCTCTGAAGGGATCAGGGAGCGTTGACCAAATGAGAAATACATATTGTGTACACTTTTTCTCCATTGACATTGCTGTTTCAGTAGTTTCTTATTATTTCAAGTTTGGCAATGCAGAATCTGGTGTTGAACCTAGGTTTGCAGTAGCTACAGCCAGAAAGATTTTGGCGAAAGTCTATCACAACAGCTGGCAGGCATTTCGATCAAAATTTCAGCCTAAGCCTTCAGCTGCTCCAACTACTACTCTGTCATCTTTTCATCAAGTACATATTCCTGTACAGCAGGAGCCAAAGAAAAATTGTTGGCTTTGTTATAAAAACAATACATAATAACACTAAAGTAGCTTGTATGGCCTGGAGTTTAGCGGTAGGTGACTGCTTTTTTGGTAAACAAAATTGCTGTCAGATTTGGCATTCTACAGAAGGGGATGCGTTTCGTTATGAGTCATAGGTCCTCTGTGTTTAACCTTCAGGTTCCCCCCACCCTTTCCCTATCCTCCTCTGTGTGTGTGTGTGAGAGTTTGTGTTTATATGTGTGTATGTGTTTATTCTCAACAGGCTTGTTCTATGTAATCCACTTTCAAATGTTTAGACACATTGATTTTTGAGTGATGTTGAAGTTGATTGTATTCCTAGCTTTTCATAAATAATACATTTTATAGATGTATATCATTTTCATATTACACTAATTTATATAAGGAAGTTGTATCTGTTGAATCAAATGTATTCTAGGTCTCTTCAGAATTGATCTTCAATAAATATACAGTATACTTACTTCCTGTATTGGTAAGGTACTGGTAAGGTACATGTTTTTCTTTTATATATCATTATTGTTGACTGTAGTATTTGCTTATATACAAATAAATGGTTTATTCTTATGGACCAAATACATCTAAACCATTGTGTCTGACTTCATTATTAGTTTTTTATGCATACTTTTATGTTTTTTGTGAGAAAGAGAATGCGAATTCTGTCAACATTCTAAATCCGTTTCCTGCATTTTTATACACTTATCCCTTAATTTATCATAACTTTTGAAAGGTTAATGGTATTCCAATTCAGTCTTTTTTGCTAAATAGCCCACAACTTGCTGAACATGTCATACATTCTATATTTTCTCTATCTCGTATAGAAATATGATGAAAATTCATTTTTTATGCGAATGAAATTCAATTTTAGCAATTTCGGTATACATTTGGAGAGGATTTTCAAAGACTGTTCATTACTATATCAACATTACCATATGTATTTTGGTTAACACTCTGTAAAGCGCCATGAGACATGTGTAATGTTTTGACGCTCTGTAACTGAAATTAAATTGAAATTCTGAAAGCACACAGGCAAGCAAATGTTTGGGCACAAGATACAGTGCCTGCTCCAAAGATTCTTGACTCACTATCACTGGGATGGAGACAAATTGTTGAGGGGCAATGGGCTCCTGTTCTGTCAAAACTTCCACCAGCACCAGAGGCTGTTGTGGAACTTGTGAAGTGTTGTCTTGCCAGCAAATGTGCTGCAAGAGTCTTGCAAGAGTAACAACTTACCATTCACGCAACTTTGCAGGTGTGAAGGCTCTGAGGAGATGTACACCAATATTAAAAAGACAGTGACAGTGGTGAGGATAAATGCTTGAGTGACTGACAATGTTTTGTTGAACTCTTCAATAATGAAACAAGATGCAGATTTTTTTAATCTTTTTTCCATTTTTTCCATTTTTTCTCCAAATGTTTTGGCAAATGATGCAATACATCTTTTGAAAATAGTCTGTATCTCACTTGTCTACCTTATTAGGTGTATATTTATCAAAACGTTGACCACTTTAAGCCTTTATATTATTTTTCCGCATATATTGTCCGCCGTCTTGAATTTTGGCACTGAAAATGAAGAAAAAAATTGGAAACAGGTTGTTTTGTATTCAGTGGGGTCCTAGCAAGTAAAAAAACACCAGTTGCAAAAATCTATATGAATCGTTCCTAAAATAACACAATTCCCCATACTAACACCCCCGCTCATGCATACAGTGTTGCCATTTGGCTTCAGTTCCCAGCCCCCTGCCAAGCAACCTCTCCTCTCATTTCTAAATACAGTGGAAACTTGATGGTCACCGATCAAATCTCTGTAAATGTATGTTGTGAAAGTAATACATCCATGTTTGGTCTTGAATTAATACTTGCAATGTGGGCAACAGTCTGATCATGGTTTAATTACAATTTAATGTATCTGTGCATAGTTGTAGACTAAGAACTACACTATAGTCTAAAGGTATATTCCACCTGGGCCACACCCATCCCTCTCAGATAACAGAGGCCCTGATGATTCGGGGTGACCCAAGTGATTGATAAAAGAGGAGAATATTCTCAGCTCGGTCTCTTCTTTTGTCTTGGCTCTTGCTCTCTTCTTTCCTGCTACCAAGGCTGTGGGGGAAGATTTTGCTGACCCCTGAGTCACCCTCTCTCTCTCTATCCCTTTCTCTTTCTATCCTTTAATATTTGGGTTTGTAATCTCATGACTTGGTATACTGAAGCTTATGCTGACCCCTGAGTCTCCCCCTTTCTGTCCCTTTCTCTCATTCCCTCTCTTTCTATCCTTTAATATTTGGGGTTGTAATCTCATGATTTGGTATACTGTTTCATCTGGTGTATATGTTATTCTTAACTTGTTAATTTGTTAATTTTGTCTCTGTGTTTTTGGTTAAGCTTCCTTTGTTACTGTTTGCTACTTTGTTACTTTACTTTGTTACAGTAGACTATGTGAGTTTACTTCTACATTCAACTGAAGTGATATTGATTACATTCACCTTTTAGGGCTTAATGCTAAATAAATTGTTAATCTGCTTAACAATCGTATATATCTAATAATCGTAGTATGCCATGCCATGCTCTGCCATAACTGATAAACTTACTTGGTAATTGATTCGAGATTCAAATTATTCATTAAATGGAGTCAGATTAATCGAGCAAAATACATTTTATTTCATTTTTTTTTTTAAATAAACAACACATATCAGACGATGTCCATAAAACAGTATACATTTGGTTTCAGAATAACAAGCAAAGAGCTACAGTAATGTAACATGTAATGTACTGTTACTTGATGCAACTATTCTGTGAAGTTTGTTTTGAGTTGTTTGTTTTGAGTCTTATTTTAAAATAAGATAAAAACAGTCTAAATACTCAGTATACAATTCAGTGCAAATGTTGGGATTTCACTAGCCTAACGAGGGGCGGGATAAATGGTTGTCTTTCAAATTCCTTCTGCACACAATAGGATAGCGCTACAACTCATGAGGCTCATGCGTTTTCCCACCAGCAGAGCTAGTTGGCTAGTTGATCAAACCTTTGGCAACTTAAAAAAAGCTTAACTCCAGTCACGTGGTTCGCCAGCAGCAGCATCCATCTTTAAGTAGCAGGGAATTCACGTGGAACCGTCGCAAGTCAGTCGTCATTATGTTAAGCCCGCTCAACGACTCTATACAAGATGTGATTGGCCTGATCGAAGTTTGATTTTTCCAGCCCGCAAGCCAACTGAGAGTTGCTAGACTACCCTGGCTGCAAATTACATTTGCTGCCGCTATGGTGCATCTAAATTTCTAGGCTAGGATTTCACAGCTTGGGTTACAATTATTTCCAGTTAACATCTATATACAGCACATACTGAGAAAAACATAACATGTCTTTATTCCGCACTTGTAAGCTATTAGAATAAATTCTGAATTCTCAGACCAGCTAAAAAAGAATTCATATGATTCTGTGTCTACTTCATGTGTTTGCAATCATAATGTCTAAACAAATATAGCAATGCCTATAGACTACAATTAGCTATGGGAATATGATGCAGTATTGACCCTTTTACTGCTTACGTCGTCAACATTTTTGAGTGTGCATACTGGTGCCGAAACTGATATGCTACCCTATTCATTCAGACCAGAGACTTGGCCACTGGCCCACCCTGTAAAGTATTTACAGGACATAGGTATTTGTTTGTTTCACTTTTGATGGAAAACCCATACTGTAGCTGTGGAAACTACAATAAAATGTGACGTTTTTTGGTGATAAACAAGTGAAAATTTAAATTTTGCCATCCAGCCCATAGACTCCCATTCATTTGGAGCTTACTCACAAACCCCCCTGTGGGAACTATGGGTGAACTGGAACCGGTTGTCCGGTTGGTTTGTGGTCAGGTGTTTTTTGTGATCTTTTGTAGTTAATCCATTTGCATAGCTTGACAAACTAATTACCTTCCGGCACCATGCTGTGTGCACATCCATCACTGTTTACAAACAGTAAAAGGGTCTATATGAAGTGCGAATGCAAATATGAGATCTGAGCAAAGATCAAGTTTAAAAACAGTAACAAGATTGTTTTAGTTATACGGAATGCGTGAGAGATTATATTTACATGCCTTTGCAGTGAATATATGTAGACTGTCCTCTCTTGCCCTTAGACTGAGAAAAGGATGTGTCCAGTAAAGAAACTCTCTGAGAGAAGTCCAGACCCCCCCTGGCTGGCCTCCAGCCACACCTCATCCCCCAGCCCCAGCTGCACCACTGTATCCCCGGTGAAGTTGATCCGGCCATCCACGAAGGATGAGAAGGCGGTCATCACCACCACCCCGTTTCGCTTCACCTGAATACTGCCCACGTTTTGGATCGCCGTGCAGAAGACCTCAAACTCGTAGACGCCGGGCACCTGGCAGGTGAACTTGCCGGTCTGTGTGCTGTAGTGGCCCTGGCCGTTGTAGGTGACGCGGGTAAAGCGGAGGACTTTGCTGTTGGATGGGATGGAGCCCCCAAGGCTGACGGAGAAAGCAGAGCGAGGTTGTTGGCTGCTGCTGCCGGGGGACCCGGGGGGACCCTTTAGACCCTGGGGCCCTGCGGGACCTGCAGGGTTACACACACAGGTACGGTCAGTTTCACAGCCCAACATTCGGTACGGTAGGACATGGTCAGATTATGCAAAGTGATGGGAATTATTTTGGAGTTTCAAGACTGGTTTTGGTGGCCATGTGGGCCCTCTTGGCATTAAATAAAGACATCCTCCCCTCCCCCAATGAAATGCAAATGTACTGGTTCCAAGGGCTATCAGATCCACAAGACAAAGGATGTTACTTTGCTATAATGTATCCATGTGTCATGAAACGTAAATATATTCATGTTTGGTATCATTGTAATAGTCTCAGTACAAGGATTGTAATGATTTGATTGTGATAATGTTTGGAACATTCTATAAGTGATATTTCTGATATATAAGATATCTCTCCTCATGTTCTTCAGATAGGTGTGAAGTAGGTGTGAGTAGGTGTGTCTGATGCCAAGTGGAGAACCAACTAAGTGGGCTTGTTTTGCCGCCATTTCTTTCTTTGTTTAACCCATACAAAAGTGACTAAACTTGCAATGTTTCAGACTAAGAAGAAGAAGGACGTCAGACTAAAAAGAAGAAGGATGGATAAGTGAGGAAGAGAGGGAGAGGTTGATCCAACGGAGGCCATGGCCTCTGTGCAATGGCCTACACAGACCATAGACCATTTTTTACCCTCTCTGCTTGTAACAGAATAAACCTGATTCCTGAGTGTTCCTGAGGTTTGCCAGTCTAAGTTAATAGAAAGTAATTATTCACCACAATTAAAAGCAAGGAATGTGACATGAACATATATGGATTTCCGTCAGGTTTTCCAACATATGGATATGTCTTAGATAGATTACCTCGTTCCCCAGCAGGTCCGCGTGGTCCTGGCGGCCCTGGGATTGGCTCTGTGTCCAGATCTGCAGAAATTATGAAAATTAAGATATTTTTTCCCTAATCTATCACAACAAATCATTTCAGAGAATAATCTTACAGATAAATCATTGATAGATTAGATTAGGATTTAAGAAAGAAAGCCAATCCCCCAAAAAAGCTGTGAAAAAATGGAAAACCACGAAAAAAAAGACACTACATCAGTAATTTAAGATCGTGATTACCTTGTGTGAGATCAGAAAATCATTGCAAAATATGATTTATGTGTACAAAAGAAAGTGGCCTTATACAATATTATTGGTTATTTTTGCAAAATCTCTCATCTGTGTAAATACAGCATGCAGAAGTAAATCCTCTCTAACCTCATTTCCATCGTTGACAATGTGATTCTGAACATTGCCTGGAAGGTCAAAACAGCTTTGTGTCAACCACCAATTTGGCCATTTACCACAGTCATGTTCTTACAAGTCATTCCATTTAGATCATTATGAAGACACAGAGGGGACAGGAACAGACCAAAGGAGAAGACAGGAAGTGATTGGATTGCTAATAACAAAAGTATAATTTTTACGTGGTGTGTTTGTCAGAGACTACACCCACACTTAAATGTGTGGTAATCTCTAATGTCCACACACCTGTCTCTAGCCATGGTCGGAGATCGAATGGAGTGATGTCATCACAATTGGTGTAGCCAGAGCCGCGGGCACTGAAGAGGAAAGGGTTGCTTGGAACATCTCTGATGCCAGTGTTGTCACAGATGATGCGGGCCATTGAGACTGAGGCCAACGAGGTCTTCTGTGCCCTCGTGAACACCCCATGATTCTCCCACCACAGCCTGAAAACACAACAGAAGGATCCCCTAAGTGATGTGGCACCTACAGTGCATGCTAACACAAGCCATATTCTGTAGACACTCCCCCAAGGACCCTCCAAGAGTTCCCCCTCTGTCTCACCTGTCCCCATCACGGATCTTCTGGAACTGGGTGGCGATGAGACAGGCAAAAAGGGGTCCCACACGGCCACCATGGACAAAAGGCTCTGCCACACCGCCAAGCCAAATGTCAATGTTGTCAGGGGATCCGTACAGCTGCAGGAGCTGACGGGCTAGGACCCTGTTCTGCAAAACTGTAGCCAGTTGTGCCTCTGTCTTGGGAGTAGAGAGACCACAGATCTGGCGCCATGCGTTATACCCTGGAGAGAGAGAAAAGGGACAATGATTTACAACTACTAAGATAACAGACATCAAATGCTCATCTGCTGACAACTGAGAAGACAAGCACTGTGCATAGAAAAAATGTGAAAAAAATGTCCCATGACCTTTGACTAGTTAAGCACAAAATATATGTAATGTCTTTGGACAGTAAAATTCACAGCAAACTAATCATGTTTAGCGCAGTACCAGGTAAGGCATGATCTCGGCCTCGCTGGAGGTTAAGGGAGCCAAGGTCCAACGCCAGGCGACTGGTAAACTTGAAGAGCTTCTCCCGAAGGGCATCCACCATCATGTGGTCCTGGGTGTTCAGCTTAGCCGGTCGCCCGACCAGGCCCCGGATCAGAGGGTCAATGCCACCTGAAGTGGGGGTAACAGGATTTTGAAGCTCATGTAGTTAACTGAACATACATAGATCAATTCAGCATATAGGTTAGGCTACCACGGAGGGGTAGGACTGCTAACAGCATACAATGGGCATAATCGCTAGCAGTTACACTTTATACATTTGTTTTAAGTACAGATGGGATTTAGCTTGTTTCTGAACACAATAGTTTCAACTGTCCAAAGTATGCTTTCACCCAATCCTCGATTTCCCAATGTTGACGACAAATTTCTCTGGTGGCTAACATCTGATGTTAGCTTCCATAGCTTGCTAACTAGCTTTGATAACTTTATGATAACTTTATACAATCAGTGTAACATAGCTAACTAGTACACATTATTTGCTAAAACTATTCATATGGTCCAATTCATATTGTAGGGAATATTCATACATGTGAGAATAAATTAAGGTGCAATTTATGAGTATGTGGTGTTATGGCTTAAGGCTTAGCTTGCTAAACCGAGCTAAACAGTCTGGCCATTAAAAACTGTTCTACAATGAGTCCACTCGACAGTTCTGACAGTGTAACTGGAATTATCAAAATTGTGGAACTTAATGTTACCCTTAACCCTACTGACTCATAATCAAACCTTTCTTGTGCCATTTATTGATATTTGCAAGTTTTAACCTTGTTAAAGTGTTTTCTGTACTTACGCCGGTGCACCTCCATTAGGTTGCACTCAATCGAATCAAACTCTCTCCCCCATGTCGGTCCATTTGGGGGCAGTACCCACGATTATGACTAGATGCCGAACGTATCTATGGCTGGAGATGAAGAACTTTTACCATATTTCTTTTGAGATGCTCACACTAACCTTCAAAGATCAGCCTCCATGGGGTAGAGAAAGCTTTGAAGAGGGGTACGCTGGGAAACTGGGGGTTATCATTGTAGTTCTCATCCAGACGAAACATCAGTGGCTGGATGGTATTGTGGGCAAAGCGGTAGGCAGCTGTGGCAAACACGTTGGAGATACTTGGGTCCACGCTGTCATTGTAGCCCGAGTAAGTGCCCAGGTATCTTCTGTGCGCCTCTGGGCCAATGATGTGCAACAGGTAGTCACGGTACACAATGACCTGAAATAGCACAGAATGTATTGGAAAGAGAGGTAAAGGAGATCGAAAGAGGATGAAAAAGCTGTGTGAAGCTCTTCACCAAAATAGGCAAAGTAGTATGAGTTAACTGTGTGGAAGGAGAAGGAACATGTGTGTGCTCAGTAGCCCCACCTGGTGGTAGCCACCCAGGATCTTGCGGGCCTCCTGGTAGAGGGTCTCGCTGCTCCAGTGGGGGTTGAGCTGCCGCAGGGCCCGAGCCAGCCGGTTGTGTTCCCGCAGGAACAAAGTATGGAGAGACGTCAGGCCAATGTTCTCATCGACACGGGCATCACCTGCACACAACCAGCAGATGGGGACACGGGTAGTGCCAGGAAGCGTATGAACATGAAACTTCCCAGGGGGGGAAAGGGAGAGCAATGAGTATAAAGAGAATAGACCCTTTCAACAACAAAAACAAAAACAATGCTTGAACGTTCTATTTGGTTCCCAATCTACTTCCTCTGCATTAAGATAACATATGGAATGTTGAAAAGGAAGTCTTGTGGGGCCAACTACGATGCTGATAATGGAACTCTCTTGAAAGGGTCCATAAAGTATATATATTAGGGCTTTTTGCCTTCATTTGGATATGACCAGTAAGCAAGTGGGAGACAGACATGGGGTGGGGTCGGGAAATGACCGCAGATTGGACTTGAACCTGGGTCCTTGTGGGCACTTGAAGCCAAATGTGGTATGGACGCTGTAGCCACTTGAGCCACAGTGCCCCCACAATGGAAGAGTATAAAAGAAGAGAAAACAGCAAGTAAGAAATGAGTACCTGCCACAAAACAAGGCACTTCTTCTGCAGTGGTGTCATTGGTGATTGGTCGGCGTGTAGCGCACATGTTTCCCTCCACACTCGAGAATGGCAGCAGCTCCCGGTTGCCCGAGGGGTCACGGAACCTCTGGTTGACGCGCAGCAGGCCTCCGTCATTGGTGAGGTCGCGCAGGTCGCGTGCCTGGCTGTCCTCCGAGCCGTAGACCTGGCCCACATCCACAAAGGCCGTCAGCGAGTTGATCTGTTCACGCACGTTGGCCTGCCCGCCGAACATGAAGGCACTGTTCCCGGTGCCGCAGGTCGGAGCTGAGCGGAACACTGGGATGCAGGTGTCTTGGGACAGCCGGGGGTCTCCTGTAGGGGCCTGTGACGGATACGAGCAAACAGACAGATAGGTGAGAAAGACACAAAGAAAGAGAAAGATGGATATACAGAAAGACAGAGAGAGAAAGAGAAGGAGTCAGAGAGAAGAGTGGAAGAAAGTATGTCACTGACCGGTATGGGGAAACAGGGATTGGACTGCTTGCAGCTGGTGTCACAGTCCAGGCCACTGCTGAAAGAGCGTATGCTGGGGGAGGTAGGCGTGAATGTCAGGTCATGGTCATTCCACTGACCGAAGATCGTCACCAGGTAGGAGAATTCATTGTCACTCTCAACACCATTGTCAGTGGTGCTCAGGATACGGTTGGACACCTCTCTCACCTGAAAGAAAACATGAGGGAGAATATGAGCCACAGATGAGAAGATACCACCATTATCATCTCATCATCATCATCATCAATGCCGTCATCATCTTACCAGAGGAAGCAGAAAATTGTTGTACTTTCTATTCCGGTCCCACCCTTTTGGCTGAGAAATGCCATCTTCATACTCGGCCGGCAGCCATCTGGCAAAAGGTGTGTTTGAAGCTCCAAGCCTTGGGTTTTTCCTGGGAATAGAGGAACACACAATTCAATCTGATGTATTTTGCCCACTGACAGGCACATGTACATTACTCTAACAACTCAGCAGACTGATGTAGTCTTAGGGGAAATCCTTTGAAATGAGACTGATCTGCAGCACTCACTTGTTGTTGCAGACACTGGTGGCGGTACGGTACTTGTTGATTAAAGGGGTTGTTCTGCAGGATGGGGTCAGGACACGACTAGTACAGCCTGTGAGACGCTCAATGAGCTGCCGTTCGTCCTCTGTGATCAGGTCTGAAAGAGGGAGACACAGTGAGTCCTCTGCTCACCATAACACAACGCCAAGGACATTTTTGTGAACCTACTGTATGGATGGGTGTCACAGAATCCAAGTATTGTTTTTGACAACAAAAGGAACAACAACAACAACATGCATTTATATAGTGCTTTATCAAAGTTAAAGTTGACTGATATTTAGCGGAAGCTTTATCTAAAATGGATTTGCAATTGCAGGAATTGAACCCGGGTCGTCCGTTATCACAGCTCCACCATGCCATAGAACCTTTCATTACCAAAGTGGGTTTTACTCATGTCTGACCTGTGGCATTGATCGATCTCTTGTGGATGTGATGGGCCTTCTGGTGGATGAGCCCGAGGGCGATGTCCATGGTGTCGGCGGCCCTCACTGCATTCCGGGTATCCCGTGCTGGCTGCTTCATCAGTCGCAAAATATCTGAGGGGCGGATGTCCTCTCTGCGCACTCTCCTCAGACTCCTACAGGGTGGGACATGGCAGAACATGACCATACGTTCATGACCATACTTTTATATTTTATACGGATTCACACAAAAACTCACCCATGATTTTCCCACTTAAATAACACCAAGAGATGGATAACAATGACTGTATAGAGAATTTGCTTACTCTTCACGTGAATACTTGTAGGCCTCATTCACGACCCTCTTTGCCTCCTCAACAGCTTCTAGGATGAAAGGTCGACCTGGGCTTTCTGTGGAGGAACAAAATGGGATGTTATGTTGTCATATAATGTTGCATATTTTTCTAACCAACAGGGTAAAAAACATTAATAGTCAGGGGGAAATGGTTATTGAGGTTTTTGCATTTTGGGTATCCTTAGGACATCTTGTGAACATTGGCATATTTCCAAAATGGCTGCCAAAAGAGTTAGATGGAAAGTAAGAATAGCAAATCTCCACACCTAATGGGTCAATTTTGATGGTTTTACTATCAAATCATAGGTTCTAGGTCCATTTCTGGGTGAACCATTTCTGGGTGAATGAAGACGTTGGGGGGTCAAATTCATTGTAATGGTCAAGGTGATGGTCATTTCTTGCCCCAAAAAAACAAAACAAAATAATTATTTCAAATAACAATGGTCAGAGTTTGTTATTCAGTTGCTATCTACATTTCGTCCTCTACCATTAAGGGAAAGGCCATTCAACCACCTACTGTACACTATATATTATTTTAAAGATTACACCCTCTGTATGCGCATTAACAAAAGTTACTACAGTACATCCCTTCCTCCATACCATTCACAATACATAGTCCTATATTGTATAGGTGAGCCAAGTATACAGCTGAAGTATTTTGGCCTGTAATATTAAAGGAGAATTCCGGTGTGATATTGACCTAAAGTGTATTGAAACATGATACCGAGTGTTAACGTATGTCTCATAGCCCATCTCGGCTTGTCCCCTGCACTCCAAAATCTGGCGCTAGTTAGCCGATGCTACCAACAGCTTTTTTAATAGTGGTGCTTCGGCATCGGGCTAGCCATGCAAATAAATCACTGTTTTACACCCATTTACGAGGCTCAATGTATCTCCACACTTCATTGGTAGACTTCCGAGGGCCCTGACATTTAAAACGAGACATTGAGAACTTTGAAAAAGCACTGGTAGTTTACTTACGAGGCGATTTATACAGACAGTATCTTCCACGGAGTTTAGCGTTTGCAGCCATCTTGAATTTAGTCACGATAAATTCGAGCAACGAGTAAGAATGAACAGGTATGATAAGGGATCAGATTCCAAAAATAATTCAGTGGAAATGCATGGATTCCAGTTTCTTCCAGTAGCAGCAACTGGAATCCATGCATTTCCACTGAATTATTTTTAACTGGAATCCATGCATTTCCACTGAATTATTTTTGGAATCTGATCCCTTATCATGGCCCTCGGAAGTCTACCAATGAAGTGTGGAGATACATTGAGCCTCGTAAATGGGTGTAAAACAGTGATTTATTTGCATGGCTAGCCCGATGCCGAAGCAACCACTATTGAAAAAGCTGTTGGTAGCATCGGCTAACTTGCGCCAGATTTTGGAGTGCAGGGGACAAGCCGAGATGGGCTAAGAGACATACGTTCACACTCGGTATCATGTTTCAATACACTTTAGGTCAATATCACACCGGAATTCTCCTTTAAGGCAAACTAATTAAATAGCCTAAATTACATATTTAGTCTACAGACTCTACACCCTCTAGATGTGAGTTAACATGAGTTCAAATATGCCCCACCTACCTCCATACCATGCACAAAGTTCTCTATTTTATATTGGTAAACCAAATTTATGGCTGATACATTTTGGCCTTGACCATTAAAAAAAGCAAATTCATGGTAGTAGTCCCTTCTGGCCCATGGCCTATTTTAGGGATTAACTGTGGAAAGTTTGATGAAGATCCTTCAAACTGCTTTGGAGATATACAAACACTGCATTTCCATTTCTGCGCATGATCCCCCACAACCTTGAGTAACTATTCAGTTCATCAGGCCCTTACAGTTAGTAAGTATAACAAGTCTGAATGAAGATCCTTCAAACAGCTCTGGAGATATTTAATATCATCATGGGCTAACACATTATTTGGACCAATACTGATGTCATATGGTTCATTGAGATATCAGTATTTTTTTCTGTTACGGACTGGAATTGTAGGCACTTAAAATTCTCAATCAACATTATGGGCCCTATCTTAACCCGGCCCATTGTGGCGCCAAGCACAACGCAAGTCTTGTTCCTATCTTACACCATTATTTTACCAAGGGTTCAAGTAAGTTCAGAAGTTAGAGTGCCTTTAATGTTATTTATCGCAAGTATTCAACAGAAAAGTAAATTCCGCAATATTCCATTTCTTTTTGGAAAGCTTGAAATGTCTTTTGAAATATTTCTTGATCAAATAACTTACCTGAGCCATCACACCAGCTGAGCAACAGGTAGAGCCCAGTGACTGACAGGAAGGTAGACAGATTCATATCTGAAACAAGACAAATATAGTCGTTATGAAGGCTGAGAGCTCCCTTTAAAGATAAGAAATGTGCAATAAATGCTGCATTGCATGCTTGCCAAACTAAGAATGTGTCACAGTTATATCAACAGTTCAGTAGCTTAAGGGAACTGATCTCAGTTTTTCATTTTATTATGCCCAAGTAATGACTTATGACTTTAATTATGATGACATGTCCACCTCTTTGCTTTGTACTCTTGTGAGCCATAGTGTAGGAGAGTAGATATGAGATGCACATGCTATTCTGGCATCACCTTAACAGTTGGCATACTACCATCCCTATCTTTGCATTGCATTATGTTAAATTGTTAAAAACACTGATGCTGACACTTGACTTTTCCCACATCATAGAAAACATTTTCATTTATAGATGGGTCTGCAGTTTTCAAAGAGCAAATACAATACACTTCACTTTGAAGACAAGTCTATTCATTTTGACTAAGCAGGTTCGATCCTATGAAAACTGCTGCCACACAATAATATATAGATGACATGAAACCATTACCGAATAACCATGATGCTGCAACATGATATAGCCCCTTACTATAGCTATCAACTTCAAAACGCTGCAAACTCATCTGAAATATGAGCACTCAACACAATTAAACCTCACCTGTTCAGTCTGAGTCTTCAGTAGAGTTGAATGTTGAGTGTCTGCTAGGTCTAACTTTATATACAGTTCTGGAGTCTGGAGCCGCGCCCCCAATACACTATGTGGGAAGAGTGTGTGGGCTACAAGCAGTTCCTTCTTCCTCCTCGTGAGTTATTTATTGATCATTTGTTTCACGGCAGTGGTATTCATCGGTGTTTCCTGAAGATAACAGATTCTTCCTTGTTGACCTAGTTTAGAACTGTTTTGTATGATATCTAAATTATTTATATTGCTTTCAGCAGAACATTATAATGACTCTAACAAATATTGTATCCTGGGTGTCAGATTAACTGTGAATGTGAACCTGATGAAGCAACTTGCGAAACGCGTTGTTCACGCCAAATAAAGTCAGCAAAATATACCCTCCAGTGTGCGATGTATACTACTCTTTTGACTTTTCAATACGTATACTGCACACCATCAGCACCTGGAGCAAGAAGGGCTGAGCATCAGGATTTTGACCTTTGATGAACATTGTATCCTGTTGATTGTGCCATAAAGAGGTTGCTGAGAAGTTGATAAACCTAAAGGTTGGACCTATGCCTGTAAGCCTATCCTTTCCAGGAAGTCTATTGATGTTTTTCTACATGACATTTACATCTAAAATATTACCACATAGATATTATATTCTCATCAAACTTTTGTTATTTTCAAGGTTTTTGTGTTAATTGTCACTTTTCTTGCACAAAGTGTAACATGCACCATTGTCTACGACCGCCAGACTTTACTTGTCTTGCACTATGCACTTTATGTCTGTTTTTTTGTCTGTTGTATGTCTCCTTGTCTGTTATACTGCATGTGAGTGATGGAGCAAAATGCATTTCATTGTACTGTAGGCTTACTATACATATGACAATAAACCCAACTTGAACTTGAACTTAATTGATCATGTTTAATATTACATTTTAAGTACACTCAAGCTAAAACTAATCTATATATCCTGATATAATTATTTAGTGTTATGACGACAGGACTTTTCTGTCTACTGTTCTAAATATGAATTTCTACTTGCATGATGCCTGATCACAGACACAAATCGAATTTCCTTAAAATATCAATCATTCTCAATTAAATTTATTTAAACTGTATGAGGACTGTATTTGTCTTCTGCCAAGCAGGAACTGTGCAAATGTTAATTGATTTTTAGCCATGAATCAGTCGAATCAGGCTTAGTCTAAGTAGCTAGTTATTCATTTCGCTGACAGTTTTGGGGATCAAAATGTGCAATGCTCAAGGACGCAATGTTGTCAACTACAAATTGAACCCTCAACATTTCTGGCTACTGCTTGTTAGCCCAGTTCCTTATAGCCACAATGCTGCACCACCCACGTAGGCCACGTGTGTTTAGTTGTGTTTCAACAGAAGAGGCCCCACAGTGGTTTGATGATTAGCCATTAGCTAATGACTTGGTCCAATCCACTACACGCCCATTCCATACCAGAACACTGCATCATTGAATTCAGAGGTATAAAGCATTTTGTTACCTGTATTCAACCCTCTTCAGAAACATTTGTAGAAGGGTGAATATATCAGAAGCAATCCACCATTGCAGATAATCCACATTTTGTTCAAACTATTGAAGGATCATTTTGCTCATTATGTCTGGTTTATTATTTTGGCCAGGTGGAGTTTCCTGTAGGCCAGATGGGTCATTCCAAGAAACGGATGCCTTTTCCACCATAAAATTCTCTTCATACTGTAACATTCTTTTTCTACTTTTCATCAAAAGTAAAATTATTTTCAATTTATCCACATCATTAAAGACATGACCACCATGATCACAAAAACATATTTGCCCACCTCAGGTATACATTTATATTTTTCACATTGAAATATAATGGATTGAAATATAATAAATGTGGCAGGATGGTAGGGAGTGTGGGGACAGTTGCTCCACTTTTTACCTTTCCTTGTATATCTCAGAGACTGTTTTCAATAGAAAGGCCAAATTTGTATATATTTAGCCCACATCTGTCACCTATCCATGTATAATTATGCAACATGTGTAAATATTATAATATTGAACTAAATTACATTTTAATTGAGAGAGTGAAACGTTGCAACTGCCCCCACACAAGGTGACGGTTGCAACAGTCTTGAGGGACAGTTGCAACACTTAAAATGACATAACATGACAAACATAAAATGACAAAAATCACTGATTATCAGTGGCTGGTTCCGGTTCGGTGATTAATAGCGTTGGCAGTGTGATACACCGCGATCTCAAAGACTCAAACCCTACAATGTGTATAAAATAAGCAAGTAAAGCTTTATCTGAAAAACAAAAAATATGCAGCTGAATTAAACAACGCAGATGTCCTCAAAACCAAGTACAAGGCGTGGGAAAGGAAAGTAACAAGAAATCGAGTCGGCGTCAACAATGGTAGACGCCGGTGAAATAAAATGTTAAGACCTTTTTAAGACATTTTAAGACCATAAAGATTGAAATTTAAGACCTACACGACGCATTACCAAAAAATATTCAAATCAAAGAAATTCTGAAAAAATCATTGAAAAGTCGTTGAAAAAGCATTAATTTAATTTACAGATAAAGCAATCAAACTAACCTTCCACACCCAACGTCTACAACCCAACTGATTTTTACATTGCTCACTTGTAGTATACTGAAGATAAAATATCCTCACGTACCAAATGCCCTAAACCTTAAGCCCAAAATGAAAATAATCTAAAACAAACTAGCCCTCAAATAGAATAGATTTCATCAACGAAGTCAAAAATGAGACTGGAGTTGAAACTGGGTGTGAAAGTATGTTTTGGTTGGACACTGCACTTGTGTGCGTGTGTGTATGAGCCTTGTCAAAGACGTTGTTAGGCTTACTGTATTTTGGGGGAGCTGAAACCACCCAAAGATGATCAAAAGCCCTCCTAAAAATATATAGTATTAATATGCGTCCAAATTCACTTCCATTATTCTCTGTTGAATTGCTCACAGAGTACTTATCTCGCACAAGTCGCACAGATGTCACTTGAAAGAGCGAAACCGGAGCTTTAAAATGATGTTAGCGGCTTGTGCTGATAAACAGTTTACATTTTGCGGCTAGCTTATGCTTCTCTGCATGCTCTGGCTTGTGACTCCAGCGCCTTCACACCCAGAGTCCCTAATTGAATAGTTTTTTTGTAAAGTTTGCAGTGAGCCTCGTACCTGGAGCTGGGTACCACTTGTAACCAACAGCAGACATCACTGTGATCTAGCCAGTGTTGCCACAGTTACCTTGGAAAAGTAATCTGATTACTCCTTTAAAAAGTAACTTAGTTACTTTTAAAATCAAGTAATCAGTAAAGTAACTAAATTAGATTACAAGTTACTTTATTAGTTACTTTCAGCAGCTGCTGACAACACCCCCACCGCCTCAACATAAAAATGATAACTGGTTTTGCCAATACTCACTTTATTGGAAATGCATTTTAACAGTAATGTCAACAATGTATAGCAGACATCCCAACCTGAAAAAAAGTAATTTTAGGGAGGTAGCCCTTTAGCCTAATTAGATACTGAAATTCAGATGTTTGTCCAATAATGTCGAGTCAGTACACCAAATAAGGAAGGCCTATTGATAGAAATTGTGATGATAAAATATGTAGATTTTGGTAATTTGGGCTTTTCATTTTCAAAAAGAGAACAAATGGGAGAGCTCGGTGTTTGCAAAGAAAAGGCTTTTCATGTAGCCTTGGCAACTAGCCATCTAGTATAGGCCTGAATAATAGCAAATTAAATGACACTTGTTAAACTCACCTCAACAAGTCTTTTGTAGCCATGGGCAATGCTACAATTGGCATGGGCAATGCTACAATTATTTTTACTCTTATGAGACAAGGGTACACTTTCGTGTAGTCTGATGTGAAATGGGTCTTAAATGTTCCTTTTTGGGGGCCACTGACTCTGCTCTCTGTCTTGGATGCGCTTCAGGCACACACGCACCACCCCTTTCTCTCTCCCTCTCTGTCGTGTGCGCGCTAAACTCAAATGCACACGCGATTTGAATTCCCGGTCTGGCTTGCGCGCTCTTGTTCATTCTAGATTCCGGGAGATTTTATCTAATTTGCGGGCGTCAGGAAACTTCGGGAGACTTGGGACAGAGTGTACAACGTACCTTAATGTTATCATGTTTAGCGGACACAAACTCAAAATAATAACTGTATAGCTAAAATGCGCATCTCTCTCCTCCCTGTATTGTTGTTTATGTTTGTGTTGCTGCGTGGTATTACATTGAGTCATCATGCTGAAAAGCGTGAGTGTTAATCCCCGAGACAAGAAAAAAGCAAAGAATATATCTTTTACTAAGGTAAATGACAAAAATAGTAGGCCTAACGCACAGTGACTTGGATAAGTAACTTGAATCTGATTGCTAGAAATAGTAGCTGTTAGACTCGTAATAGTAGTTGTTAGACTCGTTACCGAAAAAAAAAAAAAGATCAAAATAGAGTAACGCGTTACTGGCATCACTGGATCTAGCCATGTCTCGTTGAAAGTAGGCCTACACTTTCCCATTTTCCACATGTAGCCAAACTTTAACAAATTCTGAGGAGACGCAGACGTATTTTGCGGGCAGGTATTGCATTTATCACGGGATTTGTAGATTTATCACTGCGTAGGCTACCTACCAACACCAATATCCCCCAGAAAGAACTACAACACACTGAACCAATGTTCTGAACATTCTGCTGGTTTTGTTACAATGGTAGCAAAGACGCTAGAGCTCTGCTTTGCAAGCTACGACTCAATACTTTTTTGCTACTTTGTAATAACTTTCTGCGGCCAGCGTTTCTGGAAATGAACGATGGTAAAATATTTTTTAGACCTGACTAAATGAATTTTAAGACCTCGGAATGAAAATCTGGCCGTTTTTAAGACGTTTTAAGGCCTTAAATTTAAAGTTCTGAATTTTAGGCTTTTTAAGACTTTTTAAGACCCCGCGGGATTACGGAATCTCTATCTGGAGAAATCCAAGATTTTAGAACCGAATTCAGAAATGAAACGGAGAGATATTAAGAAAATAATGCATCAAACCACAAGCCTTACGAAGATGTGGAGGCCCTGACGAAGAGAACCTCTGAACTAGAGACCAGGGTAAGTGAACAAGAAGACGAAACTTTTAAATATAAAAACGAAATCAAATCTCTACAAACCCGCATTGACGAGATGGGTGAACAGATGGACTACATTGAAAATAAATCCAGACAAAACAACTTATGCATGTATAACATAGCTGAAAACAGTAAAGGTGACGACATACGTTTATTCAAAAACTATGCAGAGACGTCTTGTTCATTGAAAATGAGCTGCCAATCGCTCGGGCACATAGAATTGGTCAACGAAAGGAAGGACTCTTAAGACCAGTTATTGTTAACTTCGCAAACTACAATGGAAAGAAAGAAGTGCTTAAGGCTGCCTGGTCTAAGAAGGAGATCCTCTTCAATGATACACGCATATATATGGACCATGACTTCACGACAAAGGTGAAACAACAGAGAGCGGAATATAAACGTCTACGGGAGCAACTAAAAAAGCTGCAGCTCAAATCACATATTCTGTCTCCAGCAAAACTCAAGGTTTTCAACTCGGATGGAACTACAACAATCTACAGGAACGCAGAACAAGCTCAAACGAACAATTGGAGAAGGTCACGAGATGAATTTAAGAAACTGCGTGTAAATCAACAAACTGACGCCGTCGTACTTTGGTTGATTGGGATTATATAAGATTAAATAGTGAATATTATGTTCGTGGACAACACCTGAGGGACACATCCAAAATGAGAAGAAGGATTAAATTACTAAGTTAAATCGCTTTGTTGGGTATTTGGAAGGGCCCTGTGAAAACAACTGATTGCTAATTGGACTGACCATCTCTCTCTCTCTCTCTCTCTCTCTCTCTCTCTAGGAATTCTGTATAAGGTTGGGAAAGGAAAGATAATTACTCCATGTGTGTGTGTGTGTGTGTGTGTGGGGTTGGATGTATGTATGTGCGTAGGGGCTGGATATATGGATGTGTGTGTGTGTGTGTGTGTGTGTGTGTGGGGGTTGGATGTATGTATGTGCGTAGGGGCTGGATATATGGATGTGTGTGTGTGTGTGTGTGGGGGGGGATATATGGATGTGTGTGTGTGTGTGTGGGGGGGGTGTATGGGTGTGGGGAGGGACGATGTACGTATGGGTGTAAGTGAGGGTGGGATGGGGGAGTGTGTGTGAGTGGGTTTTACCCTTTCGGAGTAAACTATGACTGTCTCGCTGTCTTGGTTGGTTTAACTGTCTCGTTTAATGATATTATTTAGTGTAGGCCTTTTCTGAGGCGACTATAAGAAGAAATTATATTATTTAGTGTAGGCCTTTTCTGAGGCGACTATAAGTACGCCAAAACAACCACTTAGAAAAGATGGTTGAAGATAATGAAATTTTTGGAACCTTTTTTGCTGTTTATAATTTTGTTTTCCTTTTTTATGTTTTTTTTTTTATTTCTTTTGCCTTCCCTATTTTGGTGTTTATTTTTCTATACCTATTTACCCAACCCGCTAATTTCCCGGTATTTGCAAACACATACAGACATAGAGTCAGGGATATGCTATCCATATTACAATGGAAAATAGCTAGTTCAGTATATTTGTGGACTTGTAAACAGTATATGGTTATAATGAAGCAAATTAGTCCCCTGTTTACCTCTAGATGTGTGACCTAAATATAATATAATTAAATGTGAATGGGTTAAATAATCGAGTAAAGAGGGAAAAAATCTTATTTCAGATGGAAAAGGATAAGGGAGATATAATTTGTTTACAAGAAACTCATTTGCAAAAAAAAGAGCATGAAAAACTTAAAGCAACAACTAAAAGCCAGGTTTATTTTAGCTCATATAACTCCAGTCAGAAGGGTGTGGCGATAATAATTAAATCTCATGTAGGATTTAAAAAAGAATACTGTGTTATTGATAAAGAAGGTAGGTATGCTTTGGTTGTGGGTAACATAGAAGGTATAGAGGTCTCAATTCTTAATGTCTACTATCCTCCAGACACAGGAATAGAATTTATGTTACATTTCTGAGAAGTTTTCTGAGAAAATTTTGCTCAGAGATGGGTCTGGTAGACGTGTGGAGAGCACTTCATCCAGGGGAAAAAGAGTATACATGTTTTTCAGGAAGGCATTCAGTATACAATAGGCTGGATTATTTTTTATGTTTAAAGACAATATAACACTGGTTAAAAGATGTATGATCAGCCTGATAAATATTTCAGATCATGCAGCTATGACACTAACAATAGCACTAAACTCTAAGAAAGGTAAAACATTGTGGAGATTAAATAACTCATTGTTACAAGATACAGAATTCATTGATAAAATTAAAAAGGTATTAAAAGACTATGTAGAGATCAACGATCAAGATGATATAGATCCAATTTTGTTATGGGAAGGTGCTAAAGCCGTTATGAGAGGCCACATAATTTCCTATGCATCTGCTAAAAAAAGAGCATGGGAAGCACAACAGAAATGGTTAATTGAAGAAATAAAGAGGATAGAAAACCGACATAGCAAGACAAATAGTAATGACGACAAAATAGAATTAAAAGAAAAACGTCTTAAATTAGATCAATTACGTACACTAGAAATTGAAAAATTAATGAAGTTCACGGATCAAGAAAATTACGATGGTGGCCCAAAGTTTCTAAAAACCTTGGCATATAAATTAAAAAAACAAATGGAAAGAGTATATATCACAAAACTAAAAACAAAACATGACAAATTAATTATTGACAAAGAACAGATTGCAGAGAAATCCACCAATTGCTATGAAGATTTATATAGAGAGGAATTGAAAAAATACAGAATCAAAAATACAGAATCAATTCAGAATTATTTGAGTAAGATAGAAATGCCAAAGTTAACAGAAGAGAATAACATGGAATTAATAAAAGACATCACATTAGAGGAAGTAAATAAACAAATTTGAGATATGAAAATAGGAAAAGCTCCAGGTGATGATGGTTACACAAACAAATTTTATAAAGCATTTAAAAATGAATTAACTCCAATACTGGTTGAAGCATATAATCATGCACTACATACAGGAAGATGGGCACAAACTTGGATATCATCTATAATAACTCTTATACACAAAGAGGGGAAGGATGCCACAAGGTGTCCTTCTTATAGGCCCATATCACTACTCAATACAGATCACAAAATAATATCAGCCATATTAGCAAAACCGGTTAAAAAAAATAATTGCAGATGTAGTAAACATTGATCAGTGTGGATTCATACCGGGAAGACTATTGGGGATAATATTAGAAGAATCTTAAATATAATTGATTATACTCAAAGGCAAAGTAAGGATATTGGTTTAATTACATTAGATGCAGAAAAGGCATTTGGTTAGCTGGCCATTTATGTTTGAGGTTCTTAATAAAATAGGTTAATAAAACATTCTGTTTATGGTTAAAAGCAATATATAGCAATCCAACCTCTAGAATAAAAACCAATGGTACTTGATCTAGAAATATTAAAATACAAAGAGGTACTAGGCAAGGAGACCCTCTCTCTCCTCTTTTATTTGCAATATATATTGAGGTGCTAGCAGCAACAATAAGACAAAACACAGGTATAAAAGGGATACATATAGGACAAGATGTACATAAATTAGCATTATATGCAGACGATATTATAGTTTATTTAGCAGAACCAGAAGAATCAGTGCCGGAGTTAAAGAAAACAATCCAAAAATACAGTACATTTTCAGGATATAAGGTAAATGAACATACATGTGAAGCCTTAATAATTGGGAAAGAAATTACACAAGAGGTCAAAGACTGCTATAACTTTAAATATGTGCAGAAGATAAAATATCTGAGTATCTAAAAAAGAAACTGAATGATTTGTATGAGAATAACTATGGTGTGCTGGAGCATAAGGTAAGGCAGGAGAATAATACCAGAAGGAATGTTCGGAAGGGTGGAAACTATTAAAATGATGGTACTCCCAAGATTTTTTGTTTTGTTTCAGGCATTACCATTGGCACTCTTAGAATCCCAGTTTAAGGTATGGAACAAATTGATTTCTAATTTCATTTGGAATAATAGAAGACATAGAATTAAATTAAAATCTTTATCTCAACAAAGGGAAGAAGGGGGGTAAGGTGTGCCAAACTTACAAAACTACTTTTATGCAACACAAATTCAAACAATAATAATATGGATGAACAAGGAAGTAGAAACTAAGTGGATTAGAATAGAAAGAGAATTGGCAACTGTATCATTAGGGACTTTACCTTTCCTAGGGAAAAAGACTCAAAATCTTCACACAGGTCAAAATTGTAGCATTTTGAACACAATAAGAACTTGGAAACGAATTTGTAAAAAACTAAAAATAAAGACTGATTATGTATATCTCAGGGAGATGGCGCATGACCCAGACTTCCTACCAAATAGAATGGATCAAATCTTGAACGGTTGGGCTAATAAAGGATTAATATCATTCTCACAAGTTTTGAACAAACACATGGTGGATACATATGAAAATATAGCTTCAAGATATGACTTAGATGAAAAACACTTCTTCAAGTATCTACAGGTCAGAAGTTATGTTAAGGAAAACTTAGCGGAGCAAACAGAAAATGATTTAGTACAATATTTAATTAAGAATAGGAATACAGGTAAGGGGAATCTTTCAAGAATATACAAAATACTCCAAAAACTCACCTTGGTAAAGGTTGAAGTTAAAGAAAAATGGGAAAAAGAGTTGAAAATTGATATTACAATAGAAAACTGGACAGAGTCACTAAAAGGAAATATTGCAATAACACAATCAAAATATTGGAATGAATTTGCGTGGAAATTACAACAGAGATTTTTTATTACACCTGACAAATGCGGGAAATCTCAGCCGTTAGGGACTAGTTGTTGGAGAAGCTGTGGAGAGCAAAATTATAGCCATACAGTATTTACCCAGTACTAAAAACATTCTGGAAGGAATTTGATAAAGCGATAAAACATATTTTTGAGTTGCGACAGACCTTAACATTAGAAAACCTTTTTAGGTATAAGCCTGTCCAAGAAAATAGAACATAAATATCAATTTTTTTTAAAATATAGTACGTATATCTGCAATAAAACAACTAACAAGGGGATGGAAACAAGAAAAAGCTCCAGATTTGTGTAAGTGGCATAGCACAATAGAAAACATCTTGGATATGGAAAGACTTACTTTTAGAGTTAGGAACCAACTTAGTAAATGGAATAAGTTATACCCAGAAAAAATACTACATAAAATAATTATTTATTTTAATAATAGAAATGATATGCACACATCGGTCAACAACACAGACAACTCCACACAGGACCAAAGACACATGTAGGCTTAAACACCCCCCTATAAATGGCCAAAAACGCACCTATAAATATCTAAAAACAAGTACAATTGCACATAGAATAAAATAGTAATATGTAGGCTCAAATACCACTCCCTTTCTCTCCCTCACCCCCCTTTTTTCTGTGTGTCATGTTTTGTTTTGTATGGAGTATTTTGCTTTGTATAAGTTTTATATCATGTTTTTTTTTTGTCATGTCTTTTATTCCTTTTTTTATATGTATAAAATAACAAAAAACAAAAATTGCAATGTAACATGTGAAATAAGCGAAGTGGGTCGATAAATAATTGCAATAAAGTATAAAAAAAAGATTATCATTTATTTTATTTTTTTTAAACAGTGATGAAACAACACTTAAATTTGACTGCTCAGTATTTATTAATTAATTAAAGAAACAGACCTAACAAAACATTCAGAACTGTTTTAATGAGACGTCTTGAATTTGAGGCCATCTTGACCCTTTGAAGAGTGTGGGGAAGGAAAAAAAACTTTGGCAGGATTTGCATTTTTCAAATCTTTCAAATGACAACAGAATGTAACAGAACCTTGTATTAACTATTACAGTTCGTTTGTACTGCTCAGTATTAATGAATTAGTTAAAGAAACAGACCTAACAAAACACAGCCGTCTTGACTTAAAACACAGACATCTTGACTATAAACATCAGACAGAAAATTATTCACTGTCTGATTCACAGTTGTGGCATACATAAATGGACCTGCCATCAGTGCAGGCTTCATGGGCCCACTGCTTGCAGAGCAGGCATTGCAACCACACCTCTTTTGTTTTGGAGTAACTCTCCAAACAAACGATACAAAATGCATCATCTCCCTCTGAGTCGCTTTCCTTTTTTATGTGCTTTCTCTTTTGCTTTTTCTTTCCTTTCTTTTGGCTTATTTTTTCTGTTGGCTGGTTTCTGTTCTGGGCCAGCTTTCTCTTTACTTTCTTTGGTTTCTTTTCCTGTTCCAATGCCTCCTTTTCAGGGTTGTCTGTAAGGAAGGCCGACTTACGTTTTCTCCTCCCATTTTCTCTGGTTTTGCGTGGTCCAGCTTTGGGGTGAGGTCTGATGGTCTCAGGTGAAAACTCGTGTCCTTGTTGACCTGCAGAGAGACAGGTCTGGCAGAAGAGACATGAATAGATGGGAGGACTGGCCAGCTTGTAGTGGAGGGGCTACAGAGGAAGGAAAGGACGGACCAGCTTGTACTGGAGGAGCTGCGGAGGAGGACAGAGCTGCAGAAGAGGAGGCATTCATTTTCCCTTTGAGAGGGCCAAAAACGCTTCGATCTAGTGGCTGCAGCCTGTGTGAGCAGTGGGGTGGGAAAGACATGGCATTATTATTATTATTACATGGCATTATTATAATGCCATTAGCTCGGCAAAAATTGATTCCTCTGATAGAGAGGTGCGAGCAGTGGTTGTCAAGGATTAGTAGGACCTTAGCGTCCACTGATGCTCTTGTGTGCTGCTGGAAATGATGCAGGAATTGGATGAAATGTTCCTCCAGCATCCAGCCTGAGGAGTTGGCTGTACCGATGCAGCCTGGTGGGCCATCCCTGATGAAGTGGTCTTTAAAGTGCACTCTCTGGAAAATAAACATAGGAGGAATCATGTTCCCCAAAGCATTTCCAGCGCATGCAAGGGTCACAAGGGTCCCCCTCTCACCTGATGTGGCTGACCCCACCTGTCTATCACGCCTGGCGACAGCACGCTCCGGCTCTTGGACTGTCGTGATGCCTGTTTCGTCCATGTTCCAAATGTCCTTTGCTTCAAATTGGTGTCTAGTAAGGACCTTCTCAAGGTTGTCAAAAAACATTGTGACATTGTGCCTGTTGAAATGAATGTTTCTTGTGAGGCTGGTTGCTTGGGGGTGCCGTATGGAAAGACTTGGTTGTCTTTTCATAAATTCCAAGAACCAGTCACGGGCAGCCAAGCATGACTCATTTCAGGTTTCGGGGTATTTGGATTTGTATTGGACCGTAAGTTCAAATGCCAAATCGACAAACCTGAGAACATGAATGAAAAATAAATAAATGTCATTCAAGGTTAACTTTGCCATACTCTCTCTCACAATGTTCCTTCATCTAGATCTTACAGCCTTCACATAATTGCCCATACACCTATACTTTTGTAACATCTGTCTTGCTTACCTCTTTAGTGCAGAGCCCATAAAATAAGTCTGCAGCTGTCTTTAAATAATCTGCCAGGAGATTTTCTTGGTGGTCAGAAAAAACCCTCCTTGGAGTCCAATAGCCTGTCCTGATCTCGAATTTTAAGTATAACTTAAAAACATTACTTAAGTACAACTTAAGAGGAATAAGTAATTACATATTCTTCCTTTTTGAGTTAACTTAACTGATCATTTTTGATTAAATGGAACTATCTTGAGTTAAAGTAAGTATAACTTAAAAACACTATTTAAGTACAACTTCAGAGGAATAAGTAATTACATATTCTTCCTTTTTGAGTAAACTTAACTGATCATTTTTGATTAAATGGAACTATTTTGAGTAAAAGTAAGTATAACTTAAAAACATTACTTAGGTACAACTTAAGAGGAATAAGTAATTACATATTCTTCCCCTTTGAGTAATTTTAACTGATACTTTTATATTAAATGGAACTATTTTGAGTAAAAGTAAGTATAACTTAAAAACATTAGTTACGTACAACTTAAGAGGAATAAGCAATTACATATTCTTCCTTTTTGAGTAATTTTAAGTGATCATTTTTGATTAAGTGGAACTATTTTGAGTAAAATAAGTATAACTTAAAAAAAGCAATTTAAGTAGGCCTACAACTTAGCCTAATAGAAATAAGTAATTTCATGTTCCACTTTTGTGAGTAGCCTAGTTCAACTAAACCTTTTTGATTAAATGTATGATGTGTAAAAGTAAGCAGAACTTTAAAACATAACTTTTTTTTAAAAAGCACATATATATCAGATATAGTAGCCTACATGCTCAAATAGCCTACAGTAAAATGTCGAAGTGCTTCGCCAAATAAGTAAAATCGATCACAAAGAAATCGCAATCATATTAAAACAGTTTTATCTGAAATGCATTAGACTTTTTGTGGAAAAACTAATCAGTGGGTACCTAGAAGTTTACACTTTAGAAGTTGCACTAAAGGAAGAACCTTTAAAAAAAACTAGTAACATGGTTTTGGTGGGCCGCAATTGGAAAGAGTAACGTTTAAAATCAGAAAAGAGTAACGTTTAAAATCAGAGACATTCCCCGCCCCCCGGAATTCAGCCGTTTGGTCGAGCCCAGCGGGCGGGAAGCAACTTCAAACAAACAAAAGCCAACAGAAAGCCTCAGCAGGAAGTCACTTAGGTGGAGTAGTCTGCATCATTACACTTGCCACTTACTGTAAGTTTTGAATGTTATTATTAGTTTACTTTTACTTATTTTATTGTTAACGTGTTTGTCTCAGAGAACGTAGACCTTCTCAAAGTTACTTAGCACGACCACTAGCGCGAGACGATGCAACTCTCCTGCCAAACAGATGAGAGGTTGCTGCTAGCATGAGCACTAACGTTAATGGAGTGGTCGGCAGTTGACATTTAGCTTGAGTCTGTATGTGGCCCACTAAAAGTTAGATGGAGATAGATAGATAAATACTTTATTGTAACCCATGGGGAAATTCGACAAATTACACACTCTAGCAGCACAACTAGCACTACCAGAGTGGGCTAGCACTACCAGACTCAAAATAATTTGACGACGGATGAATCTAGCCACGCGCTCATTCCCCGCGCTAATGTGCTGTCAGACACCTCATATGTAATAGTGTTTTTTTTTGTCAATAGAAACGTTCAATAGTGTACCGCTAAGGTCCAATATTAAAATAGCATTGACAAGCATGCTCGAACTGAGTTCCTACACTGCACGTTCACATTTTTTCGTAGCTTCTATGGACGTTAGTTTTTAAATTCTGAGTGAGTTGGTGCAGTGAGCATCTAGCTAGATTGCTGTTAACAGAACTAGAGTTAACTAGTGCTGCGTCCGTGTAAAACAAACATGCAAGCAGTTTTTGTAAGGTAATATGTGGTTATATTATGTAGTAAGTATAAGCATTTTAAAATTCTAAACTTGTTCTTTGCCTTTTAGGTTGCTGGTCCAAGAATGATCTGGAACTGTAAGTTGTGCACAGCTTCTTTCACTTCCAAATTAGAGTTATTTAGACACTACAGGCTGCAGCATAGCCACTACTCTACAATCAGCCCTCTTCCATGTCTCTACGCGGATTGCATATGTACATTTCTGACACTTAGTGCATTGAGTACTCATTTGTCAAGATATCACACAGCCTATCGGTCCCACAGAGCAGAGTCAAGGGCCTGTGGTATTTAAATGCCCTTTATACACATTTCAGCAAACCTTTTCTCAAGCAGATGTGTTCAGTCATCTCAGAAAGCAAAACGTATGGCATATCATCTTGCTGCACCATCATTTTTCAGGCCAAAAACTCCAGCATTGAATCTGTTCTGGTTTCAGCTCTACCAGAGGTTGCTCAAGTGCACATTAGAGAACAAACAACTAGTGATACAATCTACAAGACATCAAATGTGACTGTTGATGGCACAGACTATGTCTGTGGAATGTTTCTGTCTGTAGGAGTCAGCGGTGGACTGTCAACATTTTGCAAAATAGAACAGATCTTCCTTGTAAATCACAATGTATCTTTTCTCTGTTGTGATTATGACTCCTGGTATGTAGAACATCTACGGTCCTATGAGGTGACAACTGCAAACACAAGCCTGTCGATCCACCTGCAGTCTGGTCTGAATGATACAGTCCCTCTTCCAGCATACAAGATAGACGGCTCGCTGCTGCTAACCCTCAAACGGTTCATTCAAGTGAGACAGAACTAAGGTAATAATGGTTATTTTATGTATCAGTTATTGTGTCTTTATTCACTCTCTGGCTTTATTTGTATAGCACCTTTCATACACAGAATGCAGCTCAAATGCTTTACATTTGGAGCATGTAACACAAATTAAGCAATTTACAGTTAGGTACATAAGTATTTGGACACATGCTAAAGTTGACTAAAAGAGTAATAAAAAAAATCATCTAAGGATTTGATCTTAATGCCTTAATTGATGAAATGAGGAAAAATCCAACCTTTAACGATACCAATTTTTGTTGTGAAAGAATAATGTATCGTAAATAAACAAAATGTTCTTCCTTAACCCTTAGAACCCTAAGCTGTTTTTAGGGCATTTTCACTACCTTTATTCATAAGGATTTATTCTGGTCATTGCAAGTGCCACACACACATATTATATATTGTTTTTTTCAGCAGAGTCTAGGCTATCCAGATCATTTCATGTATTAGTACTAGCATTGATTTTATTTTGAATTTTAAAGAATTAAAATATAAAAATCATATAAAAAAAAATCTTATATTTTGACCTGTATCTCACCACAGCAAGCTCATAGCTCTACATGCATTTCATGTGTGTGTAGGGCAGACTGTCCTGAAACGGGCAATATAATTGCCATGTTGGAGGGATACTCTGGGGCTGAGCAATTTACAGAAATATGTGGTGTGTGATTTCTGGGAAATAAATGCCATTTTTTATTTAGCGATGAAAAATGACCATTCTGCGCTCCATATCTGTGACACGAACTGATCTGACCTGACTTGACCCAAGTTTGCCTGTTAGCATGTGTGACTATGGTGTATGCACTCATGATGATTCTCAACTTTTAACTGCATTGCCATGAACAAAGTAAAGGCAAAAAAGGTGTTTCTCTGTTGAACAAATTGGGATGCAATGTGAGCCTTGATTTGGATGCCATGCAGGAATTTGCTAGGATCTCAAAAACGGATTATGAACATGTTTTGCCATAGAGAAACACACGATAGCGTTGGATTATAAACATGCTTTGCCACAAAAACAGACAAAAACGTGGGGTAAGTTGAGCTATATGAAGTTATTATTTTGCTGTCACTTCGTCTGTTTTATAACCCAGAAGGATGTATTTGGTATCAAATGATAGCTCTGTGTCTCCTCTTTCATCTAACATACGTGGCATATATATCCAATATATATATTAAAATAACCCCACACCATCACCTATCCATCACCAAACCTAAAGATTGGCATGGTTCTTTTCAGCTTGCCAATTATGGTTTCTCAATGCAAATCAAACCAGCTAATAGGCTAACTGAACTAAAACCATGCCAATCTCTAGGTATGGTGATGGGTATGTGATGGTGTAAAGCTATTTTAATTCTAGAGGCCGAAGTGACTTTATCAGGATGCATAGTATCCTGGATCCATGTATTAACTGGCTAAGAAAAAAAAAATCTAAAAGTCTCTATAGTAATTTAAACAGGTGTCCATATGGTATTCTGTAACAACCTGATTTTGTCTTCTCAGTAGCACAATGGCAGCTGCATCCCCTGAACCAATGATTCTACGTGTTGTTGAGCCAGACCAGGCTAGAAAATTAAAACTCAACTCACGACCAGCCTCTGTTGATTCACTGATCAATATTCTAAAAGAACAGCTGGACATTGACCTTGACTTTGATTTACTTTATGAAGATCCAGACTTCGATGGAAAACTTACATCCCTGAAAGACATTGAGGAATTGCCACAAAAAGCAGTTGTGCACATTTCACTTTCACAAGACTCCAGTTCTATTGCATCTACTATTCTGCTTTCAGATGTGTCCTCTCCAGAGCGTCTCAGCAGGTGGCCCTACGGGGACCTTTTCCAGTTCCCACCTTTGCTTTTTTGATGTTGAGCTGAAACTTAGAGATGGGAATGCGGAATATGAGAAGAACCACACCCCTTAAAGTGACAAGAGACCTAAAGCATGACATTTTAGAAAAGCTTGCATCTACTATATATGGTTTTAAGGCTTACGCAAGTGATAAAGACATCGCGAATGGCTGCTGAGGCTCTTGTAGCCAAACATCCCTGCCTGAAGGAAGCAGGATCTGAGAGTGGCTGGAATGGATGGAAATACAGCCTCAAGTTCAAAATGGGCAATTACAGGAACAAGATGAGGCGTGCTGGATGTCAGGAGGTCACCGTAAATGCTGGAAGAAGAAGTAGAAGTAATCCTGAAAATGAACCTTCACATTCCAACATTAAAAGACCCAAGCGAGCAGAAGTGAACTTCCTACCCAACTTTGCCCAAGGAAAGGATCCTTCAAGCCTTGAGGAGTTGAGGCAGACAATTGTTGAGGAAGTCAAGAAGACTGAGAAGGACCTGCCCCTCATTAGAAAGATGATGGAGACCACATTTCCCCTAAGCCCGACAGACCATAGTGATGTCCTGCCCACCAGTGAGCGAGCTCATGAACCTCTGGCCTGCTCTCAAAATAGAATCTGAGGTAATGTGAATCAGCTCTCTCACTTAAAATTGTGATTCTTACTCATTTTGCCACAGTTTTCTTCTTTATAAATGTCTGCTAGATTTGTGAAATTAAACTCCTGTGTTGCTGTATTCTCCTACTGTTATTTCAATGTAGTTGTATGCAGAGTTCAGCGGATTACTTAATCAGAACCTGCCCAACACATTCTATTCTGAGCTTGACCGCCATCTTCCTCGACTGATGACCTTATTCAGACAGAAAGCATCAAAAACTGGGAAGACCGCAGATGTTCTCACTGAAATTTTAAAAATCCATGATGAACAGGTAAAAAAAATTACACATTTCATTAAAGCACAAGTTCAGTTTTTTTAAGACATTTAGCCTAGTTTGCAGATTGTTTAAGAGGAAATACAATGGCTAATGTTGACAATGACAAATGCTTCTGTTCTGAGTTTTTGGTGGACATAATGTTCTGATTGGACAGCTTTGTTCAGTAACCTCTTTTGTATATACAACTCTGTTTTTATATGAACAGGAAATCCATGACATCTTCACCAAGCGCACTACGGCTCTCCGAGCCCTTCCTGTGTATCTTTTTCGAGGACGTTTCTGATTTTTAAGTCACTAACAGATTCTACTGTGTTAGCAGAAAGGAAGAGCTGGAAAACACTGCAGCTTAGTCTTTTTATTTTGTGCAAGCAAATAGGAAATGACTGACGTGACGGTGTTACTACATAATCTTCTGAGGAAGATGTAGTAATATCTAACGTCAGTCATTTCCTATTTGTTTGCACCAAATAAAAGATAAAGCTTGTAGTGTGCTCTAGCTCTTCCTTCCTACAAGCACTGTCCTACTGTGAAGCACCTGTCAGCTGCTAGATGAGTGCCCCTCTCAATCTAGATTCTACTGGGCTCATGTGTGTAAAGTTATGAGTAAGATTCTCTTGTGTACAATAGACCCAGATCCATGTTTATGTTTGTTAAATGATGACACAGTCTTGCATTTTAAAATAATTTATAGGAGGATCCTTTTTTGTGCATTTACAGCAGCTAAAAAACAATTTTGAGTTACTGGTATGATAAGAACTTGAATTTAGTCAGCAACTGGATGATAAATGTCAGATACATGGCTAACTTGGAACTCTCCACAGCTCGAGCCCATCGGGCAAAGCCAGAAACTTGCAGTTTGGGAACATTTTGTGTGTGAACTTCTTAGAGACTCTTGAGTTATATCTGCACCCCTCCTTGAACAATTTTCTTTGGTTACTGGCCCACTGGATGACCCCCCATCCCTTTGGCCACTATTCCCTGACTTCATGTTATGAGGATGACGGTTTTGTTTGTTTGTTTTTTGTTTTATCTTTGTGTTTACTAAAAACCTAATAAAAAGTTAATCACAAAAAAAAAAAAAACCTAGATTCTACTGTGTATTATGTAGACAGTTCATCAAAATACTAACATGTTTTAGGACCTACCTTTGTTTAGTCCACCCATATATTTTTAGTATATGGCCTGTTTTCTTTCTCCTCACTATGAAGAAACTGCATTGGCGTTGTATTCAAAGTAATACGATAGTAATAAGATGTAAAGACATTTTCCTGCAAATGCCCTTTAGCTTGGTTTCAGTCTCTCAGACCACTTAGATTATCTGTTAATTTGGCTAATTTATGTGTGCAGAACATGGATCTTGTGTTTTTCACCTGTTACAATGAGACCCAGGTCTCCCTTACTTGATTTCAACAGGACTTGGTTGAAGAAAGATAAATGGTATGTCATCTGTTCTGTTCCATGTGTGATAAGTATCTCTCTTTCATTTATTAAGGACGAGTCTGATGAGCCAGAGCTTGATGGTATTGCAGTGGGCCTTCTTACTGTCATCAGTGACCATGACGCAGTCCAAAGTCCAGTTCACTACCAACCTGTGAGAGTCTCTGTCGTCATTGAAAGTGATGCCGTGGTCAGCCTCCCCAGACTTGGCGAAGCCTTCCTGGTAATCTTTGGACTGATCTATGCACTACACCTCAGCTATCCCAAAGCACTGACCAACACTTTTGAATTTATTCAAAAGATTTTACTTGGTCTAGAAGGTGGCAAACTGTCACCCAAGTTGCAGACCCTCAAGAATGACTTGATGTTGTAGAAACTCAACTGAAAGAAGGCTGTAGGGTTACCAGACTAGTTCAGTTTTCCTTTTGTCTGCATACTGTAATGCCTACTAAGTTACTGCACAGGTGTTAAGCTAATAGGCCCAAAAAACACAATATGCATTGGTTCTCATTAAAGTGATGGTTTGGAGTAAAATTCACCCTAGGTTAATTGCACCATGACAACCAGTCAAAAACGTTGCCACTAACGTAACGTGTATATCTGGTTAATTACACCACTAATAATTCCTGTAATGTTACCACACTTCTTCAGTAGTACACATAGGGTCTGTACTTGTGAACCAAGGCATTGGAAAGTTTGTAAGTACACCACATTTTGTTAAAAATAGCACTTACCTACTAGTTTCTGATCTTCTGCTACTAGCTACCGTTGTGCACTGCTTTTACTCACTTTTTCTGAAACGAGGAAGTGGTGTCTGCGCAGTGTTGCTAGCAGTAGCAGAGAGAAGAAACTATCAGGGAAGTGCTATTTTTGATAAAATCTGATATACTTACGAACTTTCCAATGCCTCGGTTTATGATGACTTTACGGACCCCAGGTGTACTACTACTGAAGAAGTGTGGTAACATTCCAGGCATTAATAGTGGGGTAATTTACCAGATATACACGTTACGTTAACGCCAATACTAACCTAATCAGCGACTAGACCTAACACGAATGTTCGACCATTGCTAAAAAAAACTATTTGGTTTGGGGGTATTATCGGGGGTAGGGTTAGGGGGTATTATCGTGCAATTAACCTAATTTTACTCCGAACCATCGCTTTAATATAATGCTTGATACTGTTAAGTGAGGAAGAACACATTTTGAAAAAGTATATATTGTTTTCTATTTTTCATTTATAAATGTTTATTATTTATTTTTCTATATCATTTTAACATTGCAGTGTGAAAAGGGAGCAGGCAAGAAAATCCTGTTCAATAGCAGATGTTCACTGACTTGACTAAGTTAACACAAACTAATAAACATTGTGTTTAGTCAACATGAAAATGGTGTGGTTGTGAACTTATTTTCTTTAAGTTCTATATTAACTGTAAATATTTGAGTTGAGCTAAATGAGCATGTTAATTTAAATCTCATCAAAAGGTACTAGTGGCAAGTCATCCAACCTTTTAAGTTCTGGAAAATGTGGGCTTTTAAGTTAGTCAACTTAAAACAATTAAGGCAATCGATTGCCTTATTTTTTTTTGAGTTCTGTGAACTTATTCCAGTTGATTTGAAAACTCGAAACTTGTAAGTCATATTAACTGCAAATAATTGAGTTGCCTAAACTGAACATTGTAAGTCATATTAACTGCAAATAATTGAGTTGCCTAAACTGAACATTGCAAGTCATATTAACTGCAAATATTTGAGTTGAGCTAAATTGAGCACTTTAATTTAACTGTTATCAAAAGCTACAAGTGGCAATTCATCCAACCTTTTAAGTTCTGGAAAATGTGGACTTTTAAGTTAGTCAACTTAAAACAATTAAGGCAATCGATTGCCTTAATTTTTTTGAGTTCTGGGAACTTATTCGGGTTTACAGTGTAGTGAAACGGTAGTTGTGTGGCAAATGTTAAACTCTTTTGCGACAGACCTCACTGATCTTCCCTCTTTCTGCACTGTCTCTGCAGCTAAGTTCAGAATGCGTAGAGGGACACCTCTGTCTGTTTTTCTCTTCCTGTCTCATGGCATACTGAAAAAACAGAACATATAAATTGCAAAATATTGCAGCCACGTCTGAATTTTTCAAAGAGCAAGTTATTGACATACAGGAGGGAATGTCTAGCTATTGAAATGAATATAAACTTTAATAAAACTTTATTTTACATAGCGTTGCAACCATCCCCACAGGGTCAGTCATTTTAAAACTAGCCATACTAGCTTAGCACATTAGCTTTGACACATGGTAGCTATGCCTATTAAAAGCTAAGAAACTGCTGATTTGGCTCTAGTTATCCAATAATGATCAAGTTATTGCCTTATAACATACATGCCTTCAATTAAAAATGTAATTTGCTTAGCAATGAGAGTTAAAACTATAATGATAAACAGTTATTCCTGTATAATTTTGCGTAACGAGGTGGTTGGATTAAGCTTGACGGACCCCCTCATAGTAATGAAGAAATCTAACAATGTAAAAGAATGTCAGAATTGTTCTGCTTAGTTTCTTTGGGGCTCTACAGGCAGACATTAAAAATTGTCTTTGTGATTTCATTTCAAGTAACAGTATGCTATTTACTGACAAAACAAGTAAATGGGGCAAGTCAAACCAGGGACACAAATAATCATAAGATATTTACCAAAAACATGATTTATTCTGAATAAATATGTCTAATGTCATCAGGAAAATATATTTAATTCTGAAAATAACAAAAGTTTGATGAGAATATAATATCTATGTGGTAATATTTTAGATGTAAATGTAGAAAAACATAAATAGACTTCCTGGCAAGCATAGGCTTACAGGCATAGGTCCAACCTTTAGGTTTATCAACTTCTCAGCAACCTCTTTATTGCACAATCATGTTTTCAACAGACATTTCCTGGTTTCTTGACACACAAACAGTTTAATCAGCCAAAGTTCATTCTGTTGTTTGGCTTTACTGCTTTACTGGCAGTGTTGCATTCCTGATAGTCCCAGGGTATTTTTTTTAAACAGTCAGGTAGCAGGAGCTAACGATGCCTCTTCAGTACTAGGAAACCACAATGTACCAGCACGTGAGTCACATTTCTACATGAGACAAACCAAACCAAACCAAACCAAACAAAACATTTATTGTGGTTTGGATGACTGCTGGTTCTTCATCATAAATCATGCAGTGTGTTTTACTATATCAGCCACGATAAAGCACAAAACAATAAATGACAACAAATATACACTATACACTGTAAACACATTTTACAAAAACATTGTAATAGCATATTTTTATGGAAAGTTTTTATTTTCAAAATGAGAGCCATTCTAATTTACAATAACTATTCTGATCATCATCATCAATGACATGCTGTAATGATTAAGCCTTTGATTTCTTACATACTCTGTTCCTCTGGGGTGCAAATGTGAGTTGAATAAGGAAAGAAAAAAGGAAAAGATTTTGAATTGTTCAGAGAAAGGCCCCTCTGCATGAGGAGCTTTTTTTTTCATGTCAACCTGAATATTGGTGGGGACATTTCAGTCGTCATATGACATCGCTGTGGACACGTCCTTACAGTAAGTAAATCTACGCCCATGCCAATGACATTCTGTAATTATTAGGCCTTTGATTTCTTACATACTCTGTTCCTCTGGGGTGCAAATGTGAGTTGAATAAGGAAACACAATGTAAGAAAAGAGGAATAGATTGTGAAGTGTTCAGGGAAATGCTTCTCTGTCTGCTCTTGTTGTGACTGCTGATAGGATGAAGGTGTGTGTGTGTGGTTGTGTGTGTGTGTGTTAAAAAGGTAAAAAAAATCACCGCTCATCTGTTGAGGTGCTGGATTAACAAGTAACTCAATAAAAAGTAAAGAAAAATCCGCACACTCAAGTCTTTGCAAACAAGTTTTTTTTACTCTATGTGCAAACAAGTTTTTTTACTCTATGTGCAAGCTTTCGGTCAGATTACCTTCTTCAGGCAGAGTAAAAACACTTTAAGTGAAACAGTGCATGAGGTTACATATAATAATTGATTCATGACATCTGTGTCAGTTTCAGTGCATTCTAGGAATTGTAGTCTTTTACAGAGTTATGTCATCCAAAAAAGTATCATGGGAAATGCAGTCCATAGATAGACGATGAAGCTTATCTAAAAACAGGAAGAAACAAATCCAATGCAATGTACATCAGGCTTCAGCCATCATAAAAACAAAGCATAAAAGACATTTCATTGTTTATAGGAATACACTCATATTGAAATCCTCATTTAGGCCCAAAGTTTGTAATGTCTCCAAAGTATGGATCCAAAAAAGCTCTCGTTGGCAGAGCTTTCTGTCAACATCACCCCCTCTATGTAAAAATACTTGCTTGATTCCAAGGTATAGAGCAAGTATAGAGCAAGTACCGAAAGCTTGCACATAGAGTAAAAAAACTTGTTTGCAAAGACTTGAGTGTGCGGATTTTTCTTTACTTTTTATTGTGCTTGTGTGTGTGTTAAAAGCACATCCTCACAATTAGACTATAAGGAACTATAGCTCACGTCAGTGCACAGTATGATAACACTATTTGTAACATGGTCATTCACGTCAAGTTGGCACTTTGTCACTGGAGGAAATGTGCTTTTGTTGGAGAAATATAAAAATATTAGGGCTGTCAATCGATTAAAAAAATGAATCTAATTAATTACATACGCTGTGATTAATTAATCTAAATTAATCGCATATATAATCTTTGCTGTGAAAGTATTTTAAATATTTAAATTCAAATGAATCATTGAATAATTAGCATTACTGACATTAAAGTTCAAAAACTCTTTCATTATTATTTTCACTGTTCAAATAATGGCCATAATAATCTATGATATGACCTAATATGCTGAGGAAATAAATTCAACACATACAAGGCATTTCAGGCCACAGATATAACCTAGGGGACACAATGAAAATAAATTAACACTCCCCTCAATGTCAACACTTATTTCTTTGCATTGATGTGCGACTATAGAGTTGATGAACTCCGGTGATATGCAAAATCCTTGCTGCAGACATCGCAGAGGACTTTATTTTCAACACTTTATTTTTATCAACACCATCAGGACATTTTTTTAAAGTAAATGTTCCAATCAATGACCCAGGCAGCACGTTTTCTTCTCTCTCCTTCATTTTACAGTCTAATTTTTACCTAGAACGGCTCGGGGTCAAAGGTCATACGGAATCGATTAATCTGCACTAATTTTTTTAATCAGTTATTTTTTCTCAAATTAATTAATCGAAATTAATCAGTTATTTTGACAGCCCTAAAAAATATATACCTGCTTGCTTATGTTGACAATTAAGAAAAGTATCACTGCACTGTTAAAAATTTCCCGTAAAAAAACAGGAATCAACTGGCAGCAGAGTTTCCAGGAAGTTCCTGTTATTTAACGGTGCCCTGGTTTAACATTAAGTTAATTCCAGTAACTATATGCATGCGACAATAAACTTCCATTATCCTTTTCCTTGTATGTGAACATTAATTTCCTGGAACTAACAACTGGCAGGATTTCCAGGAGCTTCCCGTTGTTTAACGGCAGACTACCATAACATTAAATTCCTGTTAAGTATATAACATAATTTTCATGTTGACTAATAAGAAAAAAATTTGATCTTCACAACAGGTCTTTAATTTTTTACAATTACAGGAAACAAAAGTCAAAGTCAGCTTTATTGTCAATTTCTTCACATGTTCCAGACATTGAGTTCATCCGGTGAAGACAAGACATATTTTCAATTTTAAGTCCACAGACAAACAAATTCAAGTAAAAAAAAAAAGTAATTTTAAAAAGAGGGCACATATAATAATGAAAAATAAGAGCAGCAAAATTTTGTTGAAATTTGGAATGACAGTCAAGTTCCATATATTGAGTTCATCCAGTTTAACATTTTAAATATTAAAAATCCATTTTTTCACATCAGTTACTTATTTGTAGTTTAACAGTTTAACAGTGACAGTCTAACAGTAAAGTAATCTTTTTTTGAAAGATGAAGGGACATGAAGCAAGATAATAGTAAATAGTAATTTAGGAAAATGAAGACTGACTATAATCATATTTCAGGATCAGGGAATAAGACACAGAAGAATTATCATGGAAAATAAAAACATTGCATTAGGCTCGTGTATCATGTATGAATGTAAAATGTAGATACATAGTTTGAAAATCGGATTTCAAAGAACAGGCAATAAGACAGAGGAATTACAATGGGGAAAAAAAACATTGCATTAGGCCCGTTTAAAATGTAGACACGCTATCTAGTAGTATTTTGAAAATCGTATTTCAAAAAACAAGGAATAAGGTACAGAAGAATTATCATGAAAAACAAAAACATCGCATTAGGCTTGTGTATCACGTATGCATGTAAAATGTAAACACGTGATCTAGTACTATTTCAACAATCGGGAATAAGGTACAAAAGAATTATCATGGAAAATAAAAACATTGCATTAGGCTTGTGTATCACATATGTATGTAAATTGTAGACATGTTATCTACAGTAGTACTATTTCAAAATCAAATAAGATTAATTATCACAGATACTTATCAATTATCAATATCATTGCATCACATTGGGCTTGTGTACATGTGAGAATGAATAAACTGACAGATTATGTCCAGAAGAATTTAAAGTACAGAGATGAGTATAAATGATAATCAGGGAGGAAATCAAGTAACATTCATAAGAAATCAAGTAACATTCACTTATTAGTGATTGTTCTTGGGCTTCTTCTGGGCCTTTTCTTTGTGAGAGAGAGAAAGAGAGAGAGAGAGTTACAAAAAATGATAGGGTACACTAGGATTCATGGAGAGGAAAATTGTGCTTTTAAACTGACATTTATTACTTACTGTAACTGCATTTATATTTGATTTAATCAGTTGTATGAAATAGAAGTATAGTGTTCTGTGGTTATTACAGCAGTACTATGCATGATTGCTCTCTTTAGAAGGTGTAATCCTGCATAGTAGTGCTTATAACTACATAGTAGACTACTACACAACCCCCCCAATACATACCACACATAAAACAAATTCTGGTCCGAAAGTGTGACATGAACTTACCTCTGGATGAATTCAAGGGTGCAAGCTGCCTCCTCCTGATATTGCAGATTCATAATGTAGAAGTTGGAGAAACATGTCGCAAGGCCTGTTAGAAATGTGCCGAGGTTGGACCCTTCACAAACGATTAAGGATTCAATGCTGACCATCCACTTTTGATGATTACCTTGTCGTTCACCTGAAAAAAATAATTTATCATATTCAATTTAAGATATAGATCCACATGTCAACTATGATTAGATTCCTTTTAGGATTTTTTCCAAACAAAATTCAATACAGAAAAAAAACATTTAGTGTTCAAAAGTTGATTTAAATATGTATATGTTGATCATTATTACTCTAGTGAATGAAAACAAACAATACCTAGTAATATCAGGTGAGGCGTCAAAGGTAGGCTTGGAAGACTCAACATCAGCTACAGTCGCACATCCCTTAGCAAAAGAAAAGAAAGGCACTCAACAACTCTTCATGATGTGTGTGTGTGTGTGTGTGTGTGAAAGTGAAAGTGAATGTAATGTGTGTGTGTGTGTGTGTGTGTGTGTGTGTGTGTGTGTGTGTGTATGTATGTAAGGAGTGAGTGAATGTGAGAGTTGTCTGCAAGGTGAGTATGAAAGGTGTGTGTGTGTGTGTGTGTGTGTGTGTGTGTGTGTGTGTGTGTGTGTGTGTGTCTGCCGTTGAATGATTAAAAGTGATGAGGCGGGTGTGATAAGATGTTTGTGTGAGGAATGTGTATATGTGTGTGCAAAGTGAGGTTGCCTTTGAAATTGTGTCTGTCTTATCAAAACCACATTGTTTATGGTTTCTATATATGTGTGTCTTAAGACCTAGATAGATAAATAAATAGATAGAGATACTTTATTGATCCCCAGGGGAAATTCAAGACCTGCATGTGTCTTAAATTTCATTTGACAATCTGGAACACAGCATGGAAGGTCTATATTGGGTATACTGTATTGTCATGAATTGAGGTACTCACATAAATAGACGCAGTGGACTGATGCCCACATATCTGACATGTAAACATCTTCCTGTTGCATGCCGCTAGCTCAAATGAACTCAGGAGGAATACCATACGCGTGTCATGCAACCACCTCTGCTATGAAGAGCTAGCTAGGCTACTAACTAGCATTAGCTTTCTGAACTGACCTAACACAACTTTAAGTAATTACCAGCACGGGAGAAATCCACGCATACAAGTAAACACTGAAAGCAGCAGTCAACACTGATCCGTTTGTTCCATATTGTTTATTTGGCCACTGGTTTATTAAACTGATGATGCTAAGCAGACTTAGCTAGCAAGCATGTGTTATAGCAGGTAAATCACGCGAGTTAAACTTTCAAAAACTATGCATACCCTACACATACCAATACATTTAGATGGCTTCAGATTGCAATGAAGAAACGTAAAATTTGATCGACAAGTGATAACGATAACACATGGCTTAAAGGAATTATCCGGAGTAAAATGCACTTTAGATCAATTTACGGATGATTGGGAGTACATATGTTGAGTTGACATCCAAATCATGTCATTCGGATGTGTTTTGAGAAAGTTCGATGTTACCGTTTTTAGTCAAAACTCGTTAGCCTGGAAGTGATGCGGGCATGTCATTTCGCCGCTACAAAACGCTATTTTTATACCTTTTCTACAGTTCCAAACAACATTACACTTACGTGGTAGTGAGTAAAGGGTCCCTAAAGCCAAACCAAAGTATCCCGAGGTCTTTATGTGGTCGGATAGAGAGTCCAGAATGAATTTCATCAAGCCAGTACCTTTCGAAATGTTGCCATCTTTGCTGCCATCTTCAGGGGAAAGTCCGTATTCGATTGCTGAGTGTTGGAGTAACACGCTCTGGAAATTCACAATTTAGGTCGCCGTTTTTAAAAAAAAAAAACATAGTCCAGTCCATACAACTTAAAAAAAAAAAACGGCTGACTAAATTGTGAATTTCCAGAGCGTGTTACGGAAAGGTACTGGCTTGATGAAATTCATTCTGGACTCTCTATCCGACCACATAAAGACCTCGAGATACCGGTTTGGCTTTAGGGACCCTCTACTCACTACCACGTAAGTGTAATGTTGTTTGGAACTGTAGAAGAGGTATAAAAATAGTGTTTTTTAGAAGCGGGAGAAATGACATGCCAGCGTCACTTCCAGGCTAACGAAGTTTTGACTAAAAACGGTAACATCGAACTTTTCTCAAAACACATCGAATGTCAACTCAACGTATGTACTCCCAATCATCTGTAAATTGATCTAAAGTGCATTTTACTCCGGATAATTCCTTTAAGAAGGGTGAAAGCGCGGTCTTGGCTAGCTGAATAGCAAAGTCAAAGGTCAAAGGTCAAAATCTGCTTTATTGTCAATTTCTTCACATGCCAAGACATACAAAGAGATCGGAATTACGTTTCTCACTATCCCACGGTGAAGATGAGACATATTTTACCAATTAAGTCCACAGACAAACATAACATTCAAGTAAACAATAAAAAGTAAATAAGAAGGCACATACAATGAAGAAATAAGAGCAGCAAAATTGGGTTGAAATTGTGCAATTGTGCATAGACGGTCAATATAATAGTGCAAAGTCAGGCCAATAAATGGCTGAGGTAGTTCTGTTTGACAAAAGTAAGCAAGTGGCATAGTGGTGCAAGTTATGTAAGAGCAGCAGAAGTGCTGTGTTTTCAGAACAACAGGACAACAACAACAAGTTGCAAAGTGTGCAAAGTGTGCAAGTGTACAAGTGGAGTAGTGCAAGTGGAGTAGTGCAAGGCAGCCATTGTGGGTCCAAAGTCCAGGATGTTATGTAGCTGAGGGTGGAGGGGGGGGGAAAGAGTTCAGCATCCTAACAGCCTGTTGTTGTCAGTATTCCTGGTTTCATGACACCTACTGGACATTTTGGGTATTTGCAACCATGTGCCTTTGTTTTCTTTGTGTAAAGATCCCGCCCTCACCTGTCATGTTTCACTTCCTGTTGTCAGCCTAGTCAGCCATTTTGTGCTCACTTGTTTCTTGTTTGCCCCTTTCTGATTGTCTGCTCATCTGTTCTTTATTTAGTCCTAATGATTAGGCCTACTTATTCTGTGTGTTGTCAGCCCCAGTTTGTCAGATTGTCCCAGCATTTTGTCTGAGCACTTTCAAGCCGCTGTTGGATTCTACCTGTTGTTCTGTCTACCCGCCTGTTTGAATTCTGCCTGTGACCTGTCTTTTGGATTTGCCTGCTGTTTTGGATTATCTGCCTGTCTGTGCCTTTTGGACTGCTTCTTGGACCTGATCTTTGTCTGCCTTTTGTTCAGTTTCCACCGTATGACGGGAAGTTTTTTGTTGGAGTTGTTTTCTTCTGTTGAATAAATTTTTTGAACTAACTCTGCACTTGGGTCCGAACTATTTACGAATCCTGACATTACAATCTGACCAGACCATGGACCCAGCAGAGATAAAGAATATTCTTAATCGGCATGGAGCAATGCTGGGGAAACACCAGACACAACAGCTCCAGTTAGCTTCTTCACTACCACCGATCTTCCTTCAGCTACAACAGCCCAGAGAGCTTCTTCACTACTGCCTCCTTCAGCTCTGCCAGCCCGAGATTTACTCAGGCGATCCAGGATCCTGTCAGTCCTTCTTAGCTCAGTGAACTGATTTTTGTGAACTGATTTTTGGACTGCAGCCTTTGACCTTTCCATCGGATTGCTCAAAGATCGCCTACATCACCCAGTTGTCCGGAAGAACTTGTGAGTGGGGAACGGCTATCTGGAGCAACAGGGTGGAGATCCAGGATAATTTCACTCAGTTCACTGATGAAATGAAGAAGGTCTTCGATCGCTCAAAACAGGGAAGGGAGGCTGCTCGTGAGATCCTCAACCTCCGTCAAGGGCGCAGGTCAGTGTCTGACTTTGCAATTAAATTCCGCACTCTTACATTCTTCAATAGACTGTCTGAAGCGATTAAGGATTAACTCATTCCTCGTGACTTACCTTCCTCATTTGATGGCTTCGTGGATGTGGCTATCCGAGTGGACACTCGGCTAGGTCAGCTTAATCGGTTGAAGACAACCAGTAGCTCTCAGCGGACCGAGCTTCATCAAGGGAACAGTTTCCCTCTTCAGGCCCTTGAGGTAGGATCAAGGTCATCCACTCCACCTGCTCCGGAGCCAATGCAGGTAGACCGGATTAGACCTTCGCCAGCTGAGAGACAGCGAAGGTTGGATTCTCACGCCTGTCTGTACTGTGGTCAGCGTGGTCATTTTGTTTCAACCTGTCCAGCAAAAGACGATGCTCACCAGTAAGGCGGGGAGTTCTGGTAAGCGCAATCCCCTCAAAAGTCTCCCCGTCCTTCCGCACTGTCCTGCAAGCAACTGTGATGTGGAGGGGCCATCAACACACCACCTTTGTCCTCATTGACTCTGGGGCTGAGGAGAGCTTCATCGACGCATCACTGGCTGCCAGATGGGAAGTTCCAGTAACCACCCTGCAAGCTCCACTAACTGCCTCAGCACTAAATAAGACCTGTTTTGCCAAGGTAGCCCATATCACATCCCCGGTGAGTTTGATGCTCTCTGGTAATCACACTGAAGAGATTGCATTTTATGTTATCGATTCACCACAGATTCCCATAGTCCTTGGTCACCCTTGGCTAGTCAAACATAACCCACACATTAATTGAGTGAATAATTATATTTTGGGCTGGAGCTCATTCTGTCATTCCCAGTGTCTGAGGTCTGCCCTTAACCATTTACCTGTTTTTTCTGAGTTACCTGAGGAGTTTCCGGACCTGTCAGTGGTTCCAGAGGAATACCTTGACCTGAGACCTGTCTTCAGTAAGTCCAAGGCTACCTCTCTACCACCTCATCGGCCATATGATTGCTCTATAGACCTGCTTCCTGGAGCTTCTCTCCCTCGAGGTCGCCCCCCTGAGAATATGGCCATGAACAAGTACATTGAGGACTCCTAGCAGCAGGTATTATCTGTCCCTCTTCCTCTCCAGCAGGGGCAGGGTTCTTCTTTGTTGGCAAGAAGGACGGATCACTAAGACCTTGCATTGATTACCGGGGCCTCAATGAAGTCACTGTTAAGAACAGATATCCTCTGCCCTTGATGTCCTCTGCATTTGAACTGTTACAGGGGGCCACAGTGTTTTCCAAATTGGACCTTCGCAACGCCTATCACTTGGTGCGAATCAGGGAGGAAGATGAATGGAAGACGGCATTTAACACACCCACAGGGCACTATGAGTACCTCGTAATGCCCTTTGGACTTACCAACGTGCCAGCTGTCTTCCAGACCCTTGTCAATGATGTGCTGAGAGACATGGTAAACAAGTTTGTCTTTGTTTATTTGGATGATATCCTAATTTTTTCCAGGTCTCTTCGTGACCATGTTCAGCATGTCCGGTTAGTCCTCCAGCGGTTACTAGAGAACCAACTGTATGTAAAAGCAGAGAAGTGCAAGTTCCATCAACGCTCCACATCCTTTTTGGGCTTTGTTGTCTCTGAAGGTGGTATTGAGATGGACTCCTCGAAGATCAAGGCAGTTATTGATTGGCCTACCCCCCAGTCCCGCAAGGATCTGCAGAAGTTTCTGGGTTTTGCTAATTTCTACCGGAGATTTATCCGTGACTACAGTTCTATTGCCTCCCCTCTGACTGCTCTGACGTCATCCTCAGTCAGGTTTTGCTGGTGGGAAGGGGCAGAGAAGGCTTTCCAGCAGCTCAAGAGGCGTTTCACCTCTGCTCCCATTCTGATCATGCCGGATCCGTCATGTCAGTTCATTGTTGAAGTGGATGCCTCGGAGGTAGGGGCTGGAGCTGTCCTATCCCAGAGATCCAAGAAGAAGAATAAGTTGCACCCTTGTGCTTTTTTCTCCCACAAGTTGACACCTGCTGAGAGGAACTACGATGTGGGGGGCTGAGAACTTCTGGTGGTCAAGCTCACTCTTGAGGAATGGCATCACTGGCTAGAGGGGTCTGAGGTTCCTTTCCTTGTGTGGACGGACCATAGGAACCTGGAATATTTGAAGTCTGTGAAACGACTCAATGCACGCCAGGCCAGGTGGTCTCTTTTCTTTAGATTCAATTTTACTTTGTCTTTCCGTCCAGGTTCTAAGAATGCTAAACCTGATTCTCTCTCTAGACAGTTTAGAGTTCCTGATGCTACTCCAGCCCCTAACACCATTTTGCCTCCTCACTGTTTAGTGGGTGCAGTTTCCTGGGATATAGTATCTGTGGTTTACAATGCCCAACAACAGGCGCCTGCTCCAGCTGGTGGTCCCCTAACCGCTTGTTTTTCCCCAGTTCTGTCCGTCCTCAGGTTTTGGAGTGGGGTCACTGTTCCCGACTGACCTGCCATGCCGGAGTTAGGAGGACTATGGCGTTTCTTCAGCAACAGTTTTGGTGGCCCCGAATGGTTGCAGATGTCCGAGCCTTCATCGCTGCCTGTCAGGTCTACGCCCGGAACAAGAGCTCTAATCAACCACCCATTGGACTCCTCCAGCCACTCCCGGTACCCAAACGACCGTGGTCCCACATAGCATTGGAATTTGTGACTGGTCTGCCCCCTTCCAGTGGTAACTCTGTTGTTCTGACTAATCGACGAGTCCATAGATTCTCCAAGTGTGTGCACTTTGTTCCCTGGCTTAAACTCCCTTCTGCTAAGGAGACTGCTTCCCTCATGGTTAACCATGTCTTTAGGATCCATGGGTTGCCTTTTGACATAGTGTCTGACTGAGGTCCTCAATTTGTGTCCTCATTTTGGAAGGAATTCTGTAGGCTTATTGGAGCCACCACCAACCTCTCGTCAGGTTTCCATCCTCAGACCAATGGCCAGACAGAACAGGCCAACCAGGACCTTGAGAGGGTCCTTCGGTGCCTGGCTTCCCAGAATCCCACGTCCTGGAGTCAGCATCTGGCATGGGCTGAGTATGCCCACAACTCCCTTCCTGTTCTACGGGTCTCTCCCCATTTCAATGTTGCCTTGGTTACCAACCATCTCTCTTTTCTTCTCAGGAACTTGAGGCCTCGGTTCCTTCTGTCCAGGCGTTTGTCCGGCGGTGCAAGTTGACATGGCGACATGCTCGGGCCTCTCTGTTACGCTCTAGTGCCCAGGTCAAGCGGCTGGCAGACCGTCGAAGGGTTGAGGCCCCCCACTACAGGAGGGGACAGAGGGTTTGGCTCTCCACTAAGGACCTACCTCTCCGAGTGGACTCACGTAAGCTGGCTCCTCGCTTCATTGGCCCCTATGTCATTGAACGGGTCTTTGGTCGATCTGCAGTCCGGTTGCACCTGCCCCTCTCACTTCGCCGAGTCCATCCCACCTTCCACGTGTCCCGGATAAAACCTGTCTGCCACAGTCCTCTGTCTCCCCCGGCTGTGTCCCCTCCTCCCCCCCGACTCATCGATGGGGGCCCTGTCTACACTGTGGAGAAGCTGATGGATGTTCGTCGACGCGGGCGTGGTCTCCAGTTTTTGGTCGACTGGAAGGGGGTATGGTCCGGAGGAGCGGATGTGGGTTCCAGCCCGCCACATTGTGGATAAGACGCTCATCAGAGACTTTCACCAACAACACCCACGTCACCCAGCTTTGACGCCGAGAGGCGTTCGTTAAGGGGGGGTGGTCAGTATTCCTGCTTTCATGACACCTGCTGGACATTTTGGATATTTGCAATCATGTGCCTTTGTTTTCTTTGTGTAAAGATCCCGCCCTCACTTGTCATGTTTCACTTCCTGTTGTCAGCCTAGTCAGCCATTTTGTGCTCACCTGTTTCTTGTTTGCCCCTTTCTGATTGTCTGCTCACCTGTTCTTTATTTAGTCCTAATGATTAGGCCTACTTATTCTGTGTGTTGTCAGCCCCAGTTTGTCAGATTGTCCCACCATTTTGATGAGATTATCTGATTCTACCCTGTTCTGTCTACCTGCCTGTTTGAATTCTGCCTGTGACCTGTCTTTTTGGATTTGCCTGCCGTTTTGGATTATCTGCCTGTCTGTGCCTTTTGGACTGCTTCTCGGACCTGACCTTTGCCTGCCTGTGGATTACTCTTTGGACTGTGTTTCTGGTTTGTCAGCCTTTTGCCATTTTCAGTTTTGTGACCGAGGGTCTGCCTTTTGTTCAGTTTCCACCATATGACGGGAAGTTTTTTGTTGGAGTTGTTTTCTTCTGTTGAAAACTTTTTGAACTAACTCTGCACTTGGGTCCGAACTATTTACGAATCCTGACAGATGTATGAAGCTGTTGGTGAGTCTGGTGGTGCGTGAGCGCAGGCTTCTGTACCTCTTCCCAGAGGGCAGTAGATCAAACAAATTGTGAGCGGGGTGACTTGCATCACTCACAATTGTGGTAAGCCTTGGGTGAGGTGGGTGGTGTAAATGTCTTTCAGGGAGGGGAGTGAAGCACCAATAATCCTTCCAGCTGTTTTCACTATGCGCTGCAGGGCTTTCCTGTTATATTCAGTGCAGCTTCCGCCCCACACAGCGATACAGCTGGAAAGGATGCTCTCAATGGTGCCTCGGTAGAATGTGGTCATGATGGCTGGTGGAGCACTTGCTCGCCTGAGTTTCCGCAGGAAGTAGAGGCGGTGCTGAGCTTTCTTCGCCAGTGATGCAGTTTTGGTGGTCCAGGAGAGGTCTTCACTGATGTGCACCCCCAGGAATTTGGTGCTACTCACTCTCTCCACCACAGCACCGTCGACGGTCAGGGCAGGTGTTGGGTGTGACCTCTCCGGATAACAATCTCCTTGGTCTTGCTGACGTTAACACTGCTAACTTCGTTTCAGCAGGTGTAACGTTAACATTCAGAGATGTTGTATTATACAACGTGTATAAACATGACCAGTGTGCTTTGAAACGTATTTCTGGTCAAAGATGACAGAAACTCACCTTATTGTGTTGATGGCTTTCGATGGGTTTGGGTATGATTCCAACGTATTGTCAGAGAATGTCTAATAAAGGTAAACGGGCTCTGGTGTCTTCTCTCAGCAGACAGCTTCCCATCACCAGAACAAAGGTAACGTTAATAGATAACAGGAAGTACGTGTGTTCCAGAATAAACATTACGGGCGTGGTAAATAACAGTGTTGGAGCCTGATTTTACACATTTGTCTTACTAATGACCGGAAAGTCCTGTTTATTAAAGGAAACCGGTGAATAATGTTGGAATCTGGGTGTACATTTACATAAATGTTTTACAGTGTGCCTTAAAGAAACCTATAAGTGTTCTGATTTTAGTTATCACTGCTCTACAAGTGTTTTCACTGCTCTACACTGCCTTAGAACATATACCGTATTTTCCAGACTATAAGTCACACCTGAGTATAAGACGCACCAGTCAAAAAATGTGTCATGAACAGGAAAAAAACTATATATCTATATATATATATATATATATGTTGCACCTGAGTCGCAGGACCAGCCAAACTATGAAAAAAAGTATTTTTTAATTAATCCAGTTTAGTTCACATGTATCCTTATGATGCTGTTTTAGTTCACATGCATCCTTATGATGCTGTTTTGATGTACTGTTTTGGGTCACATGTATCTGCTGTTTTAGTTTCACATGTATCTGCTGTTTTGGTTCACATATACAGTATGAATCTTCTGTTCTGTCATTTTGACTTATGTTTAGGTATAAATCTTTATTGTTATTATTATAATGTATATTATTGTGTCTTAGTCTACGAACATGAACCTTGTGTTCTGTTTATAGTTCTGCTTTTGCTAATATCCAGACATGCTGAGTCGCCCAAGTTAAAGTTTAAAATCAACCACAGAGGAACGGAGAGAAAATCATGTCACAATTACCGAGTGCACTGTCTGACCTGAGGGTCAAGCTATGTCATGTTTTAGGCCATATGTTAACTGTCACACCCTGATTTCATGATATAAAAGAAGCTTGCCTGCAGAACATGTCAGAGTTTGGGTACGAATCATTGTTTTGTCTCATTCTCTCTCTTTTCAAAGATAATTAAATTGTATTGTTCTTTTGGATCACAGGCTCCTGTCTTCATTTTGCGTCAAAGTGTACAAAATATATCCAACAGCTTTTCAGGTCAGATACATTTTCTACAGAGCAGAATGTGCCAGTGGCATTAAGGCACATGCATGAGATGCATGATGCATGTGCTGGGGGTTTCAGGTTTCATCCATAAAAGATACATATCATGTGTTTTGTTTAGGTTTCATTTTCTCATTCCAAATTTAATTTCTGTGTCCGTAAGTATCGGTGTTTGAGCTGTCTCTTGGAAGTTTCCCCAGTTCCAGCACACAGGATTTTTTTGTTTTCATTTTAAAATGTATATGCATGTTGAATTATTTATTTAATTGAATGGCTTGTAGTCTAGGTCACTTGATATGATTTTAGAAACACAATTGAGGTCTAGCACCAGGACTTGCGAAGCTGTGTGCAAAAGTAGATCAATATAAAATGAAAAATCAGTATTTTAGACCATTATTTGCCAAGGTATGCTCATGCATTTTGTAATGCCTTATGGAAACTCCTCATAGGACTTTTGGTTACCCAAAATGCATACTGACAATAAAAGTCATAGACTTTTTGGATTGTTGTAGACTATTTGGATTGTGTGTCAGGTTCTGATCTAGAATGACTACACAAAATGGAAAAATTACACAAAAGGCTCTATTTTTGCATTTTCTTTGTTGGCTTCATGTGTGTGTATAAGATGGACTATACATCTGCACAACTAATATTGGATGAAACAACATGAATATTTAATTCCTATGGATTCATGTGAATATTTCAAGACCAAGCATGTAGTGGTAAAATAAGAATTCTGTGATCACAGTAAGGTATCAGATTTTTAGAAAAGGCATTCAGAACATGTTTGATGATGGTGCGGTTATTGTCAAATCTTTATAACAATACACGTGGCATTAAGTGGTTCATAGAGTGTTGATGAGTGTACATATTGTTATTGTGGATAATACAGCGTGATTTTTAAATGCTAACAGTTGTAATTGGTGAATAAACTCTTTTGAGAGGTGGATAAACTATTTCTGAAATTTCTGGGTAAACTGTGTTTAGTCTGCTTGCGTTTAGCGGCCTCCACTAGCCTACATCCCTGTTCAAGACCCAAGGCTGCATCTAGCCTACTTATTGCTAAGGATATAGGCTACACTGCAGCTAGAAGTTAGGGAAGCACCAAAGGCGAGGAGAGGAGGAGGGCATTAGGCTATTGACTAAATTTAATGGAGACATACTACTACGTGCTAACGTTAATGTTACTGCCATCAAGCTGCAATGATTTGCTGCGAATGAATGCTGCCCAAATTAGTACAATGTCTTGTGTAATTCCGCTGGATTTTCTTGTAAAAATTGATTTTTTTTTGCATATTTTGCTAGTATAGAGTCTAAGGAACAAGATTTTTTTTGTCTTCACATTTTCACGATCCATTTTCACACTTAGATGACATCATTTATATAATGCATAATTAAGACTGGGACTACTATCACTCGGGGGTCAAATGTGAGAAAACAAATGTGAGATTCTGAATATCATACTTAGCTGATTTTTTAGTTTTAAACCTGCTAATTAGCATTTGCGGCCTAAAACTGGCCTCCATAGGCAACATAGAACGGGTGATTAGGGTAAAAAATTTAACTCCTTGATATTCTTATGAAACTTTACTAGTTGATTATTTATGTAGAGACAATATTTTTTTGCATTACAAGTTTTTTGAAAATATGTGTTTAGGGATGTAATTTGCACACATTTCAATTACAGACATCTGAATATTGGATAGTTAACATTGAATGTAGTCGCGTTCAGGTTTGCCTTCAGAACTTTTTCTGGATTAAGAGCCTTAAAAGAATGGCTTGTTCAAGCGCCAGTCCTAGGTTATGCCGATTTCAGTCGTCCCTTTATCTTAGAGACGGATGCAAGCCATGCAGGATTGGGGGCAGTTCTGTCACAGGAGAAGGATGGGTTACAGCGTTTGCTAGCCGGGGCTTGCGGCCAAGTGAGAGGAACATGTCAAATTATAGTGCCATGAAACTCAAACTCCTTGCAGTCAAGTGGGCAATCACAAAAAAAAAAATGGCAGGTATCTCCTGGGCAACACGTTCACCGTGTACACTAACAACAATCCTCTCCAATACCTGCAGTCAGCGAAACTGGGCGCTGTGGAACATTGCTGGGTTTCTCAGCTTGCCCTCTATATTACAAAATCTCGAGCTGATCTGATGCCAACATCCAAGACTCTTGGATAACAGAATCTTGTATGGTGGACACCATCCCTGGTCGAACCAAAAGAGACCTGAAAGTCCTGCAAGGGACTGATCCCTGTATTTTCAGATACCTGTGGTTTTGGTGACAGGGACAACCACATACCCGTTAAGACAAGTGGAGTGAACCAAGGGAAGTCCGCAGTTGATAAAGCAGTGGTCCCAGATACAGAAAATGGATGGGACCTTGCACCGAGTGATCCAGGCTCCTCCTTCCAGGGATCCAGTGCTGCAGCTTTTACTGCCAAAGGTGTTGCGAGTCGAAGTGCTCACTAGCCTACACAACAACCACGGCCATCTGGGGGTGGACAGGACTACAGATTTGATATGACAGAGGTGCTACTGGCCCCAGATGTGGCATGAGGTGCAAAAGTGGTGATCTGAGTGTGAGCACTGTGTGGTTGCTAAAGCAAGACAACCCAAGCCAGAACCTTTTTGGGAAATATGTTAGCCACTTAGCCTTTGTAGATAATCTCCATTGACTTTACTCTCTTGGATTGGGCTAGCACAGGACAAGCGAATGTTCTAGTCACAAATGTTTTCTCAAAGTTTACCCAGGCCTTTTCACCCCTCATCAGAGAGCGTGGCTAAGATTCTAACTGAGATGATTCTATTTGTATGGAGTGGGAGAATCCACTCTGATCAGGGGCCAGCTTTGAGGGGGAGCTGTTGAAGCACCTTTGTAGATACTTATCCTCCATTGAACTTTACTTTCATGACTTGCTCGGACCTTACCCCTTGGCCCCAGTTGCTCCCTCTCAGTTCCTGTTCGCCTATTACCACTGTTACCAGTCCACACAGCACTCCCATACTTGAAGCCAAGTTACCAGTCGACCACCTACTTGGAAATACTGGAGGTGACCACAGGGACAGTCCACCGACTGATTGGGTGGTGCAACATCAAGAGTACCTGACTTCTGTCTATGCTAGTGCTAGGAGACACTTAAAAGAGGCTGTGGCATATTGTAGGCATGGTGGTCCTTAGAAGATTATGTGAGAAGAAAATGTGAAAATCACTTTTAATTAGAAGAAAGTGTGAAAATCACTTTTCAGACTAGATATAATCGCTTATTTTAAAACATACTCCATACATAATCCAGCGGGACCCTATTTTCCAAACACAGCGTACTGTACTAAATCAAGTCATCTTGTAGGCCTAGTGGTGCGTCAAGTGCAAAGTAGCCTATATTCCGATCTGCTATTGATGACGCGAAAAATAATAACGATAGGCTAAAATTATTTGAAACTAAAGTAACAAGCCAGTTTTGTAAAAGGAGTAGAAAGTACCAATATTCGTGTTAAAATGTAAGGAGTAAAAGTAAAAAGCTTTCTGCTATATGAGAGCTATCAATCTACTATTATTCCCAGTCATTATCATGGGAAATTAAATTTTCAGATATGCGACAAATGATTATAATGGCATTGTATAACAACCCTCATAGTAATAGGTATATTTAACATTTTTCATATGTATTTATTTATTGCTTTTATTTTTTGATATCGCCCCTTGAGACCAACATATGAAAAAAGTTCATCCACATCTTGAGATATTCACAGAAAACTGTGTCCAGACAAACTGAGCAAAAAAAAAAAAACTCTGACTAAACCTATATGCTGCGCTAGTGTGGCGGTCATAATAAATGAGGAAAAATCTTTTTCCTAATTTATAGTACTGTAAGTATATATACTTTTTTGATCCCGTGAGGGAAATTTGGTCTCTGCATTTAACCCAATCGGTGAATTAGTGAAACACAAACAGCACACAGTGAACACACAGTGAGGTGAAGCACACACTAATCCCGGCGCAGTGAGCTGCCTGCTACAACGGCGGCGCTCGGGGAGCAGTGAGGGGTTAGGTGCCTTGCTCAAGGGCACTTCAGCCGCGGCCCACTGGTCGGGGGTCGAATCGGCAACCCTCCGGTTACAAGTCCAGAGTGCTAACCAGTAGGCCACGGTTAATACCACAAGTGCAGTGCCATATCAAGCCACACCCCTTCCTGTAAAAATCCCATAGCCTGTCATTTCAATTTAGGCCCTTGGAGTCTCTCTACTCATTTTTTATTTTGCTGAACTGACCATATTATTAACATTTCCAAATATGTAATGAGAGCATGGACCTCCCCTCTGTAGCCACCACTATGGGAAAACTAATGAGACAACTTTATAATATATTGAAGCAAAAAGGAGGTGTTTTTCTGTTAGAATAATTTTGCTTTTGACTTCTGTTTGTGACTTATGGCCATTTGATAGATTCCAATGAATTCATTTAGGCATAGGTGGAATCCAATCAAGTTGTAGAAGCATTTCAAGGACCATTGATATTTTATACATTTACAAAACACTCCAAAAAACATTCTTGTGGAGTGTTGGAGTATTGTATGTAGATTATTGAGAAAAAAATTAATTGAATCCATTTTAAGATGAGTCTGAAACATAACAAAATGTGGAAAACTTGAAAGGGTCTGAAAACTTTCCAGTTGCACTGTACATTAGATTACATCAGATTAGATTATGAGATTAGATTAAACTTTATTGTCATTTAGCAGAGTACAGTACAGAGCCACTGAAATGCAGATATCTAACCAGAAGTGCAAAATAAGCATTGCCCTGCCACACAAAATCATTTTTACTTGAATGTGAAAATTAACAGCTTTGTCGTGAATGTGAAAATGGACAGCTAACTCCTCTGTCAGCTCTAGCCACTGAAAAGAAAAAAGTGGAGAAATCAGGCCAATTGCAAAAGCTCTTCAGTTTGACGTGGAATTTAATGAGCTCATTACTATTCATGAGCTCGCCCAGTTGAGACCGTGCCCACAGAATTCGTCTAGCTCTGTGACAGTTTTCGTAGGCAAGGATGGCTGAATGTCAATGGGCTTGTGCGCTATGCACGAATAGAACTTCAACAATGCATTTTGCCCAAGAACCCAGACTTGAGGATCGAATGGCTTCAGTTTATGTTTTAGAACAATACCACAGGCTTTGTAAAAAAGGTTGCTGTTAAAGCCTGGAGCAATAAGCTACCATCGCGGCAGTCTACAACCAGTGCCCAGTTCGTAAGTAAAACATTATTGTCAACTCAAGGAAGTGCTATGTTATACAGGTTTAATACAGGTTTAATGCACTAGATTAGCAGGTTTTATGCCCTTTTGGACAATGATAGCACACGCTTGCCAAGTTATGGACGAAACCAACTAGCTGTTAGCCAATCAGATTCAAGCAGCTAGCTCGTTGAATATTAATGAGAACTGGCACAAATCGAGCTGAGTCTTCCTGCAGGCTCTCTATACCAAGATAGAATGGCTTGAAACAATATAACCAAGAATGGCTTGAAACAAGGTAACCAAGACAGGCATGTTTTCCACAAAAAAATGGTCCATGGTAAAACTACAGACATTACCACAAAGTAATTAAAAAACGTGTGGCAGGGCACCTTTAAATTAAATACCAAAGTGCAGGTTGAGTACAGTATTCTGTGCAGTTATGTAGACGATAGAGAATAATTATGTAACAGTGTATAGTTAGATAAATATAGTTTTCCAGATTACATGTCTACAGTGACAGATAAGGAGTATAGAGGGTTGTTTACAGAGAGTATAGACATTCTATAAATAATATATATATATATATATAGAGAGAGCTTATGTTTACATGCCTGTGCAAGATATAGCAGTGAAAGTAAGTACTGGCCTCTCTTGCCCTTAGACTGTGAAGAGGATGTGTCCAGTAAAGAAACTCTCTGAGAGAAGTCCAGACCCCCCCTGGCTGGCCTCTAGCCACACCTCATCCCCCAGCCCCAGCTGCACCACTGTATCCCCGGTGAAGTTGATTCGGCCGTCCATGAAGGATGAGAAGGCGGTCATCACCACTGCCCTGTTGTGGGCAGCGTTCAGCTGAAGCGAAACGGGGCATTTCCATCGTTGATAATGTGATTCTAAATATTGCCTGGAAGGTCAAAACAGCTTTATGTCAATTTGGCCATTTACCACAGTCATATTCTTAGATCATTATAAAGACACAGAACAAACGAGAAGACAGGAAGTGATTCGATTCCTAATGACAAAAGTCTGACACACTAATGTCCACACACCTGTCTCTAGCCATGGATGGAGGTCGAATGGGGGGATGTCATCACAGTTGGTGTAGCCCGAGACGCGGGAACTGAAGAGCAAAGGATTGCTCGGAAGATCTCTGATACCAGTGTTGTCACAGATGATGCGGGCCATAGAGACCGAGGCCAACGAGTTCACCTGTGCCCTCGTGAACACCCCATGATTCTCCCACCACAGCCTGAAAACACAACAGAAGGATCCCACTATTTGATGTGGCACCTACAGCGCATCCTAACACAAGCCATATAGACACTCCCCCATGTACCCCCCCAGGAGTTCCCCCTCCATCTCACCTGTCCCCATCACGGACCTTCTGGAACTGAGTAGCGATGAGACAGGCAAAAAGGGGCCCCACGCGGCCCCCAGGGACAAAAGGCTCAGCCACACCGCCAAGCCAAGGGTCAATGTTGTCAGGGGATCCATACAGCTCCAGGATCCGGTGGGCTAGGTCACTGTTCTGCAAGACCTGAGCCAGTTCTGCCTCTGTCTTGGGTGTAGAGAGACCACAGATACGGCGCCATGCATTATACCCTGGAGAGAGTGAGAAAAAGGGACAATGAGTTACAACTACTTAGATAACAGACATCAGATGTTCATCTGCTGACAACTGAGAAGACAAGCACTATGTAGAGAAAAAATGTGAAAAAATGTCCCATAATCCTTTAACTCGCACAAAATACATGTAATGTCTTTGGACAGTAAAAGTCACAGTAAACCAATCATGTTTAGTGCAGTACCAGGTAAGGCATGATCTCTGCCTCGCTGGAGGTTAATGGAGGCAAGGTCCATCGCCACGTGTTTGGCAAACTCGAAGAGCTTCTCCCGAAGTCCATTCACCATCATATGGTCCTGGGTCATTAGCTTAGCCTTTCGCCCCACCATGCCCCGGATCACAGGATCAATGCCACCTGAAGTGGGGAGGAACAGGAATTTAATGGGATTTTGCTCATGCAGTCAACTGACCATAGATCAATCCGGCATATAAGTTACCGCCCCGACGGAGGGGAAGGCCTGCTAAAAGCACACAATGGGTGTAATCACTAGCAGTTACACTTTTAAACTAGGGCTGTCAAAATTAACGCATTAATCGCCGCGATTACTTTTGAAATATATAACGTGTTACAAAATATTAACGCAAACGCATTTTGTTTACCTACTTCCTTTGTAAGGGGTTAATATCAGCCCCCTAACGGAAGCCACAAAACCTGACGCCACAAGCTTGAGAGTTTATTTTACTGTCTATGAGTTAGCTAAAGATGAAGAGGAACCGTGAGGAGCTTGTACTGTAGGTGAAAAGTTTCAGTTTAAAAAGTTGCCTGATGTTAAAAGCACAGTGATCAGTGCTGCCGCTACCACCACATGCATAACACACTGAGTGCAGGGCACCAAGCGACAAAGGATGAACCAACATTTAGCCAATAAATAGTTGTTTTACTGCAAACTGCTTTCACTCTTGTGAATGTTTAAAATGTCAAATTGCACCAACAGCATGTTACATAAAATGTATACTTTTCGGGTCCTTACGGTGATTCGGCAAATAGACAAGAATATGAAGAGTTGTCTTTGCCTTTGTGTAATGGAACTGGTGAGTCTTGAAGTCTTCAATAATTCGTTTGACATGAAGCACATGATATGCCGATTGAAATGCATTCTACTCAGCTATATGTGGCTACCAGGCTTATAATTCACTATTAATTACAAACAAAAAATGTCTAGCTATTTCCAAAGGAATGAAAGCTGTTTATACCAACTTAATATCATGCTTATCATTGTTATTGTGCTATGCATGTGGCACAAACAATGTTAGAGATTGTGGACTTACAGTAGGCTATATTTGAATGTTGAATGTTTTCATTTAAAAATATGAGATTAATTTGTTTATTTGTTTTAATCGTTTGACCGCCCTACTATACATTTGTTAGGTACAGATGGGGTTTAGCTTGTTTCTATAATAGTTTCAAGGAATTGTCCAATGTATGCTATCAACCTAATTCACCCTCGATTTCCCAATGTTGACGACAAATTTCTCTGATGGCTAACATTTGATATTAGCTTCATAGCCTTGCTAACTAGCTAACTTCATCAGTGTAACATAGCCAGTATTACTTGTTAAAGCTATTCATACGGACATTGTAGGGAATGTACATTCATGTGAGAATAAATTAAATTATGAGTATGTGGTGTTATGGCTCAAGGGCTAAACAGACTGACCATTAAAAACAGCTCTACAATGATAGGGCCTTCATGCCACATTGGATATTTGGAAAATCTGACCTCTGATAGAGGAAAAATTAGGCCTACTTGAACACAAAGTCGGGTCGGATTTTTTGCTCGGAGACTCGTGCGGAAGTCTTGTGCCCGAGGTATCCAACTTCACATCACTATCATATTCTCCAACCACGGCAGCCTCCCTTGCAACAACACGAGGCGAATTTCACTCTTACTACAAATATGCAAGGTAATTTATCACTAAATTAACACTACAGATAGAAACACTCACCAAAGACATTTTCTGCTTGCTAAACCATAGTAAGCAGTTTCAATAACTTATTTATGCATTTCCTGTATTTGTTTCCCGAGCTGATCTCATGAACACTCTTTTTTTCCGAGGTCGGGATTTTTAAAGCCGGGTCCTCTGAGCTTACGGCTTCTACACACAGTTGCGTTCCGTCAGTGCATGCCAGTGGGTGTTCCTGACGGTAGCTATGCAAATGACTTGAAGTATAACCGTAATTTGATTGGTTGGTGCCGTACGTCGATTGGCTTGATTGGCCGGTGCCGTCTGTCGGTGCAGCAACAGCTGAACTTCTCAACGCTGGCGGCGGGACAAACGCTGAATTAAACGGACCCACAATTCAGTTCGGCAACGGATGACGTGAGCCCATGTAAAGTGAATGGGATGCGTCTCCAGCACTGCAACGCACGCAACTGTGTGTAGAAGCCGTTACAAACGGCATGAAGGCACTATAAGTCCACTCAAGATAATTCCAGTTACACTGTCAGAACTATCAAAATGTTTTCTGTACTCATGCAGGTGCACCTCCATTAAGTTGCACCAGAGACTTTCTAATGAGGACATAGCAATCAAAGAATCTCCCATACAAATGTACAGTATGGGGTTAGTTCGTAACGCAAACATGGCAGTCGTCTACACATATTCCCCCCCTTCCGTCACCAAAAGTTGACATGTGAATACATTGTGCCAATAATGTGGTATGTTGTGAATACATTGTGCCAATCATCTGGTATGTTGTGAATAAATCGTGCCAATCATGTGTTGTGATCTTGCAGCTGGAGGGAGGTTGGTGTGTCATGATTCGTAAAGCATTGTACCCGAAATAGATGCCCGGTAAGAGCACAAAAAGCATTGCAATATGGCCGCCGAGTGGAGGGATTTGCCTAAAAGGAATTTGGTTGCACTCAATCGAATCAAACTTTCTCCCCCACATCGGTCAATTTGGGGCGGCACCCACGATTATGACTAGATACCGAATGTATCTATGGCTGGAGATGAAGAACCATATTACTTTTGAGATGCTCACACTAACCTTCAAAGACCACCCTCCATGGTGTAGAGAAAGCTTTGAAGAGGGGTACGGTAGGAAACTGAGGGTTATCATTGTAGTTCTCATCCAGACGAAACATCAGTGGCGGGATGGTGTTGTGGCCAAAGCGGTAGGCAGCCGTGGCAAACACGTTGGCGACACTTGGGTCCACGCTGTCGTTGTAGCCCGAGTAAGTGCCCAGGTATCTGCTGTGCGCCTCTGGGCCAATGATGTGCAACAGGTAGTCACGGTATGTAATGACCTGAAATAGCACAGAATGGGTTGGAAGGAGAGGTAAAGGAGACCGAAAGAGGATGAAGAAGCTGTGTGAAGCTCTTCACCATTAAAAATAGGCAAAGTAGAAGAAGGTGTGTGTGCTCAGTAGCCCCACCTGTTCGTAACCACCCAGGATCTTGCGGGCCTCCTGGTAGAGGGTCTCGCTGCTCCAGTGGGGGTTAAGCTGCCGCAGGGCCCGGGCCAGGCGGTTGTGTTCCCGCAGGAACAGAGTTTGGAGAGACGTCAGGGCAAGGTTCTCATTGACACGGGGATCACCTGCACATATTCAGCAGATGGGGACACGGGTAGAGCATTGTGTCAGGAAGCTTATGAACATGAAACTTCCCATGGGGGAGAGGGAGAGCAATGGAAAGTATATATTTTTGGGCCTTTTGCATTTATTGGGATATGACCAGTAAGGAAGTGGGAGATAGACATGGGGTGGGGTCGGGAAATGACCGCAGCTCGGACTCGAACCTGGGTCCTCATGGGCACTTGGACCCAAACGTGATATAAAAGCTGTAGCCATTCGAGCCACAGTGCCCCCCACAATGGAAGAGTAGAAAAGAGAAGAAAACAGCAAGTAAGAAATGATTACCTGCCGCAAAACAAGGCACTTCCTCTGCAGTGGTGTCATTGGTGATTCGTCGGCGTGTAGCGCACATGTTTACCTCCGCACTCGAGAATGGCAGCAGCTCCCGGTTGCCCGAGGGGTCACGGAACCTCTGGTTGACGCGTAGCAGGCCTCCGTCGTCGGTGAGGTCGCGCAGGTCGCGTGCCTGCTTGTCCTCCGAGCCGTACACCTGGCTCATGTCCAGAAAGGCCGTTTGCGAGTCGATCTGTTTACGCACATTGGCCTGCCTGCCGAACATGAAGGCACTGTTCCCGGTGCCACAGGTCGGAGCTGAGCGGAAGAATGGGAGGCATTTTTCTTGGGACAGCAGGGGGTCTCCTTTAGGGATCTGTGGAAGGTACGAGCAAAAACAAACAGGTGAGAAAGACACAAATAAAGAAAAATATATATATATACAAATAGACAAGGAGAGACAGAGAGAGAGAAAGAGAAGGAGTCAGAGAAAAGGGTGGAGGAAAGTGTATGTCACTGACCAGTATGGGGAAACAGGGATTGGACTGCTCGCAGCTGGTTTCACAGTCCAGGCCATTGCTGTAAGAGCGTATGCTGGGGGGGGTAGGCGGGATGCTGAAAGAGCGTATGCTGGGCAAGATGCTGAAAGAGCGTATGCTGGGTGAGGTAGGCGTGAATGTCATGCCATGGTCGTTAAACTGACCGAAGACCGCCAACAGGTAGGAGTACTCATTGTCACTCTCAACACCATTGTCAGTGGTGCTCATGATGCGGTTGGACACCTCTCTCACCTGAAAGAAAAGATACATGAGCATGAGCCACAGATGAGAAGATACCACCATCATCATCTCATCATCAACATCATCATCCTCTTACCAGAGGGAGCAGAAAATTGTTGTACTTTCTATTCCGGTCCCACCCTTTTGGTTGAGAAATGCCATCTTCATACTCGGCCGGCAGCCATCTGGCAAAAGGTGTGTTTGAAGCTCCAAGCCATGGGTTTTTCCTGGGAAATAGAGGAACACACAATTCAATCTGATGTATTTTTCCCAATGACAGAGGCACATGAACATTACTCTAACAACTCAGCAGCCTGATGTAGTCTTAAGGGAAATCCAGAGAAATGAGACTGATCTGAAGCACTCACTTGTTGTTGCAGACACTGGTGGCGGTACGGTACTTGTTGATTAAGGGTGTTGTTCTGCAGGATGGGGTCAGGACACGACTAGTACAGCCTGTGAAACACTCAATGAACAGCATTTCGTCCTTTGTGATCAGGTCTGAAAGAGGGAGACACAGTGAGTTCTCCAGTCACCATAACACAACGCCAAGGACATTTTTGTGAACATACTGTATGGATGGGTGTCAGAGAACCCAGGGTAGTCCATGCTACTGCTGCTCCACACCATGGAACCTTTGATGACCACAGTGGGTTTTCTTCATGTCTGACCTGTGATATTATTCGATATCTGGGCCCACTCGTGAATGAGCCCGAGGGCGATGTCCAGGATGTCGGCGGCCCGTACTGCATTGAGGGTATCCCCTGTTGGCTGCTTCGTCAGTCGCCAAATATCTGAGGGGCGGATGTCCTCTCTGCGCACTCTCCTCAGACTCCTACAGGGTGGGACATGGCAGAACATGACCATACGTTCATGACCATACTTTTATATTTTATACAGATTTACACAAAAACTCACCCATGATTTTCCCACTTGAATAACACCAATAGATGGATAACAATGACTGTATGGAGAATTTGCTTACTCTTCACGTGAAAACTTGTAGGCCTCATTCACAATCTTCTTTGCCTCCTCAATAGCTTTTAGTATGAAAGGTCGAAAAGGGGTATCTGTGGAGGAACAAAATGGGATGTAATGTTGTCATATAACGTTGCATATTTTTGTGACAAACAAGGTAAAAACATTAATAGTCAGGGGAAAAACTTGCAAAATTAGGTTGGACCCCTCCCATTAACATGTAAATCGTGTGTAAGCTTTTTTTTTACACACTTCAGTTGCGCACTTTTGAGTTACGTGTATTCTCCCATTCCCACTTCTGTCCCACCCACAGCGCGCAAGCTCGAAATCAAGGCAGCCTTATGAAGGAGGCGTGATTTGTTTAAAAATAGAACCAGACTGATCCACCACCTCGTTAATTTAGGTTGATATGAAAATGTGGAATGTGGATTTTCTCATTGGCTTTTTGAATGTCATTTAAATCCAGAAAGAACACAAACCAGTCTTTGATTTTGAAAATGTAAGCATGGTGAACTGAATAGGGAACGGCCTATAGTAAAATAGTGTTTCATCACGTAGACTAACAAAGAATTGACTTCACAAATTTTCACTTTTGCTTTGAGGTTAGATTATAAAGAGTCAAGACACTCTTGAGGTGTGTAGATTCATAATTTAAAAATCAGTATTGAGAAAGAATGTTTCAATGGCAGCTGCCTCTCATTATATCAATTTATTTATGTTAACGATTTTGTAGACTGACACCTGCAGCTTTGAATACAGTAGAGAGACTGGCATAACAATGCCAACCTCCATTACAAACAAATCAAGAGACAGGAGAATATAAACTATGCTGCTTGACAATAGTGCAGATGCCTGTGCAAATGTGTGGATGACTGGTCAAGTTGGAAAGAAATGGACAGATTTCATATGGGATTATGACTTCACATTCAAACTGAAGATTCACAGTCGGTAAGCTCCAATATCCAAAGTGGGTGATTTTAATGGGGTTTTCCCTGTTTAACAATGTTAATGTCAGGAAACATCTGCTTGATATCTGACGAAGACCTCTGGTCGAAACGTTGTAGCCTAATTAAACACTCTGGGGGCTTAAATAACAGTGTGTGGGCATCTCTTTATTTCCTCATATGTTAGCTCAGCCTTATAGGCTACTTATTTCATTTTTTGTAGATCTGAGTGCACTTTCATTCAATGAATGTCAGGAAATACAGTATGCCACTGTGTGATACTGTAATGTTCATTTGTAAAGTTCTGTGTAACCTACATGTATTTAGAACTAGGCCTACAGCAGACATTGAGCAATATGCTGTTTCACCTTGTAGTGGCGCTCGACCTTAATACAGCCCTCGGAAAGCGTGTAGCTGGAAAGGTACTTAAGTCAGTGGCAGAATGCGCGCAAGAGTTGTTTACATAAGAAACGCCTAGATTTTGGGGTTGCTCCTCCCAAATCGGTAACTCCCTCTATTGCACGTAAATGACAGAGGGAAGAATTCACAGAGGCTGACATACCCACCCTTATGCACATGGGAGAATTCCCCCCTAAAACTAAAAGCCTACACCCTTTGAATGCGCATTAACAATAGTTGACTACATCCCTTCCTCCATACCTTTTGGAATACACTGTTCGATACTGTATAGGTGATCCTCCGTCAGTCGCCAAATATCTGCGGGGAGGTTGTCCTCTCTGCGCACTCTGCTCAGACTCCTACAGGGTGGGACATGGCAGAACATGACCATACATTCATGACCATACTTTTATATTTTACACTGATTCACACAAAAACTCACCCCTGATTTTCCCACTTGAATAACATTACATTACATTTAGCAGACACTTCTTGACCAAAGTGACTTACATATGTCAGCTATATTACAAGGGATCACATTGTCCCCGGAGCAACTTGGGGTTAAGTGCCTTGCTCAAGGGCACAACGGTGGAAGCCGGGAATTGAACCGACAACTTTCAGGCTACTGCACGCTAACCCAGCTCCTTAGACACTACACTACCACCGCCCCACTAACACCTAGAGATGGATAACAATGACTGTATGGAGAATTTCGGTCGGTCATCAGTACTCATTCTGCTTGACTTATCGGCTGCCTTTGACACGGTTAATCACTGTATCCTTCTCTCTATACTCTCTAACATGGGAATCTCCGGTTCTGCTCTCTCCTGGTTTGAATCCTACCTCACAGGACGCTCGTTTAACATATCATGGCTTGGACAGCTATCTGCACCTCACTGTCTCACCACAGGGGTCCTCCAGGGCTCAGTGCTGGGCCCCCTTCTCTTTGCTATCTACACCACCTCCTTGGGACAGATTATCCGTTCGCATGGCTTCTCTTACCACTGCTATGCAGACGATGCACAGCTCTATCTGTCCTTTCCACCTAATGACCACTTGGTTTCAGCACAGATCTCGGATTGCCTCTCAGACATAGCTACATGGATGAAGGCACATCACCTCCCGCTGAACCTCTCAAAAACGGAACTGCTGGTCCTCCCAGCTAAACCTACTATACACCACGACATCAACATCAAATTTGACTCCCTGTCTGTTTCACCTACCAGGACTGCAAGAAATCTAGGAGTTGTTCTCGACAACCAACTAACCTTCTCAGATCACGATGCCTCAGTCACCCGGTCATCCCGTTTCACACTCTACAACATAAGGAAAATCAGGACTTACTTGACTCAAGATGCTACCCAACTCCTGGTTCAGGCAATAGTCATCTCACAACTTGACTACTGCAACGCCCTCCTGACAGGTCTCCCAGCCTGCACAGTGAAACCCCTTCAGATGATCCAGAACGCGGCAGCGCGCCTGGTCTACAACCAACCCAAAAGAGCACATGTTACCCCGCTGAACATCCAGCTACACTGGCTACCTGTTGCCACCCGCATGAAATTCAAGGCTCTAACGCTTGCCTACAAAGTAGTCTCCGGTTCTGCTCCCATCTACTTGAATGCCCTCATACAGACATACAGTACGCTACCTCCAGACCGTTGCGCTCCTCAGACGAACAATGTCTAGCTCTACCACCGGTATGCTCAGGCCAATCCAAACTTTTCTCATCTGTTGTTCCTGGTTGATGGAACACACTGCCAGTTTCTACAAGGGCAGGGACATCCCTCTCCATTTTCAAAAAACTCCTGAAGACCCAGCTCTTTAGAGAACATCTCCTCTCGTAGCACTACTTACAACAAGTCTTGCTGATCCTAGCACTTACCACCTGCCTTGAACTGACACTTAACTGTTTAAAAACAGCACTCACTGATGCACTTATTCTTACTGTACTCTACCGTTTTTAAACTGTCTTTGGTTAAAAATGCGTCAGGCAAATGTAATGTAATGTAATGAGAATTTGCTTACTCTTCACGTGAATACTTGTAGGCCTCATTCACAGTCTTCTTTGCCTCCTCAACAGCTTCTAGTTTGAAAGGTCGACCAGGGTTTTCTGTGAATAAACAAAATGGGATGTTATGTTGTCATATAATTTTGCATATCTTTGGTTACATATACTGGTTTGGGTAAGGACTTTTATGTTGAAAAATCTACATGTGGTGGCCATATTGGATTTTTTTCATTAGTGTCACTATCTTCACATTGCTGTCTTTCAGTGGTTCACCAAAGCTTCATTTGCCCATCACTAGGGAGGGGGAGGGAGTAGCGACAGAAGTGACATTACCCAACATCGCTTAGAGTGCCTTATTATGTTATTTATTGCAAGTATGCAACAGCAAAGTAAATTTCTCAATATTCCATTTATTTTTGGAAAACTTGAGTGCTTATGTCTTTTTAAATATTTCTTGATCAAATGACTTACCTGAGCCATCACACCAGCTGAGCAACAGGCAGAGCCCAGTGATTGACAGGAAGGTAGACAGATTCATATCTGAAACAAGACAATTACAGTAGATGAAGGCTGAGAGCTCCCTTTAAAAAAAATAAATGTGCAATAAATGCTGTTTAGATTGCCAGGTAAACTAAAAATGTGTCATAATTAAGATATCAACAGTTTAGTAGCTTGAGGGAATTGATCCCATTTTTTCTTTTCATTTTATTATGCCCTAATTATGACTTTGATTATGATGACATGTCCACCTCTTTGCTTTGTACTCTTGTGATCATAGTGTAGGAGAGTAGTTATGATATGCAAGTGCTTTTCTGGCATCACCTTAACAGGCATACTACCATCCCTATCTTTGCATTGCACTATGTTATGTTGTACCGTTAGCTGGCACATTACCATCCCTATCTTTGCATTGCATTATGTTAAATTTGTTTTAACCCTGATGCTGACACTTGACTTGTCCCACATCATAGAAAACATTTTCATTTATAGATGAGTGCAGTTTTCAAAGAACAAATGTAATACACTTCACTTTGAAGACAAGTCTATACATTTTGACTAAACAGGTTCGATCCCATGAAAACTGCTGCCACACAATAATATATAGATGACATGAAACCATTACTGAATAACCATGATGCTGCAACATGATACAGCCCTTTACTAAAGCTATCAACTTCAAAACGCTGCAAACTCATCTGATATATGAGCACTCTAATACAACACAATTAAAGCTTACCTGTTCAGTCTTCAGTCTGAGTCTTCAGTATAGTTGAATGTTGAGTGTCTGCTAGGTCTAACTTTATATAGTAGAGTCTGGAGCCTCGCCCCCAATACACTATGTAGGAAGGCTGTGTGGGTTACGAGCAGTTCCTTCTTCTTCCGTGTGAGTTATTTATCTATCGATCATTGGTTTCACGGCAGTGATTTTCATTGTATTTCCTGAAGATAACAGATTCCTCTTTGATCTTGCTCCACCTATGTATAATATTTGACTACGTTTTTGAATGTATTAATTTTGGACAGAGAAATATATGTTTCAAAAGCATGTTGTACTGTGTGTGTGTGTGTGAGAGAGAGAGAGAGAGATAGAGAGAGTATAGTAAGTATAAGTATATATACTTTTTTGATCCCGTGAGGGAAATTTGGTCTCTGCATTTAACCCAATCGGTGAATTAGTGAAACACAAACAGCACACAGTGAACACACAGTGAGGTGAAGCACACACTAATCCCGGTGCAGTGAGCTGCCTGCTTCAACAGCGGCGCTTGGGGAGCAGTGAGGGGTTAGGTGCCTTGCTCAAGGGCACTTCAACCGTGGCCCACTGGTCGGGGCTCGAACTGGCAACCCTCCGGTTACAAGTCCAGAGTGCTAACCGGTGGGCCACGGCTGTAGGTGAGTGGAGGGGGTGATCTGGGTTGATATAGATGTCCTTTGTGTTGTCTGTTTCTGTGTGAAAGTTGTAAGTATCAGAAATCTGATAGGCTTCTTATTTGCCGGCAATATTGAAGTTTGTTTAATAAAAACACATTTGCAGATTTGGAGAATAAAGAACCAAATATAAAATAAATCTTTGTATATTCCCACAAAGTGTTAGGGAATTGCAGTGTATTACATTTCACATTTAAATATGGTTAAATCATTAGAAGGAGATTGTATGGTATGTCAAATCCTCAAACCCTGATTTTTTTGTATGACATATAGTTCACAATTAAAAATCTTTCCAGTAGGCTATATTTAATGTCATGCAAATAGGATACATCCTCACGTAGGCCTACATGTAGCAGGATTTCCCTGAATTTCCCCACATCCCAGATAGCAAAATTTGACCGGCCCACCTCTGGCCCACTACCTTGCCTCAGGGTTTTGTGAGTGTTGGCCCAGTTCTGGCTGGGCCTCCGGCCCAACAATGGCCCAGTTACTGATAACTGACACAAAGAATTTCCTCTGGCCCAGATATGGCCCACACACTGCAAAATTACTCTCATTGTTTCTGTTGGCCCAGGTCTGGCCCACACACTGTAAAATGACTCTTATTGGAACTGTTGGCCCAGGTGTGGCCCACACACTGTGAAATGACTCTTATTGTTTCTGTTGGCCCAGGTGTGGCCCACACACTGTGAAATGACTGTCATGCATTCTGTTGGCCCAGGTCTGGCCCACACACTATATAACTGAGTGTTGGCTGAGTGTCGGCTGGGCCTCTGGGCCTGTACTGGCCCACACACTATAAAACTGATCTGACTGAGTGTTGGCTGAGTGTCGGCTGGGCCTCTGGGCCTGTACTGGCCCACACACTATAAAACTGATCTGACTGAGTGTCGGCTGGGTCCCCGGGCCACATGCGGCCCATTAACTACCAAAAGTACTTGAAAATAAACACAAATCCAGAACTAGTAATTAAAAGCACAAGCTACTTTTATTAACAAGTTTAACAAACACAACCTTGCAAATAAAACAAACATTTAAAAATTATACAAGTTTTTACATATATACACTTTAGAAATTAAACAAGTTAAAATATACAAGCTACTTTTATCTACAACAATCGACATCTTTCATATACAAAAACACAAACAATTAAACATTTTAAAACTGTATAATGATTCAAAGAAATAAATTATTCTAAATTAACATTAAACATTTACAGAAATATTCTATCTCTCTCCCTCACTCACTCACTCTAAAAGAGTAATTCCATTGTCAGTAGTTGTGGGTTGTGAGTTAAGTGTTGTGCTAGTGCTTTAAATTCTGTATTTTTGTACCATGTACCATGACCTACCCAGCTACATACATGCACACACACTCACTCTCAAAGTATTTTTCAATAGCAGCAACATTTGCCACCTGCCTTCTCTTTCTGTTGCCGCTTCATTGTTGCCTCCACCAGTTTCAGCAGCAATACCAGCCGGGGGTGTCTCCAAACTGCATTTAGGTATAAAAGAATATTATAAGATCATTATGAGGTCTAAAGCAAGATTTCAACATGTCATCTGTCAGAGAAGTTCTGTTTGTCCACTCAAATATACTGACAGATAGCCACCTCAGCTCTCTTTGGGGGTTGATCAAAGAGTTCTTTCCATCCATCCTTCAATTTGAGATGCATGGACAGCATGTCATTTCAAAAGAAATTTAAAAAATCATTAAACTATTTATCCTTTACTGTCTGACAAAATATTACTAAAGCCCAGTCTTGCCACTCTGCAGCTGTCTTGGTAACACCTCCCTGGTAGTTATTTTGGGCAAACAAGACATTGTGTGATTGTTAAATGCTAATATATTTCCAATGGCAATCACCAAGAGCAAGACATATTTGTCAACACATACAGACCTGAAGCACAAAGGCTTGTGGACTTTCTTCACAAGAGCCTTGTGGGTGCTCCAGTTGGTTGGCCATGTTTTCAACAGCACATGTTTCCTGCCCACTCCTGTTCTTTGCTGACATAATGGATAAGGCAAACCAAAAGCATCTAAAAACGACATATCACAAAACACAGGCCTAGATGAAAGCTGATTCCTATGATTTGGGTCATCTAAACAAAAACATATTACTTATTCTATTAAATCAGTGTACAACTTACCAAGAGCTCTTTAGGTCTCCTGTTTTTCCAAGAAATGGTTCACACATGTATACACGGGTAGCCTTCTTCATCCAAAGGAGTGCAGGTCTCTGGTCAGTGTGGCCTGGATTCTGAGGTGTACATTTAAAAAAAGTCACAGTAACGTTAGGTTAATGGAAGTATATGTGTTCAAAAATGATTACATGATCATAAACACTCTTACATTTGCTCTCAACGAAGGCGGTCGCATTTTTCTCTCCCTCCCCTCCCCTTATCTTCCCTGCTGTGCTTCTTTGTCTCAGGTGTAGTCTACTGTCTTATACTTTGAGACTCTCTCTGCACTGTTCTCCAAACTAAAAAATCATGGATTTGATCAACTGGTCTCTCAGCGCAATTGACACCATCTTCGACGAGAAGCTTGGGTTCAGGGAACCGACTGCCCTGCGGAACGTTTAGCAGCTGGCTACTCGATGGGACGCGTGGGAGAAGTGGCGGGTCGTGTGCCTGGTGGCTCTTTCTGTGGAGGACATTGAAGATATCTACCTATTCGGAACCATGATAACAGGTCTTATGCTGATTGGATTAGGCATTGCCCTGGTTTATCGAGGAAATGTAAAAGCGGTGACAGCTGTTCAAAGCCCGTAAAGGCTGCCGTTATGATTGAAGCAGTGGGCAGAGCCGTGCGTCACCCAGACTGGGACTATCAAGCATTTGATGGATACCAGGATGGATCAGATGGATGCTAGGTTGGATACTAAGTTGGATAACATCATCAAAGTCAAAGTCAAAGTCAGCTTTATTGTCAATTTCTTCACATGTTCCAGACATACAAAGAGATCGAAATTACGTTTCTCACTATCCACGGTGAAGACAAGACATATTTGACCAATTTTAAGTCCACAGACAAACATAACATTCAAGTAAACAAAAAAAGTAAGTAAATAAGTAAATAAGAGGGCACATATAATAATAATGAAAAATAAGAGCAGCAAAATTTTGTTGAAATTGTGCATAGACAGTCAATAAAATACTAGTGCAAATACTGTAAAATACTATAAAATACTGTTTGACCTAAGTAATAAAGAAAGTGGCATAGTGGTGCAAGTTATGTAAGAGCAGCAGAAGTGTTGTGTTTTCAGGACAACAACACCAAGTTGTAAAGTGTACAAGTGTGCAAGTGTTCAAGTGTGCAGGTGGAGTAGTGCAGGCGGCCATTGTGGGTCCAATGTCCAGGATGTTATGTAGCTGAGGGTGGAGGGGGGGGAGAGGAGGGGAGAGTTCAGCATCCTTACAGCTTGGTGTATGAAGCTGTTAGTGAGTCTGGTAGTCTTGGGGGGCAGGCTTCTGTACCTCTTCCCAGAGGGCAGTAGATCAAACAGATTGTGGCGGGGTGACTTGCATCACTCACAATTTTGGTCGCCTTGCGGGTGAGGTGGGTGGTGTAAATGTCCTTCAGGGAGGAGTGAAGCACCAATGATCCTTCCAGCTGTGTTCACTATGCTGCAGGGCTTTCCTGTTGTATTCAGTGCAGCTTCCCCCACACAGCGATACAGCTGGAGAGGATGCTCTCAATGGTGCCTCGGTAGAATGTGGTCATGATGGCTGGTGGAGCACTTGCTCGCCTGAGTTTTCGCAGGAAGTACAGGGCTGAGCTCTCTTAAGCCAGTGATGCAGTGTTGGTGGTCCAGGAGAGGTCTTCACTGATGTGCACCCCAGGAATTTGGTGCTGCTCGCTCTCTCCACCACAGCACCGTCGATGGTCAGTGGCAGGTGTTGGGTGTGACCTCTCCGAGGAAGTCAACAACAATCTCTTTGGTCTTGCTGGCGTTCAGCAGGAGGTTGTTGTCCCTGCACCACGTGGTCAGATGGTCGACCTCCAACCTGTATTGAGTCTAAATTAAGCCCTTGGTGATGAGACCCACCAGAGTTGTGTCGTCAGCAAATTTCACTATGTGATTGTTGCTGTAGGTTGCAGTGCAGTCATCGTCAGCAGGGTGAAGAGCAGCCGGACTGCCACGCGGCCTGGGGGGGCCCCTGTGCTCAGTGTGATGCTGCTTGAGGTATTGTTGCCAACCGCATTACTACTTGGGGCCTCTGACAGAGGAAGTCCAGTAGCCAGTTGCAGAGGTAGGTACTGAGTCCTAGTTTGTCAAGTTTGCAGATGAGTTGTTGTGGTATTATGGTGTTGAATGCAGAACTGAAGTCTATAAACAGCAATCTCACATATGAGTCTCTTTTTTTTCCAGGTGGGTGAGGGCTGGGTGGAGGGCAGAGCAGATTGCATCCTCTGTAGACCGCTTGGCTCGGTATGCAAACTGGAAGGGGTCCAGGGTGGGGGGAGAATGGCTTTGATATGTGACATGACAAGCGGCTCAAAGCACTTCATGATGATGGGTGTCAGTGCCACAGGGCGGTAGTCATTGAAGCAGGATGGAGCAGTTTTCTTCGGGTACAGGTATGATGGTGGCAGCTTTGAAACATGATGGGACGATGGCTTGCTTCAGGAAGTGTTAAAGATGTCTGTGAAGACATCCTTAAGCTCCCCCGCGCAGTCCTTCAGCGCCGCGACCTGGGATGTTGTCTGGACCTGTTGCCTTACGGGTGTTGATAGCAGCAAGTGTCCTCTTCACGCTGTCGGCAGAGAGGCACAGGGGCTGCTCATGTAGAGGGGATGGGTCTTCTGTGGGCAGGTGCTGTTTTGTGCTTCAAAGCGAGCAAAGAAGCCGGTTCAGGTTGTTGAGCAGAGGGATGTTGCTCTCACAGCTCTGTGTGGCTGGCTTGTAGTCCGTGAGGGCCTGAATGCCCTGCCATAGGCTTTGTGAGTTCCTGCTGTCTTTGAAGTGGGTGGTTATCTTGTGAGTGTATTCTTTTTTTTGCTTCCTTGATGCCCACGGGACAGGTTGGCTCGCTGTTTTCATGCCAGCTTCATCCCCAGCTCTGTAGGCTTTGTCTCTGGCCCTCAGCAGCCTGAGGACATCCCCTGTCAGCCATGGCTTCCAGTTAGCCCCAGTGATGATGTTTTTTGTGTGGGTCACATCATCGATGCACTTGGTGATGTAAGAGGTTACAGTGTCTGTATACTCCTCTATGTCTGTCGGTTGTTGTAAGTGGCTGCCTGCTTGAACATTTCCCAGTCTGTTGTGTCAAAGCAGTCTTGAAGAGCATCGGAGGCTCCCTCAGGCCACACTTTTACCTGCTTACGAACCGGTTTGTTCGCTTTTACCCTTTGTCTGTATGCGGGCATTAGCATAACAGTGATATGGTCTGAAAGTCCAATGTGGGGAGGGGGTGGCTTTGTATGCTCCTTTTGTGTGTAGTGTAGGCCAGGTCCAGGATGTTATCTCCTCTTGTTGGAAAATCAACATGCTGGTGTAGCTTTGGAAGTACAGTTTTTAGATCAGCATGGTTAAAATCTCCAGTGAAGATGGTGAAACCGTCTGGGTGTGCCGTCTGTTGTTCACTGACAGCCTGGTACAGTTCACTAAGAGCCGCGTTCTTATCACTGTTGTTGTTGGTAGGCGGGATGTATACTGCGACTAGCAGAATCGCAGTAATTTCCCTTGGCAGGTAAAAAGGTCGGCACTTTATGATCATAAACTCTGCCAGTGGTGAGCAGTGTTTGCATACTACTACAGTGTCCCGGCACCATTCGTCACGGATGTAAACACAGATTCCTCCTCCTCGTGATTTACCTCCCTTTACAATGGCCCTGTCTGCTCGATAGCATGCTAGCTGCTCCAGTTGTACAGCAGAGTCCGGAATGTTGTCATTTAACCAAGTCTCAGTGAAGACGAGCACACAGCAGTTACTTACTGTGCGGTTCGTTGATCTCAGCAGTCGTATGTGATCCATTTTGTTGTCCAGTGATCGTACATTTGCCAGGAGAATGGATGGTATGGCTGGGCGAGTTGGGCTGGCCGCTAGCCTGGCCCGGACGCCTCCGCGCTTGCCCTCTTCTGCTTCCTCGCACACCGCTTCCGACGCTTTCTTTCCGGGGGAGGAGTAGCAGGCGAGTCCGGTGTTGTTGCAGGCCGGAGTAGTCCGAGTTCCTTTAGCGTCTCTGTTGCAAAGTCCAGAACGCTGCAAAACTTGCTTTTTGCAGATGTCGATTAAAACTGCCTGCTGTACTTGTAGTACGACGTAGTAAGACAAGACGAACACGTAAAACTTTCGGACAAACACTTTTTAAACGAACAAAACACCGTACGGTTGGGACAGAGAGAGGTCGCTGCGTGTGTACGCGCCGCCATCTTGGAGTAGTATATGGAGAAACTCACTGCATGGAGAAACTCACTGCTTTACAAAGGCAATTGGACCAGAATGGACTAAGAGGGTAGATGTGCAAATTGGAATGCGTCTACCCGCCCCAAGACCAAACAACTACAATCTTATCTGCTTCTGGCGCCCCTTAACCAGCACTGGCCTCGGCCAAGGCCGCTGCTGGAAAACAACTCCCCCGGAAGAGCACTGCAGCGAGACGCTCTTGCATCCCTTTCCCCACCCCCCACAGACACCTGCTGATTGTGGACTCTGACTGGGACATGACCAAGGCTGTCTCCATAGCAACTTGCTGTGTTATCGCTTTGACAATCCTGCGGACTGAGGCACTAAGACTTTGGGCACCAGGCGGAGCGCTTTACCAGGCCTACACATACATCTAACATATATACAGACATGCATTCACCCCCCCATACCCCCCATCCCACGCCTTCGCCGCTTGTACCCCCAGTCTGTCAAGCGGGTCTGTGACCAGCTGAAATGGCTGCAGGACCGGATGGCTGCCTGCCTGCACTGGTATCCCCCTCCACCCCCCCTCCCTCCCCTTGTTTGCAAGCCGTGTGTCTCTCATGTTGTGTAAAGTGTATGTGCTAATGTTGCTGAGGTGTTTTTTTCCTGTTCCCACACTGTACTCCCCACAGGAGCATAGTCTGGGGGTTGCCTTTTTTTTCTCCTCCCCTCTCCTCATGTTATGCTGTATTCTTCCTAAACGCCCTGTCTCCCTGTCCTGTCTACCCCCCTTGTCATATTATATGTATGTTTGTATGGACAGGTTGATGGTTCATTTCGCTGGTTACTTTGTGACTATGTGACAATAAACAACCCCTCAGTACAAAATACAGAATGACCTTAAAATACAGATTTTGATGAGCTTTACATGACCAGGACAGGACCCACCCTGCTACCATCTCTCTCTCTCTCACACACACACACACACTCTTAAAGGGGTGGTTCAGGATTTTGGACATAGGACCTCATTTCCAAGTAAGCAAGTGTGATATTTATCAGTGGAGACCGTTTTCAACACGTTTCATCCAGTCGTTCTAATTGCAGAGTTCGCGAGGTGCTAGGCTAGCGCCAAGTCAACGGTATGTGCTAGCCTGCCACTAAAAAACAGTCTTACCTACTCCAAAGGACACTCGAGGCAAATTCCAGACAATCGATGTAAATGTCTGTGTTGATAGAATAGTGTAAGAAATACAACTACCCTCGCATCGATCAGCGTTTGCCATAGTTATACTTTGTTCCCTGAAGTTGGTAGTAGTCATTTTGCATCTCAGCGGTGGACTGATATTACCAAGACTACTACTAGGTATCCCCATTGAGTGCGCTTTACTGTTTACTTTTTTGGTGCAGTACTACTAACTGGAGCAAGTATAATTTGCCGCTGCTAAGACACTAGTCCCTCAAAATGTAATGCGATCGTTGAAATGCAAGGATAGAATAATGTCAGAAATAAAACTATCAATACAGACATTTACATCGATAGTCTGGCGTTATAATTTATTTGCCTTGGGTGTACTTTGGAGTGGGTAAGACTGTTTTTAGTGGCAGGCTAGCACATACCGTTGACTTGCGCTAGCCTAGCACCTGCAAACTCTGCAATTAGAAGGACTGGATGAAACGTGTTGAAAACGGTCTCCACTGATAAATATCACACTTGCTTACTTGGAAATGAGGTCCTATGTCCAAAATCCTGAACCACCCCTTTAAGGCATACAGTCTCAGTCCTGCCTACCTAGTGCCTGAAGTTAGATAGATAACGATGAAATGATCATTACCATTACCAATCGCTATATTCTAAGTCATGCAATACTGTTAACTGTTAAGCTATTTCTAAAATAATTAGATCACACTTTTCTTTGAAAACCACATAATTATGCAAGTATAGCTAACGTTACAGCACTGAACGTTTTTGACTAACCACCAACACTGACGTTAACGGTAATTAGGCCAACAAAGTAGGCTAAGAAATCACAACGTTATGTTACCGCTAGCTTCGTCGTCGTTAAGGGGGTTAGATTGAAACACCCATTCTTGTTATGCTACTTGTTAAACTTTGTCTGCAATAATAAGCCTACGTACATTCATAATTTACATGCAATAAATAACAGGTAAAGGTAAAGTTGCGTGTTACTTACCACAGGCAGTGTCCAAAACGAGACAGTTTCGCGCCGTCCTGGTTTCAAACTGAACAGTTGCTCTGCTCGTGTCGTGGCTCTTCCACATGTAATGGGCCGACAGTCACTTTACAGAATTGGGCCATGTACGTTTAGCGTCCGGCTGTCGCTAAATGTTTCATTTTTGCCGCCAACAGCCGCGATACTGATCATTGTTCGTTCCTGAAGTATCGGGCCACACACTGTATGAAACTGGCCTGCCGAGATTGATTCGAAAACTGGCAGTAGCCCATCAAACCCCAATCGGGCCAAATAAGACACTCAGTAATCAGCCCAACTACTGCGTGTCAGTGTCGGCCCATTCAAGGGGACAGTGGCTCAGCCGACCTGAAACTCCGCCGACAGTGGCAGCACTCAGCCAGGATTGGGCCGACTGTTTACTGTGCTTCAGCCGACTTGGACCTTAGCCGACACTGCCAGCACTCAGCCAGAATCGGGCCGACTATGCTTGCTATCTGGGATGAGTTGTGCTTTTCTTTATGGAGTTTTTGTATTTTCTTTATTTTCCCACGGGAATCTAAGGGTAAGGGGGTGTGGTGTAGGTGTGACGTGGGGCTAGGCCCCGCGAAAATGAACTTTTAACTAAGTGTCCCACTACCCCAGGCGGGCTTGTCAGATTTCACTCAACAGGAGCATCTGCATGTGATAGCCTGTGTACGAAAATAAACAAATTCAGTAAGACCCAGTTTGAACGTCATGTTGCATTATTTCAACTTTTCTTTTAAAAACACAACGCAGAGGATATTTAGGGAGAGCAAAATACTCCCGTTACAACTGGTGCCGTGACCCGCCGTTTGTTTGAGTTTTCTCAAACGCCGGGGTTGCTCTTCGACGTGCCGTGGCTGGATAACATTAGCCTACTCCAGGAGGATTGCGTGGGCTGCCGTTTATGCATCGTCGTGCTTCGTGGTTGGATGTATGCTGTGCTCCAGAGTGCACAGAGCCTGACCGGACTTTTGGCATGGACTTTGAAGTTTCTGCAGTCTGCTGTCTCCTGGGAGCCTTCGTTAAACTTTCTCCGTATTGAATACTCCGTATTGCCCTGGGACAGTGTGGTAAATTTCGCGGTAGAACTTTCGCTACTCTCATGGACTGACTGACTGTATGAACTGTGAGTTGGACTTGGGAGCTTGCATGACGTCTGCATTCACCGGAATGCAAAAGTAGCTGATGTATATCCCGCCATTGCATTAGAAGATTTTGATCAACATTTTCTCGCAGCATGTGGCTAAGGTGAGCTCAGGCAGTTCTCATGGCAGCTTGTCTGTCAAGAGTAATTCCAGCAGCTGTGTGGGCAATGGTGACTGCACACTGCAAAGTCTTGGACGGTGCTATACCTATTGACAGTTGTCAGGTCTCTTCTCAGTGGAAGGACAAGTTAGTTGAGTTGATCACCGAATTTGAATCTGTCTTTTCTCGGCATCACCTTGACTGTGGTGAAGCGAGTGAATTTTGCCATAGGATTAGGTTGACTGATGACCATCCCTTCAGGTTGCCATATCGCAGGTTGTCCCCAGCACATTATCAGAAGTTGAAAGAGATTTTGGATGAAATGGAGGAGAAGGAGATTATTCGGAAGTCTGATAGTGAGTACGCTTCTCCATTAGTGCTAGTGTGGAAGAAGAATGGAGACCTGCGGATATGCACTGACTTTAGGTGGCTTAATGCGCGCACGGTCAAGGACGCCCACCCACTTCCCCACCAAGCAGATGTTCTGGCTGCTCTGGGTGGTAATGTATTTTTCTCCACCATGGATCTGACATCTGGCTATTACAATGTGCCACAGGAGACTTCACAAAGCCTTTCCTTTTGTCTGTTGATGCATCTACTAGTGGTTTTGGAGCTGTTCTGTCTCAGGTGCAGCCCAATGAGGACAAAGCTCGGCTCATTGCTTTTGCCAGTAAGCAGTGTTGGGGAGTAACGGAATACATGTACCGGCGTTACGTATTCAGAATACAAATTATGAGTAACTGTATTCTGATACAGTTACAAGTTAAATAGTTGGTATTTAGAATACAGTTACATTGTTGAAATCAATGGATTACATGACGATACTTCTCTGTTTCATAAGTTCATTCACTCTAAATAAATTAAGGCAACTCCATTTACCAGAAGCTCCTGAAAGCAATCTATGATGAAATTGTTTCCATGTTTAAATCCAAGCCCCGCCGTTTTGCACTAGCCTCAAAACGCAGCCAGTGCGCATTATGGACGCGTCATGGGAGACCCTGAAATGACTGTTTGCACATCAAATTAGGAGTAAAGTAAGTGGAGGTAACTCCTGTTCCTCACTGATCGTGGTTCCTGATGTCTGTTCAAAGGATATTTTCCCAAGTAGGCTATTAATAGCTCAGGCTACTTCGGCCAATCGGTTACACAGTTTGCTAACCCCCTTAAGTATGTATTGACGAAGCCAAAGCTGGACGCGTGCGAGCAGCGTTGGCCCCTTTTGATTTTGACATCCTGTATATTCCAGGCCCTAAGAATGTGGTGGCGGATGCCCTTAGCAGAGAGCCTTTTGTGAGGCCCAGGATTATGCATCGCTTGACCAGAACTTCTTATGCTGAACTGCTTAAAGAAGCAGAGAACCAACAGGTGGACTCAGTCCAAGACATGTTTGGCCTATCGTCTGAGCTTTCTGAGGCACGGGAACAGCGGGCGGCCTCCATGGCTGACGGTGTGTGTGTTGGGGCCACACATGTCGTTCAGGATGAGGCAGAGAACCTGCTGACAAGAGGGCGGTCAGCGGTCTCCTTGTCTGACAGTGTGTGTGTTGGGGCCACGCATGTTGTTCAGGATGGGAGGCTGGGTCTCATGTGAAGAGGTTTCCCTGGGAGGACGGTGCTAAGCTTAGGGCTATCTCACATGTTCAGCACTTAAAGTCTATGTCTATGACTGGTCAGAATCCTTTGCCTGTTCTTAGTCATGATGAGCTGTATGACAAGCAGTGTCAGGACTCCACTATCAGCAGAGTTAGGTTCTTTGTTGACAGGGGACGTCACCCATCCCGGCGGGAAAGGGTGCATGAGTCCCGGGAGACGCTTAAAATGTTGAGGCAGTGGAGTAAACTCACTACGCGGTTGGGTGTGCTGTACAGGGTGTCTAAGAATCCTGTGTCTAAAAAGAATACCTTCCAGTATGTGGTACCTGAGGCGCTGAGGATCATGGTTCTAAAAGGGGTTCATGATGAGGCAGAGCACCAGGGCCAGCAGCGTACTCTGTGGCTGGCCAGACAGAGATTTTACTGGGACAGGCTTGAAAGGGACGTTAGGGATTATGTTCACAGGTGCAAAAGGTGTTTAGTTAGCAAGGCTCCCGGAACCTGAGGCTAGGGCTCCTCTCGTTTCCATTGCTACTTCAGCTCCTTTAGAATTAGTCTGTATTGACTTTTGGTCTGCGGAAGATTCGCACAACAAGTCCATTGATGTTTTAGTGGTCACTGACCACTTCACTAAGCTGGCGTGTGCATATCCCTGCCCTAATCAGTCTGCTAAGTCTGTAGCTCGGGTTCTATGGAATAATTTCTTCTGTGTGTATGGTTTTCCTGCATGCATTCACTCGCATCAGGGGGCTAATTTTGAGAGCTTTTTAATCGCGGAGCTGCTCCTGTTAGCTGGGGTGGAGAAGTCTCACACCACTCCGTACCACCCCATGGGGAATGGTCAGGCAGAGAGGATGAACCATAACCTGACCCTAGCCAGATGAATGTCGTTCCGCTTAGCTCCGCCTAGCTTCACTCACATCCATCTGGGACCTCTTCCATTGAGAGTGATTTCTCCAACCAACTTTATGGTTTAGCCAATCAGGACGCAGGGCGGGAGTTTCATAGATGTGACATAGCGTAGAAGCAACTGTGAGTCTGTTATTAGCGTCACGGGTTGGCTTCGATGTGAGTGGTTGAAGTAGCATGTCAATAGATGACGGACAAGTGGCTTATTCAATCAAATGCAAGCATTTTTTGATTAGGCCCAGCCTTCTGAAGCAACACTTCAATGGATCGGTTCCAGATGGATGAGTGGAGCTAGGCAGAGCGAAATTCATCTGGCTATTGCCAGGTTAGATGAACCACACTCTGGGAAGTATGATTAGAGCTCTACCACCAAAGTCAAAGGTCAAGTGGCCTCAGCTACTCAACAGTCTCACTTTTGCGTACAACTGTACTGTTCACGAAACCACAGGTTTCCCCCCTTTCTTCTTAATGTATGGCTGCACTCCTAGGTTACCTGTAGACTTGATGTTTGAAAGTGTCTTGTTGGACGGGGATACAGTGGACATTGACACGTATGTTTCATCCCTGGGGAAGGATCTACGGGAGGCCATGGCCGTAGCCCAGTCGAATGCTGAAAAGCAACAGCGTAGGCAGTCTAAGCTATATAATAGGAGAGCTAAAGGGCAACCGGTCAGTGTGGGTGACAGGGTACTGCTGGCCAACAAAGGTGAATGGGGAAAGAAGAAATTGGCAGATAGGTGGGAGGGAACCATTTACACTGTTTTGTCTGTGAATACCACCACACACACCTTTAAAATTAGGAGTCCAGCAGGCAGTGTGAAAACTGTACATAGGAACCTCATCATGCCGGTGAATTTCTTGCCGCTTCCTAACGCTGATGAGGATGATGAACATCTGTCATGTTCTGGTGGCAGTCTTAGTGAGGCTGACAGCTCACAGTCCAGTGGGGATAATGCCACTGTTGACAGGACAGTAAGGTGGGTTGCTGGTCTTTCGGGTAGTTCTGACACACGTAGTGACACAGGATATTTTGGGTCTGTGACGGTGGACAGAGGGACTGAGGTAATTCCAGACCTGGCTGGGGTGGAATCGGAGAGTACCTCTGTGTCTTCAGCCTGTGAGAACATTCCGTGTGCTGTCTGACGAGTGTACTGAGTCTCTATCAATTGACCCCCCACCCAACTGTTAATTCCCTTTCCACACTGGTGTAAATGAGTCTGATGTCTCACCTGTTCTGCCGTCACAGTGGCCAAGGCACAAGGCGAGGATATTTAGGGAGAGCAAAATACTCCTGTTACATACACATAAAAAGTTAAAACCATGTCCTTGAAATGGATTAAAGTCACTTGGAAATATGGCTGGGCTACTTGGAAGAGACTAAACCCAGGGATGACCGGAGCACTCAGAGAACTTTTAAACTTGTTTTATTATGGTGCACAATCGATCGACGTTTTGACACACTGTCTAAATAAATCAGAATACAAGATGACATTGTCAGAGAAAACAAGAAAGACATAATTCTTCATTTAAACCATGGGGCTCAACTGTGTTGAGTGTGTGGATCCAAAACGCTTCTCTTTGAAGTAACATTTTGACAATGTCTCCACCTCGTTGGGGAGGCAGTATTCTGTCAATCCCCCAGAATTTCAGTGTAGCGCAAGAGCCATGATTAGCTAGACATAGTGGCGCGCTATTGCATAGTCCATGTTATGATCGCGTATAGCGGCCTTGTGCTCAGCAATCCTCTGTTTGAGTGGGCGTTTGGTTTTCCCCACATATAACAAACCAAAAGGACATTTAAAATACACCACATGGGTAGTACTACAGTTAATAAAGGCATTGATATTGTATCGTTTCAGTGTGTGGATGCGAAAAGTGCCTTGGTGTTGTTAGAATTGGAACAGTAGGTGCAACGACCGCACCTGTAGAATCCTTGAGGTGGTACTGGTAACCAGAGGCCGTTTCACAAAGAATTTTAAGACTAAAAGTAGCTCCTAAAAATAATAGGCGTGTCACTCCTAACTTTAGGACTCCTAATTTTTTTGACTAAGAGTAATTCACAAAGCATTTTAACCCTAAAAGTAGCGCCTAAAGGCCCATTCACACCAAGAACGATAATGATAACTATAACTATAACCATAACGATAAAAGCGTTCACACTGAACAACAATAAACAAAGTCTCTCATTGTGTTAATAAATGTGAGGGCTAAAATTCATGGGTTCTGATTGGCTTTTAGCATTTTATCGCTATGAAAATCGGGCTCTGAAAGTGATCCCCAACTATATCGTTCTTCATGTCATTATCGTTATAGTTTATGTGTTAACGTCGTCATTCATATTAACGAGAGCGATATTTATTTATAGTTATCGTTATCGTTCTTGGTGTGAATGGGCCTTAAGTCTGGGACAGCTTAAAAGAAGTCGAGAGGGCTCCTAACTTAGACCTATTCACAAACAATCCTAAGCTGCTTTTGTGGAATTTCACATTGCGATATTTTGAAATGCGAATGCAGCTACGAGCTCCCAATCACGAGGGAATAATTGTGCATTGTAACTAAGTGATGCAATAACGCCACCAACAACAATCAAAACCATTCAACATGTAAACTAACGTTTCATTGTAAATCAAATTAAACTGTTTCTCCTCTTTGCAAAATTTGAGGATTTTGAAAAATAAGGCACTGTTAGAATTCTTTGATCAACCCAGGTTCAACGTAGCATATTCCACTGTCTGCTCACGTTAGTGACCGCACCAGAGCAAGCACACTTTCGCAGTTCTGCCGGAAATGTGGTCTAGTTTATTCTAACGTCTCTCTATGAAACTACCTGTAGCTTAATTTGCGGAGGACGAAGAGAAAGCACCTTTTTGATAAATGAGCCAGTATAGTGGAGAAATAACTTTTTAAGAACTAATCTGTAGCCTAGGGTAGGCTTCTGCAAAAAAACAATGTTGTTGGCAATTTAAACTATCTAGTGGACGTTTTTAAAAGGCTACAAGCAATAGAGGCTTAGACTATGGCCCACGCTGTGGTTCGAATTAATTTGGCTCACTTCCACTCTTGGTTAGCCAGTGAAATTTAATTTGCCTACTTCCAATTCTTGACTGCACTGTAGCCAGCTGATTGCTTGACAGGTTATTTATATTTTCTTTTCTGTACAATAAAAGATGTTTGCCTGTCAGTAGGCTAACTCTGTCCAGAGGTCGCCAAGTAGCACAGTTGGCTAAAATTAAAAGTGAACTTATGAGTTAATTAACATAGACAAGCGTCCCACTAAATTATTCCTGCCAGTGTGTTTTATGCTATCGATAGTGTGGAATAGCCTAGGCTACTTAAAGAACTATCGTACAGTAAAAGCTCCAATTTCAGTTTCAGCCCGTTTCGCTCAGAAATTCTAAAATAAAGATGTTTTTTAATACTTCAAAATAACATTTGATAAATGAACCTTACATTTTCCAGTAGCCATAGATATTTGAACAAAGTCTCAAACAACAAAAACAGAAAGGATGCAGCAGGCAGCAAATGTAGAAGAGTAATTTCCAATGGAAGAACAAAATGCTGAATGAAGCCCAAAAAGCTTTTCTGATGTGAAAGCTAACACACATAATGGTAAAATAAAAGTAAACAAAAGTTAAATTTAGCAAAGGTGACAAAATTAATATAGGTTATTGTTAGTGAAGGTAGGCCTAGGCTAGCCTGGCCTCCGCCTGCCTACGTACTTCGATTTCTTTTCCCTACAGTACTACGTCTGGAATAGCTCGTTTACTTCGGCAACTTGTCTCCGAACCAACAAGCGAACAGATCTGATCACAATTTCTAAGTTTGGGAAGGTTCGTTCAATCTTTTTAAGTTTTAAGTGTAGTAGCCTATCTGTCCACTTTGGAATTATTATCTCGAAGTAGGCCTACCCTCAGGAAGAGGTCAGTGCTTATGTCCTGGGATTAGACCAAGGGGGCAGGCGAATTCCCGGAAGTAGAAGAATCGACGTAGGCTGGAGGGACCACCTCTCTGCTAACTCCCATAGAAGTCCATTCATTCTAGGATTTTTTTGAAATACCATAACTTCATATGACATATATCCTGTGCCGATATTGTAGCTTCTGTGTAATCCACATAAACACTACAAAGGCAAAACAGACTCCACTACCTCGTCCTCAGAACGCTGGTTACCCGTAGAAGAAGAATGGTTAACTTGTTCGGGTTGAGGGAAGCTAGCTTTGACGTAATCTCTTCTTCACCGTAGGGAGATAACCGTATTGTTTGGATAAGAAGCTCAGTCCACCTTACTGTCTATGACGGTAACTCATAAGCAAAACCCAGCATACACTCTAATCGTATGTTAAGGTAAAGCATTACACAGAGGCAACCTAATAATAATAAAAAAGTAAACCTAAATTTTTTAAAAACGGCACTAATCATTTCAGAGGTTTTCGATGGATTGACCGTAGGTCAGAAAAGTGGAAAGAAGATTCGCTTCAAGGCTATAACTTTGTTTTGTTTTAGCATGACTGTTTTTGAAGATGATCATGTATGGTAGCTTCAACATTAACAGGACTTGAGAATGATATTAATAATAATACATAAATAAATGTTTAACTTTGATGACTTTGAAGGCGAAGGAAGTGTGAGAAGAATTTCTGTGTATCTATCATATGAGTTACAAGATTCAGATTCTATGGCTAACGTCACAAAGTTAAGTGTGAGTCTGCGCAGTACTGGGGGGACCAACTGAAAAATCATTCTATTTGACTCAGTGCCCTCCCATTGAAAACGACGGAGTCTGTTCGTCCATTTCTTTTACTGTCTATGGATTAGACGTGCTCAAAAAGGGGAAAAAATGTCGGCCTAGATTTTTTGACCATTTTCAGGGGTTATGAGGAGCAATATGAGAGAAAAATTTGGGGATCACCGATTGTGGTTTTGGGAGCAGGTTTGGGAGCCTATAGGGAAGTGGGAAATTATTTAACCCTTTGTGTACTGCATGAGGAATAAGGAAACACAATGTAAGAAAAGAGGAATAGATTGTGAAGTGTTCAGGGAAAAGCTTCTCTGTCTGCTCTTGTTGTGACTGCTGATAGGACGAAGGTGTGTGTGTGTGTGTTAAAAGCACAGCCTCACAATTAGACTATAAGGAACTAGGCTATAGCTTACGTCAGTACACAGTATGATATCACTATTTGTAACATGATCATTCACGTCAAGTTGGCACTTTGTCACTGGAGGAAATGTGCCTTTCAGGTCAGATACATTTTCTACAGAGCAGAATGAGATGCATGATGCATGTGCAGGTATTTCAGACATCCATAAAATATACATATCGTGTGGTTTTGTTTAGGTTCCATTTTCTCATTCCAATGGGTATCTTGGCTATTCTTGCTGTATCTTGGAAAGTGTTGATCTTACATAAAAGTAATTTTACAGTGTGTCTCCTGGGTAACATAGGTACACCTGGTAATTTTTTCAGAAATTTATGAGACCTAAGTGCGTGGGCCCTGGTTGAATTGATGTGGAATGACCCAAATTTTATTTCTGTGTCTATGTAAGTATCTGTGCTTGAGCTGTCTCTTGGAAGTTTCTCCCAGTTCCAGCACACATGATTTTTGTTTTGTTTTTAAAATGTATATGCACCATGTTGAATTATTTATTTAATTTCATTACTTTAATTATGGCTTGTGGTCTAAATTGAAAACAGACAGATAACTGTCCGGGATAAATAACCACATTTGGGTCTACGGGCCCATTGAGGCCTGGGTTCGAGTCCGATTCGGATCATTTTCCGATCCCACCCCATCTCTATTTCTCACTTGCTTCCTGTCACTGTCAAACAAAATTAATATAAAGAATAATGCAAATAATGTCTCGCCTGGGACAAAGTTTTACCAACATTTCACCAACAAGCACTGTCAGGAAATACAGGTGCATAACATATTAAACCATTACCAATCTTCTTCAAGATAAATCCTTTATCTCATTTCCTTTTGCAAATGTATTCTGTTTTTCTTTATATATAACTGTTAATACACTGCATTTATCTATATTATTTTTCTACTCTTATAATGTTACTGCTATTACACTGTATATATCTGTACATGTTGTCATACTGCATACATACAGTAGCTATTCCACTCTTATAATGTTACTGCTAATACAATGCACATATTTATAGTTCATTTATATTACTGTAAACCATTCCACCTTCTTAACTGTACACTATTGTCTACACTGCACTATATATCTTATACTGTTTATGCACCACCTGCCCATACTGTTTATATCACATTGCACTTTTCTGCCTTTTTGCAGTTCTGCACTTCTGCAGTTTCTGCACTTCTGGTTAGACGAAAACTGCATTTCGTTGTCTCTGTACTTGTACTCTGCACAGTGACAATATGGTTGAATCCAATCTAATCTAATCTAATCTAGCTATACAAATATGATCAAATAAATGAGTAATCAGCATGCCCTGTGAGCTAGGTGTTGTTTTGTTTGTCAATCATGTTTGTTTTTCTGTATCATTCAAGGGCGTAGGTTTGGTCTCAGCTTTGGTGGGGACACATCCACAGCTCCTGTTGCCACAATACCAAAAATATTGTTTCAATACCAATACCAAGTGAAGAATCTCAAATACTTTTGCAATTTCTAAATTTTAATTTGATTTGGCCCCCACCACCTTGACGCCATCAGTAATATTGAATATTGTGTGATCATTCACATCAGTGGCAATCATAGACACACACACACACACACACACACACAGAAAGAGCTGAGTTCTGGGTGTATTGATGAGTTTATTGATGGTTTGGTTTTGTAAGCCGTAGTGAATGCTTTTGTATTAATCGAATTTGGAGGTTATCAGGGCATGGATGAGCAGTTTCAGCTACAGTGAGTGGACGGATTCGTGCAATGTGGCGGAAGTTTCATGTGGTTATTAGTAAGGATGAGGTGAGGTCAAAGATAAGATTCCGAGATTGAGGGCATGAATGGATGGAGTGACAAAACTAATACTTTAGGATTTGGTTGCATGAACTTATAGTGTAACTGTCTGTGCCTATCTAGTCTTATTTTGGATTATGTCTGATTTCTTTATGACCACAAAGAACATATAAAGTTTTGATAAACATAATAATTCAACATTTCATTAAGGGACTGTTGGGCATTTATGGAATGGACCACCGGAGGAAAATAGGGGAGGGTCATGTCTTTTTATTCTTTGTTGAGGGGAGGGTCACCCAACTTTTTTTAGTCTAGGAGGGGGTCACCCAACTTTTGTATTCATGAAAACAGCAAAATTTCAAAGTGGCTTGTTTGGTGCATATTTTTCCATGTAGCTCACAGTCTCAGTTTTCACACTTTAGGTACCCCTCTGTACACCACATTTATCCTTCATTTCCTTCTTTCTTGCAGGGTAGGGAGTAAAATAAAGGCCTTGCGCTGTGGCTTTCGAGTGGAGAGACTGAGGGCCAGATGTACGTACATTTGCGAACGTAGCGTTATCAGCGTCATGGACAAACCGCAGATTGCGAACGCTGTCAGACCCAAGTTTCCGTCGTATTTATCAAACTAGTGTAAACTGCGCCTTTCTCTGCCTTTCTCCACCCATAAACGCAATTTACGAACGCCCACAACTGAATGGCAGAGCCTATACAAGCGCAGTTGAATGAAGTTAACTGATGACAACATTAAAAAGAATCGTTTAGCGATCTTTAGCGATCGCTAAACGTTAAGAGAAACGTTTAGCGATCATGAAATTATGCCATACATGATAACAGGGCCGTCACCATAGACATTGAGGGGGACGTGTCCCCCCCAATATTCAAATACAAAATGTTCCCCCCAATATACGGACATAGAAAAATAAAGAAAGAAAAAAGCGCTATACTAGGCCTACAGGAAACCAACACGCACCACTATCTGAAATGTAATCAAACGTAAATATCGCACAAATTAGTGACCTAATGAAGGTTCCAGAGTAGCCTACACCCTGAGTGGTTTGTCCTGGTGGTTTTCCGTTTTTCGTTAGTGGCGTGCGCTATCAAAAGCTTCCATTTACTGCACCCTACTGCGGTCAGCAATATTGCAAAAGCTATCGGTACAATTTTCACAAAACTTGTTGGAAAGGTGTAGCACAGGCTAAGGAAATCCCATACATTTTTGGAGCCGATCAGACTTAAAGGGAACTTTGAAACATTTTCCATATTGTAGCCTATTCTCGCAATGATAGCTAAAGTGAAACGTTTTATTTTAAATGATGAATTTGTGCATTCATTTCTTTCACATGTCTTACAACATAAATAATGCATTCATAAGCTAGTAGTAATGCCAGAAATTACCGTTTATAGGCCTCTTAGAAATGGTTGTTGCATAGGCTATATTTAGATGCGCACTCAATCGGTCGTCCATGCTGGCAAAACGTAGGAATCAAATGTGGCGACGGCACACAAATTGAAAAAAAAAATTACATTGCACTGGTGGTGATAGCCTACAGTTAATGTGAATCGCGGTAAATAACCAAAGAAAGGAATTTGTAGTGATGTAGTACTCGAGTCCGGTCTCGAGACCAATTTCTGCTTTCTCGGTCTCGTCTCGGACTCGTTCCTTCAAAGACTCGGTCTTGACTCGGTCTCGGACCACAGTGGGAGGAGACCAACGCATTTTTTATGTTCATATAAAAAACAGACAACACATAACAACAATAATAATAAAATGCAATGTTGACCGGCATTATTTGAAAATGACATCCCATGGTGCAATGCAAAGATACTGCCCGTCAGAGCCGTTTTTATTTATCTCTATGGCTCTGCTGCCGGTGAGTGTCTGTAGGTCAGCATAGTCCATATTAAGACGTTAAGACTGCTCCTCTAAACAATTCCCAATCTAGCTTAGTCTGTAGGCCTAACTGTTGATTATTAACTGGGGTGATATTAAATTATGAATATTAAAACTGAAATTTTTTTATGGTCTTGGTCTCGAATCGGTCTCGACTCCTAAAAGACTCGGTCTCGACTCGGACTTGCTTCTTCAAAGACTCGGTCTTAACTCGGACTCGACTGTATTTGAAAACCAACAGACTCGGTCTCGACCCTTCAAAGACTCGGTCTTGACTCGGACTCGGCATAGGCGGTCTCGTCCCCATCACTAGTCGAGACCGAGTCGAGACCGAGTCTGTTGGTTTTCAAATACAGTCGAGTCCGAGTCAAGACCGAGTCTTTGAAGAAGCAAGTCCGAGTCGAGACCGAAGTCTTTTAGGAGTCGGAGACCGATTCGAGACCAAGACCATAAAAAAATTTCAGTTTTAATATTCATAATTTAATATCACCCCAGTTAATAATCAACAGTTAGGCCTACAGACTAAGCTAGATTGGGAATTGTTTAGAGGAGCAGTCTTAACGTCTTAATATGGACTATGCTGACCTACAGACACTCACCGGCAGCAGAGCCATAGAGATAAATAAACGGCTCTGACGGCAGTATCTTTGCAATGCACCATGGGATGTCATTTTCAAATAATGCCGGTCAACATTGCATTTTATTATTATTGTTGTTATGTGTTGTCTGTTTTTTATATGAACATAAAAAATGCGTTGGTCTCGAGGACTCGGTCTGAAATTACGAGTCCTTCTCCTCCCACTGTGGTCCGAGACCGAAGTCAAGACCGAAGCCTTTGAAGGAACGAGTCCGAGACGAGACCGAGAAAGCAGAAATTGGTCTCGAGACCGGACTCGAGTACTACATCACTAGTCTCGACCCTTCAAAGACTCGGTCTTGACTCGGACTCGGCATAGGCGGTCTCGTCCCCATCACTAGGAATTTGCACCTCAATTCACCAATTAAAGGCTGTAGTAGGCCAAGTGTTTCTACATGTTGGCACAAAACGTAATTTCGGTCAGAAGCCAGTCTATGCAGGGGGTAACATGAGGTGAATCAGACAGAAGAGGGGCCTGTCTTAGTAGCCTATTCCTGAATCCTGTCCCTTTCATTAAAATTGTGTGATTAGCCACCAGCATAATAAAATGTAAATTAAAAGACAAAATCTTATTAGGCTATACAGTGATGGCCAAAAGTATTGGCACCCATGCTAAAGTTGACTGAAAAGAGGAATATAAAATCATCTTTTGGAAATTGATCTTAATGCCTTAAAGGAATTATCCGGAGTAAAATGCACTTTAGACGCTATAATAGCACAAAACGCTATTTTTATACCTCTTCTACAGTTCCAAACAACATTGCACTTACGTGGTAGTGAGTAAAGGGTCCCTAAAGCCAAACCGAAGTATCCCGAGGTCTTTATGTGGTCGGATAGAGAGTCCAGAATGAATTTCATCAAGCCAGTACCTTTCCGAAATGTTGGCATCTTTGCTGCCATCTTAGGGAAAGTCCGTGAAAGTCGATTATTAGTGTGTTTGAAATTCAAAATTGTCGCCGTTTAAAAAAAAAAAAAAAAAAACATAGTCCAGTCCATACTTTTCATTTCAAAAGAAATGGACTGGACTATTTTTTTTTTTTTTTTTTAAACAGCGACGAAATTTTGAATTTCCAGAGCACACTTGGCAATCGACTCCTACGGAGTGTTTGCACTGAGACGCCAGCAACAGTATGATCTATCACATAATTGCAAAATCTCTTCAAACCCAATGTATCAGTGTAACGAGTACTTCATGCTCACATTTAAAAATGTAGTGGAGTCAAAAGTACAATATTTGTCTTCAAAAAGTCACAAGTTTCCAAAAAAAAATAATACTTGAGTAAAGTAAAGATACTTGAAAAACATACTTGAGTACATTTACTTAAGTATTGTCCGCCTCTGAGTACCCTAAACTTTCAGTACCCAACCACTTCATCTGGCTGTCAGGTATTTAACTGTAAATAGGGATGCACGGTATATTGGTGGCCGATATATTATTGATCGATAAGTGAAAAAATGTAAATCACTGATTCTTGAGATAAGGGACAAAACATGTCCCCCATCAAAATGTTGCAATTTCCCTTAAAAAACAATAAATTATTTCATTTAAAAAGGCTTTAAAAGTTGGATATGAAAGACTTGTGTATGTTTAGACATTTAGTTTGGCTATATTTATATTATTTCATAGTAATTTCATAAAATACCGGCACTGTACTATGAAAGCCCATGCAAATGAACTCGTCCTCCGCAGAGGTTGCAAAAATAAAGTGTTTTAAAATGCCCAAAATGCACAAATATGATTATGAGGTTAATTGGATGGCTTAATAAAATATCACAAAATACTTAAAGTTAACATTGCATTATTTTATACATTAACAACAGCCTTTCAAAATCTGTCCTCAATTCATGTCAACGCCGTCAGATATTTTTCAGATATTTTTCAAATTCGAAATAAATCAGGCATATTTTGGTCAGCTTTAACCCTGAGGACCCCCTTTGACTTCTTTCTGTTGATGGATGCAGCAGTCCAACACATGGTCTCGTAAGTGTTTTTAAAAAAATAAATATTCAGCAAACAAGTTGAAATCCCTGTGGTCACAGCTTTTATGTGTCAACACTGTCTTCAAAGTAGAGCTGAATTCAATCAAGAAGTTTGAAATAAAAGTAACAACAAAGGTATTTTGGTTTAGTTTAGTGGCAGCTGGCAACTGAGGAAAATCAAAATGGCTACCATCTACTACACATGATTAAGTTAAAAAAAACATGTTTTGTCAACTCAGTCAGATATTTTGTCTGACGGTGTTGACATGTAAGCTGACGGAGTGGAAAAGTGCTCCCAAATACTCATTAAGTAATGTATAACAACATGATAATATGATCTAAATATGCATGTTGATTGACTTAAAACATCTTAATTTACCCAAATGCCAAATAATTTATAATAATAACTCATAAAAAGTATTGTTTTTATCTGTACTCTAGGCAGACATGGCTAGACAAAAATTGTCAGTGTAGGAGCAAAAACAAAGAACCAGTACCAGAGAAAAGGGAGAGAAAGAATTAACAGTAACCCAGAAAGCAGAAGGGACAGTTAGACAGTAGTTAGAAAAGGAGATACAGAGATGAAAGGACAGGGTCCAAAACAAAAAAGTAAAACCAGTAGGAGAATTAGGATCCAGAGCAAAAAGGCACCGCAGAAAGTATTGGAGGAAAGCAAAGAAAAGGTCCAGAACTATGCAGAATAGATGGCTAAATGAAATAGACACCCCACCAGAATGTCCTCTGGACCAGGCTGTTGAGGAGAGAGAGAGAGGAGAAAACAGGAAAAGACATGCAAGGGAGATAAAAGCATTAAAAGAAAAGGTTATGAAATTAACAAAAGAGCAACACAAACTAACAAAGCAGGAATGACGGAAAAATAAGGCTCAAATAGAAAAGTCAAATGTCAAACTAAAAGATAAAATGATTGTAGATTCTCCATGAACAGAAACAGAGGATGATAACGGGAAGCCAACATCGGAACTCCCAACATTCGGAGATATCTTCTTTTCCACAAGAGCTGAGAAGGAATTATACAACTCGTTGCACAGAAACGCGCCGTTGAAAAATCAGGTCACAGACAACTGGCATTACACTAGCCTAGAAATCTAGACGCACCCTAGCAGCGGCAAATTAATTTGCTCAGCCTGTACGTCTAGTATCAAACCATAGGGATTTCTATTGGCTAACACCATGGATGTTGTTCAATCACAGCTTCTATTTTGTTAGAGAGTCTTAAGGCTGGCTTAACAGGATAACGACAGTCCAAGCGACTGTGAACAACAAGGAAGGTGGCTATGGCTTAACTAAGAGCGGTTGTTTGAATCGGGCGCTGGCGCCAACTTTGGAGGAGTTGGACTTGTGCTTTTCTTTGAAAGTTGAGCAACACAATGCACTTAAGTCATTACTTTCAAGAAGGATGTATTTGCCGCTTTGCCGAACCGGATACGGATATGGTCGAAGGGCTGGCCTATTGCATGCCTAGGCAGTTTGAAAGACAATTCTCTGCCCGCCCCTTGGATTAAGCGAGGTGAATGGTTCGATTCCAGACTATACATTTCAATGATATAGGATGGCCCGCCAGGCTAGCATTACACTGCAAAAACTGCGTATCTAATAAAATCTAACCAAGATTATTAATCTTATATCAAGATAAAAAATAGTTTGTTTTGTTTTCAGTATAAAGAGACTTACCTAGCGCTTTCTCTTGAAATCATTTGACTTAATTTAAGAAATGTTTGACTTATTTTAAGACATCTCATGCCTTTAAGACAGCACATTTTTCTTCCAGTGGGTTAAGCAAATTTGTCCTAAAAGCAAGCCAATTTGTCTGCTAGTGCGTTAAGTAAATTTGTCTTGATAAGATTCCTTAAAATAAGTCTTCGTAAATTAAGTCAAAATGATCTTTTAAGAGAGCGTTAGGTTAGTCTTTTCATACTAGAAACAATACCAAATAGATTTTTTGATCTTATTATACGATTAATAGCACTTGGTTAGATTTGATTTTTTTGCAGTGTATCAGGCAAGGTTCTAAAGAAGTATTGGCTCATAGGCTTCGCCAGTTTGGTGTTAGGTACAGACAGCTATCATGCTCTTGCAGTGAGCCATTGGATTGCCAATGCTTTCCCCCAGCTACTCTTTGAATAAGAGACTGCTCAGAGGAGCAGCAGACTGATGCAAGGGCCAGGAAGAGCCCTCCATTAGCCATGTTGATGCAGGAGATGGAAGACGAGTTGGGAGAAGCAGGGGATTCGGTCGATGAAATGTAAGATTTGGTGGATGAAATGGCAGAGGAGCCATTGAAAGATCCTGGGGTGCTACTGTTGATATAATTATCAACAGTATTGAGACAGGGGATTGGCTGGCAGTGGTGTATGATTACTGGTGGTTAGGAAAGTCCATTGATGTAGATATAGAACACCAAGATGTGAAAAATGAGTTTTTGCATTCTTGTGGTCCTCCTGCCAATTTTCACCCTAAATATGGGAGGAGGGTAGCCTAGAAATCAAGATGTACCCTAGCAGCAGCAAATGTAATTTGCAGCCAGGGTAGTCTAGCAACTCTCTGTTGGCTTGTGAGCTGGAAAAATCAAACTTCGATCAGGCCAATCATATCGTGTGTGGAGTCGGTGGGTGGGCTTATGATGACAGAGTTGTGACAGTTCCACGTTAATTCTTTGCTACTTGAAAACAAAGAAAATGGGCGCTGTTGCTGGAAAACAGCGGTCTTTGAATCGCGACTGGAATTAAGCTTTTTTTTTAAGTTGACAAAAGTTTGATCAACTAGACAACTAGCTCCACTGGTGGGAAAGCGCATGGGACTCATAAGATGTAGGCAGTGTTGGTAAGGATACTTTCAAAAAGTATTGTGTTACAGAATACAGAATACATGCCCAAATATGTATTTTGTAACATATTCAATCTGAGTAAATTATTCTGAATATACTTCCTACCTGCCTCAGTCATTGCAAGCGCCTCTTGATTGATTAATCACCACTATGTGGATACTGTTTTTAGAATTGATTTAGATTAAGTGTTAGTTAGTATAATTTGTATTTTAGTATATTTAGTATATTCTTTATCTTCTACTGTCCTTATTGCTTAGTTGTGTTTTTATATTATATACTTTTAATTACTTTTTCTGCTGTTAGTGAATGTGTGTGTTGTCTGTATGCTACTGAGACCTTGAATTTCCCCTGGGGATCAATAAAGTATCTATCTATCTATCTATCTATCTATCTATCCATCCATCCATGCAGCCATCAAATCCTGCTTACTAAGCAGGCCTATTCTGGTGTGTTCTTCTGTTGAAGTGTTACAGTAGGCCCACATAGGAGAATGTAAAGTCAACTAAGCTACCTGATACAACTATAAAATAGCAAGGTGACCAGTAAAACTACAGCAGGCGACTAGGCTAGGAGGAGGGATGTCTGTTTCTGTCCAGTGAAAGATTTTGAAACTGACAGGGCCAGCTTGTCCCCTCCAAGCAAGCCAGACCAGGGAGCTCTATGCCATAGCCCCTGGTGTTATTGACTCCATAGAGCGTAGGCATGTTCAACACCTCTTGTCCAATGCCCAAGTCCCACAGGTTAGACAAACTATTACATATAAATATCTAATACTTGGCTCTACACCGAAGGCAGTAATGATTTACTTACTTGCTGAGAGAAATTGGAGCAAATCATAGAACTTACTTGCCTGAGGTCCTATAGAAACTCTTTGTTTGAAGTTTGATACTCTTTCCATGTCAAAACTAGGTAAATATCTTTAATCAGTTTGATTCTCGATTAGTTTGTCAACACCGTCAATTGTGTGTCAACACCGTCGGTTGTGTGTCAACCCCGTAAGATGGAGGTTTTTCACACAATAACATGACAGTAGTATGTACACTACTGGTCAAAAGTTTGGGGTCACTTAGATATCTCCATTCCACTCCATTGTAGACAAAATACCAGCTAAAATCAGTTGGATTGTTTTTTTGTTTTTTTTTAATCAGGGCAGCAGTTTTCAGATTACATTATGTGCTTACATAATTGCAAAAGGGTTCTCGACTGTATTAGAAAGAAATGGCTGATATTGCAATATCTACATTGCCCATTATCAGCAACCATTCATTAATGTTCCATCACGTCACATTCCAATCTGATTACTACAGTAATCTCATATCATTTTAAAAGGCTTTTGTCTGCAAAGTTCAATGCATGCTGCACCCATTGCCCAATCATATCACCTTTGTTGACTTTAAGTGTAAAAATAATATAATTTAACATAGACCTAATAGGTTTTGATCATTTTTATGATTTTTGGCAAATTATAAATTATACTATTCACACATTTTAAAAAAAAATCTAGATATACCACAGACATTTCAGAACAGATGCACTAATGTCAATACAGGGCAGTAGATTGATATGCAATATGTGCATTGATTTAGTCTAGATTAGGAAAAACCTCTGTGCTTTTTCAGTCTTCCTCAAGGTGGCAGAATAGACCAGAAAAATACTTTTGACACCATACCATACTGTATCAGGGCACTTACAATGAGCTTTTGAGAGTTCAGCTTTATCATGTTCATTGGTCATGATATCTGCCTTTTTACACTGTAGCCTTCAGCTTTTATCATCTGATCATTTATTGCTTTTTCGTATCTCTCACAAGATGGTTAAGTTTTATGTGTAGATTTAAAGCTTAACTAAATAACAGAAAGAGGACATTCACACTCACAGCATACAGTGCCTGAATGTGGTCAACATTCTTTGTTTCTTCAGGTGTTGATCTTGTAAGTAGCTCATGCTGGGTGGCTAAGGGCTTGGGTAGGAAAAAGAGTCGCCTACTATACTCTACATCTGTGAACTGAATAGGTGTGACCATACTGACATACTGACTCTTCACTCCACATATGTTTGTCTATGCCTCGTAATCTTTAAATCTATAAGTAAAAAGTACATAAAAAAACACAAGTAGAAACCTAATGTGTATTATTTTATGTACAAATGTTGTAGATAATACAAAATGCCTTATGTTGAAAAGGTTTAAGTAATTATTCTGAAGAATTAGGTAACATTTGAGTGATTTGACATTATTACCCCACCATTTCTCTGCTGGTGTTTTAACATTAATGAGACCCCCAAGTGTCAGAGAGGAAATGACACACTTCACCTGTCGAGGACCACCGGTAAGAGGGAGTGAGTGCTGAGGCAACCCCCCTATAGTGCAGTTGTTACGAGGGGATGGGGGGGGCACCCAGTGTGGCTCAGCCAACAGAAGAGAAAGGTTAATGAAGTATTAAGCAGCGACGGACTGAGCTCTTGAATGCTTAAACATGGCTATTTCAGTCTCAGGCTCTTCTGCTCTTGATCGTCTGCCTGTGCCATTTTTGTCTTCCTCCTCATCTATCTTTCTGTCTCTTTTCTTCTAATTGGTGCTCACTCTCACCCAGAGCCCTTCCACATTCAGAAAGGTACAAATATCTTATTCTTGAATAAAATACCTATACTTTCTTTGCCCACACTGCATCTAACGGAGGTAGAATTTACAGTTCAACTGTTAGCTTCAACTGTTAGCTCAACTGTTACAACAACTGTTACAACAACAACAACAACAAAAACACTTTCTCACGCATGCACAAATAAGTAGCCATATATCATTGTGTGTGTTTATGTGTGTGTTCACAGGGGGCATCATTAGAGGAGTTATGTTTGGGCAGTGATTGGGGCAGAGGAGGCAGACGGCAGCTGCCGCTAAATGTCACAGGAGGAGTGCATACTGTGAGGATACCACACACACACACACACACACACACGCACACACACAATCACATACACACACACACAATCACATACACACTCCAGCCAGCAGGGAGCTCTCTTATCCTCTTCATTATTCAAAAAGGCCACAGCAGATACACACACACACACACACACACACACTCTCTCTCTCTCTCTCTCTCTCATGCAAGCTCTTCACATTGGCTCATGGATATTTAAAGGTTTTATGGCGTTGTTGTAATTCACAGGGCCAGGGCCATAAAGGGCAATTTCTCACCCATATCGGGAAACCGTGGCTCTTGTGAGCCGTAATGGCCACTCACAGAGAAATGGTTGCTTCCCCAGTCAACCTGCAATGATCCATGATGGGTGAAACTAGCTGCACAGAGATGTAATGAAGGCTTGTGGAAAGGGCTGCAAACATTTAAATGCTTAGTCTATGGCAGAAATGTGGTTCGTGGTTTTAAATTATGTAATCATGTAATTCATGCCAAAGCTATGCCACCTTAGACCAGAGGCGTCTATAGACCCAAAACTACTACTGCTGGGGGGGGTCAGCCCCCCCCCCCGCACCCATTCACATATTTTTTATTATTGAGTGCTAGCTGCATGCATATAGAATGTCCCAGGCTACAATGTGCTACTGTATATGTGTTTCCCCTCCCTTGTCACTTATGCCAGTGTTTCTCAAACTTTTCAGACCAAGGACCACTTCACCAATAAATAGAAACCTCACGGACCACCTACTGTAATAGGTGTAGCTAATAAAACAGTAGACCTACTTCAACAGTATATTACACAATAGGCATACTCACTGAACAACCTTGCTTATTGTCTTGGCACCTTGCTTATTGTGTTAGAGGATTCATATGATTTAAACTGGCATAAGTTACATAGACAGTGTTACAGAACTGTTTGGATTTACATACAAGTTGGTTCAATATTGCAAACAACTTATTTATATTTTATCACGTCTGCCCGCGGACCACTTGGGATAGCTTGCGGACCACCTGTGGTCCCCGGACCACACTTTGAGAAACACTGACTTATGCCATGGCTGCTGCTGAGATATTAATATGTGTAATTGATAGTATGTATAAGTCATATTCTGCATGCAAATAACAACAAAGTCTCAATTCAAGTCAACTATAAATCATCAAAGTCTCTCCAAATGAATGCAGCTTAATCATTCAGACTTATATTTGACAGACCTTGAAGCAGGTTAGCTAGCTAGTTTCTCACTGACTACAACCAAATATTATCCTGTCTCATCTGTTGTTATTGCTTCCCTGTCTTTGCTAATTTTGCTATGTACAAATAATTTGAATTTGAATTCATCTGTAGGGGTCAATGGAAAACAACACAGGCAACTATAACTATATTTGATTAACTAATTCTGGACTAGCCTGGTATTTTGGTCAGATAGGGTCTTTAAATAGAGAGCAGGAGAGGACCACAGAACACAGCAGTGTTGGGAAAACAGGGGATACTCTGGAAAATATGAAAGCTGATGAGAAGGCTACCATATGTGATAACCCCACCTAACAAGCAGAGGGCTATTAGCATAATCCTGGTTCTCGTTGTAAGCGTCAACACACTATTTGTTCCGTGTGCACACCAATTGTATTAATGTATTTAAAGGGGCCCATGGAATGATTCATAAACCATAATTCATGCCTTATGATCTTATCGTCTCACTTACACTGTTAAATTATCTTGATTATTCAATTCAAGTTTATTTATATAGCACATTTAATATGGCATACACAGACTCAATGCGCAATTTAGGAGAAATATAGAATGACTCTACCAACCATGTGAGGGTGTGTGTGTGTGGTTTAAATAGACATTAAGACACATTAAAAGTAAAAAGTAAAATATTGTATGCAATATATAATTTGCACTGAACTGATTTTCCTACACAATACTTGATATGCATAAGGTCTTATATACACACACACACACAAACATCAGTGAAATACTGTAGATGGACGCATCACAGCCTTTCACACTGGTTGTGGATGCAGTTTAATTAATTGACATGTTATGACATGTTATTGGAGCAGTTGATGGAGAGCTTATGAAGCTCAGCATTCTGAGCAGGTGCGGGGGGGTTGCACAGACAGGTGCAACAGGGCGTGAAGCTTGTCTGACATGCACAAGGATGGTCAAACCGGAGCAGCGAGTGCATTCTCTCCCTTTCGCTCTATCTGGAGTGTGCCAGAGAGGCGGATGGGTTCCTCACGGGACCTCCCGGGCGAGTGGGGTATGGATGGAGTGATGAAAGAGTGAAAGAAAATAAAGTAGTGAAAAACCGACCTGGCTTTAGGGAACCACATGCCTCTGATGCTCCTGATTCAGACACACACTCTCTCTCAGATACTCACACAAAACATAGAAATGTGCAAGCCCATGTAATCATACACATAAAGAAAAGAAAAAAAACATACCAGGCCATCACCTGCTCTTCTCAGTGTCTCTGAAGGACACTGGACATTCAGCACACGTTTTTCAGCCCTTCTCACAAACCACCAAAGGACTGTCGGTCAAATCAATAGCTCTTCAGTCTGCTTTTCCATGTGCAGTGGTTGAATGGACGCCCCTGAGGATCCATCTGGATATAATCTTACCATCCTTCTATGTTAGAACATCTTCTTCACATTACAACACAGCATAAGGCTGTATGGTTCATTTTATATCAGACCCCCAAAAAAAAAAAAAAAAACCAAAAAGTCGGCCATGTTGTGTCAGGGACCATGGTGCTGGGTCAGGAGGAGCAGTGAGACCGCTGTCTATCAGGAACCCAGACACTTCCCAGCATGCAGTGAGTGACCACCACTGCCACCGCTGATTAGGGTGTCCGGGTCGGTGTGTCACACAGAATGCCCCCCTGCAGTCGCCACATCCCATCATGCTCTTTTAACCAACACAAACTCATCATACAGAGGTTGTGGAGGAGGTATCTCTGTGTTGGGCCTTGTGTGTGTTAATGTGATAGCACATCTGTATCACATCTGTGTACGCATGTGTTCTAGTGTCGATTGGAATATGCACAGGTTTGAGCATCTTTGTGTGTTATTGTCGGTCTGTTGTACATCTGTGTGCTTTTGTACACTTGTGTAGAGCCTATGTGTGTGTGTGTGTGAGTGTGTGCTGTGTGCTTGTGTGCTTGTGTGTGTTCCTCATTGTGTGTGCCAGCATATGTCTCGCTCCTCGGGGTGAGCGGCTAGAGAGAGACGCACAGATGTCTTGCCTCTCCCTCTCCTCTTTCTCTTTCTCTCGCTCCCCCACCTCTCATCCTCCCGTTCATCAACTTGTCTGCTTCACATGCTACTCCTATGCCACACACACACACACACACACACACACACACATATTCTGTTAACCCCCTCTAAATTAGTCCCTCTTCAAACATTCTGTTCCCTCTTGTCCTGCTTGAGGGAACCCTACACTGGAAATGGTGGATTTCTAATAGGTCCAGCCTTGCATGAGGAAGAGGCAATCATATTGGAAACGGCGGACCATTACCAGAGCAATAGCTGCGCTGTTAAATTTGGTGCCTGTGCAGCCAATGAGCTAGCACGCAAAGAGTAAAATTGATTTAACCTTATCTAAGCAGTTTGAGGGAAATGTTCATATCACATTAAATCACATTGAATTCAAATCGCTAATGCTTGTCTACAAAGTAGTCACACTCTGCAGCCTCGTATTGGAATGTCCTCATGCAGGCATACTGTATGCCACATCCCAACCGCTGCGCTACTCTAATTAATGCCGCCTGGCTCTGCTCATGGCAATCCAAACGTCTCTCATCTGTTTTTCTCCATTGGTGGTTCCTACCAGAACAAGGGGCGTCCCTCTCTATCTTCAAAAAACCCCTGAAGAATTCTTCCGAGAGTACCACCTTCTTCCCTATCCTGACTATACCTTTTCTCCCTCCCTTGACTTTGCTTGATGTCATGTTATTGTACTCTATGCGAGTAGTTCTTATTGTTGCACTAACAATATCCTAATGGCACTGTCTTATTGTAGCTTCGTTGTTGGAAATCACTTTGGATAAAAGCATCAGCTAAATGACTAAATGTAAATGTTAATATATAGTAATTTATGTCAGACTTAAATGTGAATTCACTTGATGGACTTTTAATGTCTGAATGACAATCTTACTGTTTGTGGAGTTTACAGATCCCCCCATTAATTTAGACAGGAGCCTGACCTGCTTTATGTAAAATAGCTTCCCGAGGGCGTCAATATGGCTGCCCACTGCTTCAAGTGACTGTTCAATTTGAAATCCGTAGACCATTCAGAGAAAAAGACAGAGAGAGTATGGAGAGCAGAATACTCCATTGCATGACACATCTTCAATTTCAACTGGATTCCAAACTGAATGCACTGCTGCAATAAATCAACTATTGAATTCTGTTATTACTCCATTCATGTGAGTGTCTGTCTACGTGTGTCCATGGACACGAGTCTGTGTGCTTTTGCATATGGGCATGTGGGGGATGTTTCTGAGTGCATGAAAAGGTCACCAAGTCTGGTGTCTGGTTATTTACAGCAGGAATACACAATTAACAGTGGAATTTTACATTATTGATTGTCTGTCTAGCCAGCTTGTGTGTGGGTGTGCGCGATCTGCTTGACATACAATGAGTTTTTTTTCCATTGGACAGTGAGTATTAGCAAGTGTGTGCTTGTTTATTTGTTGTTGCCCATACAAAGCTTGTGTTTTTGTGTTTACGGTACTGTATGTGATTATGTGCGTCTGGTGCACGTAGACATAACATGCACAGGTAAATAGATAAAGGCTGCTGTTGGCGAGACAGGAAAAGTACGTGAGTGTGTGTGCGCGTGTGTGTAGTTATGGTATGTGTGTCCATGCCCCGCTTGCCTGTTTAGTTATTAAATTTGATTTGCTTGGGAAATTTAGTAATGCTTCCGTAATGAGCCCCTGATTTGTGTGCCCATGTCTGCAATCCTCCTCTTCCCTGCTCTTTCGTTTCTTCTCTCTCTCTTCCTCCCTCCCTCCATCATCATGTGTCTCAAAGCAAAGGTCATCTCCAGGTCACACCCATCTACTTTAGTTCATCTGTCTGCATTTCAGAGGCCCTGGAAGTAGGCTGGCTGGAACCATGACCGCAAAAGCAAAAACACCCTCTGATGACCAGTTTTCTTCACAATCACTTGAGCCATATGCATGAAGGGCAGAGAAAATGTTGGCAAACTAATGAACCGAAACAACACAGGATGATGTTGGCACCTGACATAACAGATATTTTGGTGAGGCGGGATTGGTGTTCTGATCTGATTCACACATAGCCTGACGAGCCAGACCCACATCACCATTCCCCATTGGGGCAGCCGTGGCCTACTGGTTAGCGCTTCGAACTTGTTACAGGAGGGTTGCCGGTTCGAACCCCGACCAGTAGGCACGGCTGAAGTGCCCTTGAGCAAGGCACCTAACCCCTCACTGCTCCCTGAGCGCCGCTGTTGTTGCAAGCAGCTCACAGCACCGGGATTAGTGTGTGCTTCACCTCACTGTGGGCCAGATGTACAGTACGTACATTTGCGAACGTAGCATTATCAGCGTCATGGACACACCTCAGATTGCGGTGTCAGACCCAAGATGATAAGATGTAAACAAGCAGGGAGATAATAAAGATCAGTAGTTCTACTCAAACTACTTGTGCACGTAGGCTATGGAAGATTGGTCAAATCTAGCAAGTAGGAAAGTTTAAGTGAATGACGTGAAAGTGAAAGTAAGACATTTGAAAGGCCAACGAAAGTTAAGGTTGCTTTTGGTAGTACAAAAACTGGTGCTCTAAATAGCGATTCTGTTGTCTTTGAAAGGTTCTCTTATTGACGCATTGAACTGCAATTTGGATTAACACCTACTTTTACAAGGCGGAAGTATTTAGGCGCAGAATAGACGTGCGGTTTCAGGAGCAGTCATTGTACATACTGCGGAATATATAATTAGGCGCTCTTTACTCTTCCCCTCCCATCTTTTTATGCTAAACTCCCACTTTCCCCTGGATCCTCCCATGAATGCATATGCATGACATGACAAACGCAATCTGCCACTTTCAGCTCCCGCGACAGGCAGTTTGCGCTTTTACAACATTGCGGCCTGTTTGTACATACCTCATAATGATTTTACACGACATTCGGAAAACAAATGCGCCTGAAGTGGGCGCAAAAGCGTTAGTACATCTGGCCCTGTGTGTTCACTGTGTGCTGAGTGTGTTTCACTAATTCACGGATTGGGATAAATGCAGAGACCAAATTTCCCTCACGGGATCAAAAGAGTATACTTATACTTACTTATACTTACCATTCGCAGTGCTCAGTCCAAGGGGTGGGATAATCGGTTGTCTTTCAAATTCCCTCTGCACGCAATAGGATAGCGCTACAACTCATGAGTCCCATGCGTTTTCCCACCAGCGGAGCTAGTTGGCTAGTTCAAACTTGGGCCAACTTAAAAAGCTTAACTCATGTCACGCTGTTCTACAACATCCATCTTCTTTGTTTTCAAGTAGCAGGGAATTCACGCCGAACCGTTGCAACTGCCATCAATCATTATGTTAAGCCCGCCTGCCGACTCTATATGCGAGGTGATTGGCCTTATCGAAGTTTCATTTTTCCATCTCGCAAGCCAACGGAGAGTTGCTAGACTACCCTGGCAGCAAAATACATTTGCTGCCGCTAGAGTGCGTCTAGATTTCTAGGCTAATTCACACAGGCACGTCTGGGCAAAAGAGGTGGGTGGGAAGAAGAGATACAGAGAGAAAACACACTGTGGTAGAAAATCAGAGATTAGCAAATTAGCGCAATTACTGCAAAAGGCTGAATCTGTATGCCTAGGTCATGCTTCACGTAGCATGTCCTGGTAGAAGAGAATGTGTTGAAATGATAAGCAAACAGTGTGTGTGTGTGTGTGTGTGTGTGTGTAAATGGGGAGATGCAGTGGACGAGAAATGGTGGAAAGTCACACATTTTTATGAACTCTATTATTCAAAAGTGGTTGTGATTGCAGTTTGCATGCAGTGCTGATGTTTCTACAGTTACTACGGTAATTCTCTCTTTCCTCCCTCCATCCCTCCCTCCCTTATTTCACCCTCTTGAGCACAGTAGTTGGCATTTGGAGTGAAAGCTGCTGACAGGCTGTTCTGAAATTTTTGCTTTTTCATGATATCGCAATGATTTCCCCTGCTATGTCAGACCCTTCCTGCCCTCCTCCTCCTCCACCCCCCTACAGCATTCTCTCTCTCTCTCTCTCTCTCTCTCCCTCAGTCTCTGTCCAGTACCCAGAGTGCTTTGAGCGACTGTATATTTCCCGTCGGAACGGCCTCCGACCTTTGAGCATTCCCCAAGGACGCCCAAGCCATTACTGTAATTAACTGGATGAGGACGAGGTTGAGGAGGGTGGTGGTTGGGGGTGCCTCAGGGGCGGAGAGCTGGGGGGGCTTTTTCTGCCGAGGCAGCAACTCAAGTCTGGTCTGCCCTCCTCTCTGCCCGTAGTTAATCCCTGAGTCATTTTCATTACGTATGGATCTGAGGCAGGGGCCCTGTATTAATCTCCAAAAGAGCCAAAGAAATCGCCCATACAAGCTGCTCTTTTATACACTGTACAGAGGAAAGAGAGAGAGCTTGATTCTCTCTCATCCTCTCTCTCTCCCACTCCCTCTAAGTGAGTGTGTGTGTGTGTGAGAGAGAGATAGAGAGGGAGTGTGTGTTGGAGAGAAAAGGAAGGTTGACTGTGTATGTGAGCATGTGCAAATGTGTGTGAGAGAGGGGAGAGAGAGAAAGAGAGAGTCTGTGAGAAAGACAGAAAGTATAGATTTGTGTAAGAGAAAGTAAGAGTTGTGTGGATGCTGTCATTCAAAGATAAGTAGTGTAATTTGCTACCATATGCCGATATCACTGGCAGTTGTCTTTTGTACATTGGTACATAACATAATTACCCTGGTGGGAAAGCATTCAGATCTAAAGTATCTATTTTGAAAGATTTATTAAAAGGGATTTAATATCACTGTTGACATTTCTATATACTTATACCTATATACTATACATTTACTTTACCGTTTCCACTGTGTACTGCAAGATTGCGCAACAGCTTATTTAGTATTTGCCATACATACAATGGTGGATCACCATGGTGGAAAAGCAATTAAAGCAGGGGTCTCAAACTTCCGGCCCGCGACGTATGTCAAAATAATAATGTAATCCGGCCCTTGAGGGTATTTTTAATTGCGACAAACAACGATACTGATTAAAATAGACGATAGATCCAAGTACGGTGACCAATCTCATTTGTAGGCTACTCTCCTCCACTATTTGCTAGACGTGCAGAGCTCGATTTAAACCCAAAATCGCTGCACAAAGTTTTCAGGAAATAGGCCTACTTGTAGGCCTATTACACGCGAGAAACACGAAGACGTGCATTTGTAATGACGCGATGCAGGCCATAGTTCAAATTGGAGCAGAAATAGGCCTACACCAAATGTTGAAAAACGTTCACGTGTGATGAAGTCTTAGGTAGGCGATGTTATTCACCTACTCTGATTCTAAAGGAGAATATCCTTTTGGAGATTATGATCGATCGTTTATTGACAGTGATAGTCACGATGCGTCTGTGAATGGAGGTGCGTCTTTGCGTGTATACGACGGTGTCCACTAAGCATACCATGCTTATTTCGACCCTCTGCCCAACATAGCTCGGAGGTTGCAGGGGTAATCGTGATGATAGTGTCCGTAATGTATGTGGTACAGACAGCAGGGCTAGTAGAAATAGGGCTCTGAAGAACTACAGTCACCCTCGATAGGAACTGATTTGACCAGGTTTATTGTAGGCCTTGTGGTTATAGGCCAGTAATAGTTTACTATTTACTACATCTTAGGTGTTTTCCTGTTAATTTGTTATGTGGGTAATATGACAGAAAAGAAAGTAAACCTGCTCAAATATGTTCATCCAGTATTTACTGAAAGGTGCATAATTTGAAGTGCTTGCCATCCAGTGGCAAATTAGATGGGTACATTTATTTTCATAAACTTTTGTTTATACTCAAAGATTTTTACATTTACAGTAGGACTTTATCGCTGACCACTTTCAAGCCATGGCCTTTTGACATTTTGATATAAAAATCCAATGGCTTTCTTAACTCTGATGCCTATTCCCAGGTTTAAAAAAGTTATGAGGAAAATATTTTTATTTGGTGTGAAGGCACACACAGGCCTACCTGTTTTTATTCTTTTTTGTTTGTTTTTATAATTTGTATTAATATTTATTTTATCATTATTTTATTTATAAGCTACAAGGTTGCTAGCACAGGTGTCTAAAAATAGATAAAAATACTTGCGCTTTCTGTTTGTAGTTTTGTGTTTGAAAATACAGTATTTGAAAAAAACATTGCATTTTAGGAAATAGCCGTTCTTTTTTGTATTATTCTTTAACACTGATGTGGCCCTCCAATCAGATGACATTGGCGGAAGTGGCCCCCAGCTCATTTGAGTTTGAGACGCCTGAATAAAAAGAACATGCCACCCAATGTCAGTAGTATATGTTCTTACCTTAACTTTCACAAGTTGAGTCATACCTCTCCCGTGTCGGTACGTGCACTGAAACGCATGTTGCTATGCTAGCGGGCTCAGACGTAGCCAGAGAGGGAGGAAGATAGCAGTAATCAAAAACATCCACGTTTTTCCTACTTAAATGCAGTTGCACGAGTAGTTGATAAAAATTTGTATGGATCCATTTAATGCAGCATGTTGGTAGGCTATTTCATTGAATATGTTGTACAATGCTGTAAAATATTGGCTTGTGCTTGCTAATATGTTGCTGGAAAACAGAAATATGTGTGTTTAATTTACAGTGGCACATTATGTATTTATTATGACCGCCGCGCAGCGAAGAGGCGGTCATATAGGTTTAGTCAGATTTTTTTTTTTTTTTTTTTTTTTTTTTCGCATGCCCAAATTTCCATCAATGATTCCCGGGACACTGAAAGACCGGGGTACACGAAACTTGGTGGGCATGTAACCCCACATGGATAGCATGGAACCATCGTTTTTCGTTTTGATCTGTAGCCCCCCCGCTGGACTGGACCCCCGAAAGGAGGGTAGGGCAGACACAGTTTTCTGTGAATATCTCGAAAACCGTAGGGTTTAGGAGGACCATTTTTTTTTGTATGTTGATCTCAAGGGGCCATGTCAACCCATTCCATAACCACTCATTTCATGTATAGCGCCACCTAGTTAAACACAAAAAAGTAAAAATGAGGTGTTGTAATTGAAGGTATCTGTGACCTAACATAGTCAAAACTGCATGAAATTGGAAGTGTAGGATCATTATGACACCCTCTGTATGCACGCCAAGTTTTGTGGAATTCGTTCATGGGGGCCACACAATAAATTAATTTATGTTACTATACACCAACTGGCCTGTAGGTGGCCGGAGACAGTTTTCTGTGAATATCTCGAGAACCGTAGGGCCTAGGAGGTCCACCTTTTTATGTATGTTGGTCTTAAGGGGGCATGTCAACCCATCCCATTACCACTTATTTCATGTATAGTGCCACCTAGTTAAAAATTAAAAGCAAAAATTAGGTGTTTTCATCACAATATCTCTGGCTGACAAGGTCAAAACTGCACGAAATTAAAAGTGTAGGATCATTATGACACCCTCCGAATGCATGCCAAGTTTTGTGTTCTTTTCGTTCATGGGGGCCTTACAATAAAATAATTTATGTGTACATTTAGGGACATTACACCAACAAGGATTCCCGGGACACTGAAAGACCGGGTACACAAAACTTGGTGGGCATGTACCCCCACATGGATAGCATGGAACCGTCATTCTTCGTTTTGATCTGTAGCCCCCGCTGGACTGGACCCCCAAAGGAGGGTGGGGCAGACACAGTTCTCTGTGAATATCTTGAGAACTGTAGGGCCTAGGATGACCAATTTTTTCCGTGATGTTTGCCTCCAGGGGTCATGTTAACCCATTCCATGTGCACACATGTGCATAAACAGATACACACGCACACACATACATTTACAGTAATCATAACGCATGACACATACTCACACAGTAGACATATGTACGCATGCATGCACATGCACAAACACACATACGCAGGCAAACACACAAGCACGCATTACACACGCACATACACACACCCACACACATAAACATAAATTTGTACACGCACACATGCACACAATTCAAGAATTTTTCCCGCCATCTACTCCCTGAATTTTGGTCATTGATACCGGGACACCGAACCACCGGGTACATGAAATTTGGTGGGTATGTAGCCCCACTAGACTTTTACGGAAAAAATTTAGATCCCCGGGACCACCACCAACCCCCGTGCTGGGCCCCCTGAACCACAAAAAAAAAACAGTTTTTCCTAAATAACTACCTGAACCGTGGCACTGAGGATGAAGAATCTTTTATGGTATGTTGGTCTCAAGGGCCCACATCAACCTGGCTCATAATCACTCATTTGTGATTTGCACCCCACCCCCGTAAAAATGAAAATGCAATATTATTCTGCTTTAATTGCCCCTATCTTCAGTTAAGATGTTCAGAACTGCACCAAATTTTATGTGTATGATTGACCTGGCATTCTCTGGGGTATGCCAAGTTTCAGAGAATTTCATCCATGGGGGTCTAAAAATTAGGTTATGTGTACATTTAGTGACTGTACACTCATTGGCCTGTAAATGGTGTTGCACACATATACACATGCACACACACAGGCACCCACATACTATCGGTATTAGAACGGCCGATACATAATTACAAATTCAGTAGGATTAAAAGAAAGCCAAAATAAATATTCATCATCATCATCATGGCTGCATTTTCAGTATTGGCTTATGAAGTAGTCGCTTTGTCCACTAGATGGCGATCGCTGCAGTGAGACGTAATTTTGTTGGAAGTTAAAAGTGGGTTGAAAAAACAATGGACGCTTCCATACAAGGACTGTAATTTACCGCAGCTTAACATCTAATAAGGATAGGACGATGTTCACATGAAGTGTAATTCCCATTTCTTCTTGAAATAAATAAATCTGAGGATGTTTATCGGACATGCTTGGTTTTTACTGCAGGTAACGTTAATCTTGTAATATCAATAAGGACCTAGGTAATGTTACCGTTAGCGTTGGTTGAGTGATGGAGGCATTTGATTTATTGCATTTGTAGAAAACTATAAATGCGGTTATACCAAGCAAAATGTATAGCAGCACTGTTTGTATCTTTCGACTGTCATTTATTGCACGCGGCTAAAAAAATCATTCTGTGCAATGGAAGATTTACCAACGCTATTAACCGGTCTGATACAGTTTTGCCTATACATGCGGAGACTGAGACGCCTGTTTATTTTGTTTTAAGTGCGCAGGGTGTGAGAGGGGAATCGATGTGCTTTGATTACAGCTTGGTAGTTGTAGTCTGTGAAATTAAAAGCACGTGTGTGTGAAGTATCCAAACAATGACACCTTCATTTCAGTATGGCTGCTTTAGCAAAACACCTTAAGCTACTGTGTAGTGGGTCCCATTTAGAAGTGGCTACTTCATTCGCGCTTTCCTTGACTCATGGAGCTGCGTGAATGTTATTACAACTTTTCGCCACGATATGACAGTTTAAGTCCGCTTTGATACTGTAAGGCGTGAAGCCATTGGTTTCCAAAGGAGATTTTATTTGTGTCGCCAGCATAGCCTATTGACAATTTATGTTGTAAATAGGCCTACCTTTTTATAATCCTACCTGTAGCTTAGGGAAGCTAACAGCTTTCTATTAGGATCTAGTTTGTTAGTTACCGTTTTGTCATAACTCCCTGATGCATTTTTGCATTTAGAATAGCCAGAGCGTGTATATCTCAATCGAAAATTAAACAATATCGGGTGCCTGATGGACTAGGCTGGGTGAACCCAGCCTGATCTGCCCGCCATTTATTTTTTGATTTCTTAAAAGATTGAGCTTGGTCTGATGAAAGCCAGACTAGCCATGGACCTCAGTTAAACAATGCAAGGGAACATGAATCAGCCTATATTTGCACTAACAATAACGGACAAAAGCTCTTCAACTTTGGCCCGCTAAAATGTGTATGAACAGTCTAGCGACGATTTCATCAAGGCCCATTTGGACATGTCAGTTATTTGCACCACTGGTTAGATGTAAAACAGCATTTCGCTTCAGACTAGGCTACTGTTACTTAATTTGTGCATTAACAATAACGTTTCAGACTACTGTTACTTAATTTGTGCATTGACAATAAAGTATTACATGAACTAAAGATGACTAAAATCTTATGTAGAAGAAGAAACATTCACAAAAAAAAATCCATCCATCCAAAAATGACCTTTGTTTTTGATAGCTGTTGAAAACGGCATGGAACTGACAGAGATGTTTTTGTTTAAAATACATAAAAAAAATAAATAAATAAATAAATAAATAACATTATGCTGATACCTTTGCTTTTCCCAAATACAATGTAGCCTACAGGTGTAAGTGACCTTTCATCAATCCAGTTGCAATGGATGAACTGTGATGAACTGCCCTACTTGTGATTGTTTAGAGATTTTAAAGGTTTTATAACAATGCTACATCTTCTTTGGCTATTCTACAATCTATTCACCTTTTTCAGCACCAGTAGGCTACTTTCTGTGCAGCCGCACACACACACTCAGGCATGCCAAACAAGCATACACAAAAGTTTCAAGAGTGGGGGATGGAGTAAAATATGGAGACAAATTGAAGTGTGATTTATTTTCAAGGAACGGATGTACAGGACTGAGCGGCGGTCATATTTTGTACCGCTTATGCGTACATCTAGTTTACAATGGCAGTGCGAGATGTTCAGAACGTAAGAGCTAAAACTTCTACAAGCTCAATAACATCTACAGCGGAAAGAAGAAGGTAAGAAAAATAGTCGGAAAACTTAGGCTCGGTTTATATGGTGACGATGAAAAGAGAAGACGAGAAGTGGCGCCTCGCCTTTTTATTCGCGATTTAGACGAAAGCATTCTCAGGGGAAATCTTTGTTTATATGAAGACGCTAAGAGTATGTGATATTCGATTGATATGCATTCCAGACCGCTGGGTGGTGGTGTGATAGAACCCCCGTACGCCACACGCAGACATTCTAATTTGACAGTTTAGCCAGAGAGGTAATCAGGATCTTTGGTTTAGCCGTTTAGACGGAGACGCAACCCGGTCTTCAATACTCTACACTCTGGAAGGTGTCTTCAGATTTTTGCCTTTAAGCCCCAATGGCGGGCGGGGCCGTGTAAACTAAAAGGCACTAAAAATATTTTGTCGCCTTCCTTGCAATCGCTCGTGATAAACGGCCCCTTAGATGTAAGGCAAGCAAGCAAGTATGCGGTGTTACTAAAAATGTGAACATGCACGCTGCACTGTTGTGCGGTGGACTTCGAATGAATAGAGTCGGCATTTCTTCAACATCGGTGTTTTATAGTTTGTCCGATTGGCCTGCTGGTATAAAATGTATTGCTTTTGTCTGAAAAAGACGCGCTCTTTCCATGCAGTCAAAATGAATGGGAGTCTTGTCATAGTGTCACCCTGTGTGACAGTGTGTAAAGTAGCCTATAATGTGAATGACTTGTTATTTTATCATGGATTTCTTTCTTTTTGCAAAAAATAAAGTACAATAGGCATTAATTAGTAGGCCAGATAGCAGCATGTTGAAATTATGTGCCAAATTGCGCTTTTTATTACAATGATAAAATTGTAGGCTACAGGCCGATGTGCGCTTTTATTTGGAGACTGTTTTATGGAGACAGAGACTGAGTTTGCTGCTTTGATATTCTGGGGATAGGCTACAACATAGACAATGTAGGACTTTAGCCTTTTATATTTGCTGCATTGGAATAGTCTTTCTAGAACAGGCAAGAGCTTTTTCCTCCTCAAGAGGAAGCAAGATCACCCATATACATTACAACCAGCGGATGGCGGGTGGGTGCGGTTTTGAAAATTGGTCAAAAAACTTTGGTGCGGATGGATGATAAGTTTTGCTATGCAGTTACGGTTAAAATAATAGCCCATCCAAGATCTCTAGTGTGTGTGTGTGCCTCTCTCTCCTTGGCTCAGAGGGGAGGGGGAGGCTGAGGGGTTGATCAAGCATGGATTCTAAACTCTGTGGTGGATAGGATCTACACCAGGGGTGTTAATTAATATTACTACACTAACATCGAAGTACTCCCAAAGTGCTATTGCGCCACACATTGTAGTTCTCCTGTTTATTCGGCTTTGGAAAATCGCCACGCTTCATGTTGTGTGACCTTTACACATTTTATCAACTACTGCGGCAACTGCATTTAAGTAGGGAAAACGTGGATATTTTTGATTACTGCTATTTTCCTTCCTCTATGGCTACGTCTGAGCCCGCTAGCATAGCAACATGCTAACACATTCACGCCACAAGACCAGAGCGCTTGAGTGCACGCACTCACAGGAGAGGTATAACTCAACTCGCGGAAAGTTAAGGTAAGAACATATATTACTACTGACATTGGGTGGCGTGTTCCTTTAAGACACACTAAATTATATATGTGGTCACAACAAGCTATAATTCATTCTGCTGTTGCAGATACATTTATTTACCTCCTCTCTCTCTCTATGTGTGTGTGTGTGTGTGAATGTAAGTGACTTAATTGTATATCTTTGGTATGACAATCGGTAGGGACCTTTAGAATTGAGTGATATAAGAATAAAGCACCTATTAAAGCAGTACAACATATTTATTATGATGCCACGCAGCTTAAGCGGTCAGATTTATTTATTTATTTTTTTCTTTTCAAGATGTCCAAATTTCCGCCAAGGATTCCCGGGACACTGAAAGATGGGGTAGACAAAACTTGGTGGGCATGTAACCCCATATGGATAGCATGGAACCATCATTTTTTGTTTTGATCTGTAGCCCCGGGCTGGACTGCACCCGAAAGGAGGGTAGGGGCAGACACAGTTTTCTGTGAATATCTCGAGAACCGTAAGGTTTAGGAGGACCATTTTTTTTTTGTATGTTGATCTCAAGGGGGCCATGTCAACGCATTCCATAACCACTCATTTCATGTATAGCCACCTAGTTAAACACAAAAAGTAAAAATGAGGTGTTGTAATTGAAGGTATCTGTGACCTAACATAGTCAAAACTGCACGAAATTGGAAGTGTAGGATCATTATGACACCCCTCTGAATGCACGCCAAGTTTCGTGGAATTCCTTCCGTTCATGGGGGCCACACAATAAATTAATTTATGTTACTATACACCAACTGGCCTGTAGGTGGCCGGAGACAGTTTTCTGTGAATATCTCAAGAACCGTAGGGCCTAGGAGGTCCACCTTTTTTTTGTATGTTGGTCTTAATGGGGCATGTCAACACATCCCATTACCACTTATTTCATGTATAGCGTCACCTACAGTAGTTAAAAATTAAAAAGCAAAAAATTAGGTGTTTTCATCACAATATCTCTGGCTGACATGGTCAAAACTGTCACGAAATTGAAAGTGTAGGATCATTATGACACCCTCCGAATGCATGCCAAGTTTTGTGAACTTTCGTTCATGGGGGGCCTTACAATAAAATAATTTATGTGTACATTTAGTGACCGTACACCAACAAGAATTCCCGGGACACTGAAAGACCGGGGTACATGAAACTTGGTGAGCGTGTAACCCCACATGGATAGCATGGAACCATCGTTTTTCGTTTTGATCTGTAGCCCCCCCCGCTGTACTGGACCCCCTGAAAGGAGGGTAGGGCAGACACAGTTTTCTGTAAATATCTTGAGAACCGTAGGGCCTAGGATGACCAATTTTTTCCGTATGTTTGCCTCCAGGGGTCATGTTAACCCATTCCATGTGCACACATGTGCATAAACAGATACACACGCACACACCCATACATTCACAGTAATCATACGTATGACACATACTCACACAGTAGACATATGTACGCATGCATGCACATGCACAAACACACATACTCAGGCAAACCCACGCACACACACACACACACACACACACACACACACACACCCACACACATAAACATAAACGTGTACACGCACACATGCACACAATTCAAGAATTTCTCAAGATTATTAACAGGCAAAATGGGGGTGGGGTTGTATAAAATGAATTTTACATGTGAAATCTATGAACTAATCATGTTTTGGTACTTGTTGTCTAGCAGATACCTGTGAGAATTGAGGGTGGATAATGCAATTTAGTGAGACAGTTAGAATTATATAGGCCTTTCAGCATGATTTATTTTTGTGGAAAAAATGTGCTGGACTGGGTGGCGGTCATATTTTGTACCACTCTGCGGTACATCTAGTTTTACTTTACAATAATAGCTTCATTTTTTAACTCATGTGGATGATACATGAACTTATAATAGGCAGACTTGCATCTCTGTCAGTACCAATGCGTGCCCAGAACACCCAACATTGCTATCGGGTAGCTTTGTGGCTTTATATTTATAACCAGGAACATGATCCTTTTTGACAGTTCTCGACAAATTGGGTACCCCCTTAATTCTAAATGGGAAACCAGGTTGAAACTGGATGAAAAGGGGGATATCCTACATTGTGTTACTTTAAAGTTTGTAAAGTAAAGTTTACCTGTTCTCTGTATATTGTACATTATGGATTCATCTTCACATTCATTTTGAAGTATGTGGTGACAGTTGGATGGATGGAAACAGTTGTTCACCAGCCATGCAGGTTCTTCAGGATATAGAATGGGACATAACACTATGCAGGTTCTACAGGATATAGAATGGGACATACTGTAACACTATGCAGGTTCTTCAGGATATAGAATGGGACATAACACTATGCAGGTTCTACAGGATATGTAAGGGATAATGTATAGAACGCCGGTCATTATTGGGAAAATAAGTCCCGACAGGGCGAACCGGACCCCGACGTGCAGCGGAGGGGTCTTGTTCTGCCCTGAAGGGACTTGTTTTCACAGTAATGACCAGCGTTCTATAAATTATCCCGCTTATTACACGGCTACTTGTTACCGTTTGCTGAGAAACATAGTTTGCAACAACACACGTTGAACTTGAATCAAACATTCTTTAGAACACAGCTGATCAACAGTCTGCTTTCACTTTTGAATGAAGTTCCAGTCCTTGCGTAGTGATATGAAAGACGTATCAGAAGCACAAAACCCGTTGCCATTGACAGCGGTAATATGTTTGCAGCGGTAATTACATGAAAATATTTTACCGTAGAACTTGGGGAAATCCCATTCAAGCCAATAGAGCGTTCAACTTGCCTTCTGAAGAGCCATGTAATAAAATGGGATATAACACTATGCAGGAAAGTGAAAAGAGCTGTTGCAGCATGTCATTTCCAACTTCGGCCAAACTTAGGGCAGCCATTTTTTATCAGTGCCAAATGGTCCTGTTGGTGGTGTTTGCAAGGACGGTGTATGATTTTAGGAAGCTTGCACCACCCCAATACCCCACACTGCTGCTTTAAGTGCCTGTGTGTACTGTATGTGAGTGTGTGAGTCGGGCTCAGGATCATGGTGTTTCACAGGGAGACACTTGGGGGTGTAAATGGTTTGTAGAAACTCACTGGTTAAACTAGACCAGACAAGTATGAGTGTATGAAAGATAGAGCGAGAGAGAGAGTGTGTGTGTGTGTGTGTGTGTGTGTGTGTGTGTGTGTGTGTGTGTGTGTGTGTGTGTTGGCTGTGAGTGACTCACCTCATTGGTAATGCAGTGGCTAAGCGGCTGGCAGCTTGTTGGCGTTAATGTGATCAGGGCTTGGGCACAGCTGCCAACAGACGCCTCATCAACGCCCTGTTGCACCCTGGGATATGGACCTAGCCCGAGCAAGTCACACTGTCATAGGAGTCTGAACACTAATAACATTCTACTTTCCACTTCCTGTCAGGTTCTCTGTGTACCAATTTGAAGTTTTACATAATGGCAAAACCAAATGATCCTTGCATATTTATTGAAAATGGAGAGGAAAGCTTTTCATGAAAACATGATTATGCATCAATAGGTAAATTAAAAAGACAAATACTGTATGTCCTAATATGCACTCTGTACGATCTACCATTTCACATAGAGATCTTTGTGGCTTTTTGAGCAACAATTAGATAATCCAAGCGAACGTGTTTTGCCATTTTAAAAGAATTCTGATTAGCCATAGGTTTAACAAATGCACATTAAAAACAGCATTAGAAGTTCTGAAGTTCTCCCCTGTCATTGGGGAGAAAAACAGACACAACAAGAGAAAGAGATGGACTCTCTATAGAGGGGCAAGACACAGGATGGGGAGAGCAATGCATAGCTAATACAATTTATTCACATAGAAAAATTAATTATTCTGAAGAGAATGAAGCGCAAATTTGCAGGCCAGGCTGTGAATTAATGAGCTGTTAGTATGTCTGTGGATTTTATGTGTGTGTGTGTGTGTGTGTGTGTGTGTGTGTGTGTGTGTGTGTGTGTGTGTGTGTGTGTGTGACTAGTCTGACACACATGCAGCAAAACAGCCTTCAAATTTTTTAAATGGGTAACCACATCTTGTGGGGGCAGTGGGTGGAGTTGGGGAGATTGGATAAGACTATAGTAGAGTAGAGCAAACATTAAAAATTCTTCTCGAAGCTTTGTGCCATGTCAAACATCGAAAAGGAAATATATTAACCCATGGGGTCAAGATATTCAATCATATGATGACAGCATAATGAAAGGGCATGATGCCGCCGTGTGCTAACTACAGGATTGCTTGATATCCATTGCAAATGCCATCATGTGCCCAAGCCAAAGTAGCACTGAAGAGCAGTGCAGTGCAGCAAGGTCTGAGAGCAGAGACAGTCAGACAAAATGGTCATGTCTTATCATCCCTGTTATACATGGATGAATCTGATAAGAACATTAATATCCAGAAATAGAGCTGTGTACAAAGAATAATCTGATGATATATCTACGCATACTGGTATTATTGTGTGATGTATCGCTATTTTTTCTAATCTAATTTTAGGAACATTAGTATGTAGAGCACACCACAATACATGTATGTAATCATTTCAAAGTTAGTTTATATCATTGCACTGGAGTGGAGGTGTCAAATGGCTGAAAAGGAAACATTGTTGTCAGGTGTTTAGACTGCGCCACAAATGAACCACAAATCTTTGTGTGTGAACTATCAATAAAACATTGATATTGCCATATGTTTCATGATTAAACAGCCTGTTAAGCCAGAGAAAGTGTAAACATAAGAGACACATTCAACCTTTTGGAAATACTTTATTTGTTCTTAGATATAAAATAGGAGTCATTACTAACCAGTGGTGGCCATTACTTGAGTACATTTACTCAATTACTGTACTTAAGTCACTTTTTCATGTATCTGTACTTTACTTGAGTATTTAAATTTTGGGTAACACTTTATTTTAATGTGTCGCTATTACAGTGTACCTACCTAATTAGGTACAGTGGTACAACCTGTGTAACAACATGTACTATCAGGTACTGTCATTGTACTTGCATTATGTATTTGTGGGTACCTACATATAGTTGGTACATTGTAATACTGAGTGCTTTTACAAAACAGGCAAAGAGCTGACTTGAGACCTGCTGGATGGGGTAAATCTGGCCATGATAGATTTGATATACAAACCATTCTTAGCTCCAGTCAAGGCCTCATTATTTTCAGTGTACATGTAACAGCTGTGCTGCTACAACCTTATTACTCTTTGATACAGTGAAATAAACCCTATTAAGTGTACCAGTTAATTACTTACATGTACATATGACATGTATGTTATGTCTTCGACGTCTTGGAACAGGTCTACTAATTCACATGTACTGTGTGGTGTAACAGCAGACACGTTTCAACACATCAATTACAGGATGCATGACATCATTGACAGGATGTATATAATATGTACATGTAACTACTTAACTGGTACACTTTATTTTAATGGGTTTATTCCACTGTATCAAAGAGTAATAAATGTGTACCAACACAGTTGATACATGTACTACAGTATGTAGGGTAATGGCAGACATGTTCCAAGACACCAATGACACAACATACATGTAATATGTAATTGTAAGTACTTAACTGGTACACTTCATTTTAATGGGTTTATGCCACTGTATCAAAGAGCAATAAGTGTGTACCAACACAGCTGATATTTGTACTATGTAGTGAATTAGTAGACCTGTTCCAAGACATCAAAGACACAACATATGTCACATGTGAGTAATTAACTGGTACACTTAATAGGTTTATTCCACTGTATCAAAGAGTAACAAGAATGGTTTGTATATATAATCCATCATGGGCAGATTTACCCCATCCAGCAGGTCTCAGGTCAGCTCTTTGCCTCTGATGAAAATTTAGGCAAATTGGCAAAGTTTTGTAAAAGCACTCAGTATTACAATGTAACAACTATATGTAGGTACCCACAAATACATAATGCAAGTACAATGATAGTACCTGATAGTACATGTTGTTACACAGGTTGTACCACTGTACCTAATTAGGTAGGTACACTGTAACAGCGACACATTAAAATAAAGTGTTACCAAATTTTGTTAAACTTTTTACTTTCACTCCAGTACATTTCTAGGCCAAATATGTTACATTTTACTCCACTACATTTTGTGACAGCTAAAGTACAGCTGAAGTTCCTTTTGCAAAAAAGACTGTCCAAATACATGTGTACTTACATGTGTATTTTCTATTAAGTGAGCTAGGCTTTAAATAATGGTGTGGCCTAAGCTATGTTATTGTTATATCCACTATTTACTGTACCTTGTTGACCCCTTTTCACAACATTGATGTTACCAAAACTAGCCATATGACGCTATCGAGCAAATGATGATAGACAATGACAGATAGATATATAATGATATACAATGATAGACAATCTGACACTATCAAACACAAAAGGGAACGTCTTGATTTGGTCCGAAAGTGTAAAGCATTCAACAAAGCAAAAAGTGGTCACTTTGAAGTATATAAGATAAGTTATTACATTAGTTTGTTTGCATAGCTTGCATGAAGGAGAAAGGCTCAATGCATGCCTATGTCTGTGCTGAATCATTTCAACAATAGTAAATGCAACTGTATTAGTCGTAATATATATAAGCTTTATTGCAGACACAGGTCCATATCATACACACACATAATACATAGTATAAAAAGGAGATACAAAATACATAGAAAATCACATATTAGCCTATAGGACATACAGGCATTTGCGCCAATGCCTTCTTAACCTAGAAGTGAATCTGTAGCAGCTTTTCAGAGGGCTGACTAGGGCTTCAATTATGTGGTTCTCTGACTTGTCCAGGCGGCACATAAAGCTAAACATCAATTGTCTTAGAAGTGCCTCACAGGTAGGCACTCTAGTGGACACAAATAATTGGCTGGCACTGTGCCATCCACGAAGCAGCAACCTCATTGCATCATTGTATGCTACCTTAAGCCTCTGCATACTTTTCTTCTTATAGTTAGACCACAATTGAGCAGTATATAGTGGTGTTATGTAAGTTCTAAACAGGGAGCACTTCACAGAGTCAGAGCACATAGAAAACTTTCTTATAAGCATGTTAGCTTGAGAATAAATTTTACAGCGCTGTCGGTATAGGTCTTTGTCATCTGTCCAATTATCAGATATGACATGACCTAGGTATTTAACCTCCTCACACACATCAAGAGGGCTGTCTGACAAATAAAAGGTCGGGAAAGTTGATTTCCTGTCCTCAGCACTTTTAACTATCATTATATGGCTTTTCTTAGCATTATACGTTACATCATGGTCAATGCCATACTGGGAGCACACCTTCAGCATCTGCTGCAGCCCAGCACTATATGGACAGAGCAAGACCAGGTCATCTGCACACATGAGATGAGTAACAATACTGTTGCCCACAAGACAACCTGTATTTAACCTATTTAACTGATTTGATAAGTCATCCATGTAAACATTAAATAGAATAGGTGACTCGCAATACATTTTAGGACTTTTACTTTCGATACTTAAGTACATTTGAAGGCAAGTACTTTTGTACTGTACTTCCACTCAAGAGTAAATGTAAAAGGAGGACTTCTACTTTTACTGGAGTAACATTTAACCATGTGTATCTCTACTTTCACTCAAGTACAGGATTTGTGTACTTCGTCCACCACTGTTACTAACAGTATTCACACATGATAATCGGATGCAGGACAAACTATGATGGACTTTTTCTTGACTGCGAGTAAAACACAACACACACTCTTTTCAAGGGAAAGTGGTTATAATGTTGAAATATTGAACCAAAATTGCTGATACAGCTTGACTACCTGTAGTGACCATCTTATGTAGTGGTGTGGTACCTCTGGCTGCCTACACAGGCTGTAAATGAAAGTTTTTAAACTAAGAATCTGGCAACTGCTGTCAGGTGTGGTATGCTACCAGATCAAAAGAAAAATAGCGAGGCTGTATCTGTTATTAATCCCTTCCATATGGTGTCCTGACTTGACAAACAACAGATGGACAAACATCAGTCAACAGCTCGAGCCTGAGCCAGAATGAGGGAGGATGTTGGGTAATGACTGGACTACGGGCGAGCGATCACAGCATATGATTGGCTTGCGAAGAGGAACCAAACAAGCTTTCATGTGCTTCAGGAGAAAGGCTTTTGGTTCCAGGTTTTTGAAACTCTAATGACTCCCCAGAGGGTTTACTTTAGGAAGATGGAGGGAGGGAGGGAGGGAGAGTAGATGATATAACAGGGTATTTTTCGCAACTATTATCAACTATTATAACAAGAAAAAGAAAGACCATGAGAGAGAGCAAGAAAAGAAAGAGCGGAAACAAATACTCAAGAGTTTTAGCCGTATACATTTCAGAAATGGCTGGCTCCTACAATTTGGTTTGACTGAGCTACATGTATGTGTAACGGTAGCTAACTGGTTCATAGCTGTGCAGTAGGCCTACGTTAGATAAACCCCCATCCTGATGTCTTAGACATGCTAGTAAGAGATGCTAGCCCCCATGGGGAGCGTACCTATGTTCGGGTTAGGTTTAGGGTCAGGGTCCTATGTTCCCCCTGGTCCTCTGTTCCCTGCTTTGTAACCCTAAACCTAACCCTAACCCCGAGCGGGGAACATAGGACCCGGGGAACATAGGGGACCCCCACACATGGCTATTAGTTCCCTTGTTAGCGTGGTCACCTTTCAAGGTTCTGCAAGTTGCGAGTTCCAGCCCAGGCAGGTGCTGGGTTGAGATGCAAAGTCAACACAATGCAGATTACATAGGGTACACGTAAAACAAAACTTACCCATGAGAAATTTAAAGATGGAGTCAAACATATTGTATGCTGATTTATTCAAGGTTGGTATTTAATAATGTTGGTGCCGCCATCTCCTGATCGCCTCGTCTTGGTTTTGATTTTCCTCATGGAGACATACAGAGACAGCTGTGGACATCATGAGTGTATAATGTGTGGTTTTGTTAAAGTTCATAGCTGAAAGGATGGTGACCAGTATGGGAAGGATAGCCTGCCCTTTTCCATGAAAAAATAATTGATATTTTTGAGCATCTGACCAAATGCGTTCCCTGAGTTTTCCCCCCTTTAATAGAGATGTGTGGTGGTGGCCTTTACTCCAAACCCGTTGTCAATGTCGATTCCAGGAGATGAAGCGGCAGCTCTCCTTTCAGAGTGAAAAAAGGTTGAGCTGTCTCCCGCCACACTTTGCACCTTGTGCCTGTGTGAGGTCCTTTATTTCTGGAGTCACAAGACAGCCAACCAAGCCTTGAATTATTGAAGGTCAAAAAAATTGGAAAAAGATATTTTTTAAAATGTCACCTCCTTTTTCTTTTTGGCCCGTCCATCGTCTGAAGTGTGTGTTTGATGGTGTGCCATTTTACACACACCAAAGTCGTCCGCTCATTACATCCGCACACACTGAAGCACAAAGAAAGAGGCCGAACAAAAAGAGCAAATGTCAAGCAATGGCTTGCATTTTTGTAAGTTATCAAATATCATGCCACAGTATGCATGAGGTTTTAAAATAAGAATAAAAACAAGCTGTGCGTTGCCACTGCACCCAGCATGTAGAAATGACATGACATATTGTACATTTGTTTTTTTGCCTGTTTTATGGCCTGGGACCTCAGAGACAAGTTATATAATAAACTACGACAACATGAAATCATCAGATTATTTTAATTGGACATTTAAGAATATTGGTGTCGGTTCCCATCACGTTCAGTGCAGCACTGAATAGCCATTATGCCATTATTATGGTCCTGTTGGAGCACAGCCTTGGCATCATCAGCATGTTGATGATGTGTTTGTGTTTCACTCTTTCTCTTTCTCTGTGTGCGTCTGTGTGTTTGTGTGTGAAAGAAAGAGACAAAGAGAGAGAGAGAGTGTGTGTGTGAGTGTGAGCGCATGTATTTTTGTGTATTTGGGAGAAAAAGCCCAGGGGGATATAGCATCACAATGAGCTATGCTTTGACTGTCACAGGAGATGTAATTGGACAAAGCCTGTAGGTTTAATTAACAAAACCTTTCATTTCATTCCCATGGATGCTGTCACTGACCGTGATGTCATTGTTACAGGGTGGTAAAGGGAGAAGGACTTACTGTAGAAGAACACACGCCAGCTTAGAACTGAACACCGCACAGGGACCATTTCGATTTCACATTATACAATCCCTGTATTCCCAACAGAGCATCAAATGCTGTAACAGGTAAGAAGTCGCACATGTAACAAAATTATTTGCGCTGTACGAAATACTATTATCGTACCATATTCGCATCTAGGCAACAGTAAGGTACTGGAACCAGCTAATGAGTTAAATGGCTAGGGTTATCCCAAACCAGGAACTGTAGAACATGAATATGATAGAACAACTCACTGATGTTCTATCATAACACCATGGAAGAATGGATATCTACTGTATGCCCCTTTAGCATCAAAATACAATGGTATTTAGTGCTAAGACGGTACACAGCTTGTCAAAAACGGAATTAAAGGGTTATGAATATACTCAAGTTGCTCATTGGCAATGTTAGAGACGTTTCCCTTTTGTTAGAGAGAATTTTCCCTTTTGTAAGTCAATGTAGCAGCAAAATGAGTCTGAAGCTGTTATTTTAAGGTATAGAAACTGCATTGTGTTACTTTATGTTGGTTAAAATGACCCTGTTTTACTCTAGCTCAAATGTTGCAAACATTGAACTGTTGAGACGGAAACTGAAGCTCCACGGTACCTG
>NC_063212.1:11973040-11988040 GCF_017589495.1 Alosa alosa
GGTACCTAACCCCTCACTGCTCCCCGGCCCGCCGTTGAAGCAGGCAGCTCACTGCGCCCGGGATTAGTGTGTGCTTCACCTCACTGTGTGTTCACTGTGTGCTGTTTGTGTTTCACTAATTCACCGATTGGGTTAAATGCAGAGACCAAATTTCCCTCACGGGATCAAAAAAGTATATATACTTATACTATACTTTTTTAGAGCCATGGAATGTGTGTGTATATGGGAAGCATGTCATTCTTAATTCTCAAAAAATTAGAATGTCATGGAAAAGTTTTTTTTTTTTTGTAATTTATTTAAAACAAGGGAAACTTTCATATTATTCTAGATTCATTGCACATAAAGTGAAGTGTATAATAAAAATAGTGTTTTTTAGTTTTTTAGAGCTACAGGGTGTGTGAATACATGTCACTCTTAATTCTACATATACCACAGTGCACCTCAATCCTCTCTGAATATGCAGTACTGTATGTGTGAAGTACTAGCAGTTGGCTTTAATAACTGAAGACATACAGTATATGCCAATGAAGCGTTGTGCTGGTCAATTATAACGGGTGCCCTGGGAGTTTAAACCCCTACCCAGGCTCATACCTGATCAGTTCAAGACAGATCTCAGCTACCACGGGGTCTCTGGGCTCACTCACTCAGTCAGTTACTCAGTCAGTCAGTGGCTGTGCTGTAGATGTTGGAAGCACGTAACAGTCATTATGCATGACATTCAGAGGCCTCTGTTCAACTCGATAACAGCGACTCTGACACTGACAAACAGTTACGGCTTTTAAACCTGCACATGTGTGTGTGTGTGTGTGTGTGTGTGTTTCTGTTTGTGTAGGTGTATGTGTATGTGTCTATGTTTCTGTTTGTGTAGGTGTATGTGTATGTGTCTATGTTTCTGTTTGTGTAGGTGTGTGTGTGTGTGTGTGTGTTTCTGTTTGTGTAGGTGTATGTGTATGTGTCTATGTTTCTGTTTGTGTAGGTGTATGTGTATGTTGGGGGGGAGGTATATCCCGTTGGCCGCACTCCTTGATATCCATCATTTCCTTTCTCCGTCTCTGTGTCACGTCCCCTCCTCCTGGCTGGTGCTTTGGCACTCTCCTTGATTAACAGGAACCATCTGAACCCACGGTGTTCTGCCGAAGGGGGGGTCTGGGACGTCAGCGTGGAACGTCAGTCTTTTATTGACGTCTTCCTTGTTCTTTTTTTGTTGTTCATTCGTCCTTTTCTCCCTCTTCTCAACCAATCTATTTCTCTCTCTCTCTCTCTCTCTCTCTCTCTCTCTCTCTCTCTCTCTACAGTATGTACTGGTTATTTGTTTTCTTTCCATGACACTTGCTGTCACTTGCAGTCTGTTGCTCTCTGTTTCTGTGACTATATAAAGCTATAGTATAGTAGTTGATATATCACTCAGAGAAACACAGGAAAGAGAGATAGAGAGAAGGAAAAGAGAGAGAGAGAGAGAGAGAGAGAAAGGGGTAGAAGCATATAAAAGGGTATAAGGAGGAAGAGAGAAAGGGACGGAGGAGTATGAGTCACTCTATTAGATTGGATCCTTGGATGGGTGCTCCAATCTCAGACTAGACAGAATTATTTGGAACACCACTTGCATTGGGCATCTACTGTTCACACTGCTGTGTGTTGGTCAGGGGTGGTTCTATTAGGGGGCATCCCACAACACCCCAGTTTCACACATGAAAATATTTTTGATTAAAAAGTGCTAACATTATCCCTTTAAGCGAAACTCTCCACAATAAACATTAATATGAATTCTAAAATTGAAGATATCCCTCTTGACATATACTAACAAGAGGGGGAGGGGGCTATGTTCCAAATCTAGTCAACATTCAACATCCAAAAAGGTCTTTGAAGTCTCTGTCGCCTCTCTTCAATAAGAGTGCTGTTTATTTCCCTCCCTCTTCGTTTTTGTATAGCCTATTTGCGGACTGTCTTGAAATTCAACTGTCACTTGATATATTGGTCTGGGGTTTGTTATAGTGCACTAGAAGTATGCCTTTCAAGCTAACAGCCTATATGACCCTAATGTTTTTTCTAAAACGGATAGTTCCGGTCCTTAATTATGATTGGCTGAATCACGTTCAGTGCCGTTCTAAAACCCAGCACAACCCTTCACGTTGGCCGCATTTCATTCTATATTACCTCGCTACCACAAATTGATACAAAAGTTAGAGTTGCTGCGTCTCGATGTCGCTTGGCAACTGTTCTGATAGAGGAAAATAATTCTTGGCGGAAGAATGATTATCTATGAATAAATCATTACATTTCTTGTTGCCGTTCATTTATTTTGTGAAATCTAGGTATACTCTATGTGGTATTTGTTTTAGAAAAGCAATAAGCCACTCAAGTTCAGCTGCGCATCATGCCTAACAACGCCCTTTAGCTGCTCTAAAATCACTGGAACCTACAGTACGGCCTCTCGGGGGCTTATTGCTTAATTATAAAGTAGGCCTATATTAACCTTATATATTGCATGTAAATAAACAGGTATGACCACGGCTGCAAATGTGTGAAGCACTAACTATGATTTTGCCACCCTATCTGATCTGCATGCCACCTATAAAAAGAATTCTCCAGATCCGTCCCTCGTGTTGGTTTAGTTCCTCTTCCTTATCCGCTTGCAATCGAAGCAATTAGCCCTGTGAGACTGTGAGTTGCAGAGTGTTCTAGAACAACTAAGGGACATTGTTAGGTACGGCGTGGACGGAGTGTCTAAACCCCACTTAACTGTTCTGTAACCTACGTCCTTATGGGGCTTATTGCTTTTCTAAAACAGTTACTATATGGCAAGGATTTATGAAGTAGCCTATACACAAAAATGCAATAACTGATCAATATGAATTGCCATTCCTTATAACTTCTTTCTAAGACTCTTCAGGAATAATGGTTATCAAGCAATAAATAGACACAGCTGCTGATTTTTTGAAGTAACACTAATGGATTGTTTTACTACGGCTTTGAACGCAGTTTAGTCAATTATAATCAAAGTCCGAAACTATCCATTTTAGAAAACTCAATACATATCTTCCAGTAGGTTACAACTGTTAAGAATTTCATATAGAAGTGTGATATAACTACAAGGGATAATCATATTGTTCATGACATAACCTTATGTGATGTAAATAGTTTGTCTACACAAACATGGTAGATGAATGTGCATGCAAGTCAGGCAAAATGCTTATTGGATTTATGTGGACTTCAACATTCACATTTACCATAAATCTTGTCTGATAGTAGTGTATGTAAAACATGAAATCATATTGTGGAGTCATTATTCCACCAAGATCAGCTTTAACCGGTATGGAAATCTCCACTTGTTCTTCGCTATTTTTGGCATACGAAACAATTACTCTCATAATGTGAAGCGCCTCCTGCAGTTTGGGAGCATCCATAATGTGCCGCAAAGGGGATCCTAGAGGAGGACAGGATCGTCCCACCCTGTCCTACGTGAGCCCGCTAAAGCTGTGACTCACATAGCGATGATGCCCATTTAGGACTCGTCCAGGGCCAGTTATTGCAGCGTCACTCCCCTGACTGTCTCCAAACATGTGACCATAATCCCCAAGTAGTGAGTAAACTTCAGACTTCCTCCACACGGCCCAGGGGGCAATCGGGAGCCGCCATGCTTTAAAATACTTAAACGCAGGGGCTTAGAGGAGAAGGCAAGAGGGATGGAGGGAGAGAGAGAGAGAGAGAGAGCACAGAAAGGAGAGTGCTGATGAGGGTGGCGGAGTGGATGGAGAGAAAAAGAGGAGGGGAAGGAGGAGTGAGGTGTGAGGGGAGGGAGAGGAAGAAAGCGAGGGAGAGAGATGATGAAGAGAGAGAGTCTAATAGAGAGAGAAAAAGGGGAAGGGAGAGAGATGAGGTGGGGTTGTTGGGGGTGGTGGTGCTGGGGTTTGTAGCTCAACTGGAAAAGCTGCTTATGCCACAGCAGCAGTGTGCTGACGTTCAGGCCCAGAATAATGTAGCCTGTTAAAGCTAAGTGCTTAGTCAATCGTAGGACTCTCTCCCTCTATCTCACTCTCTCTCTCTTTCTCTCTCTCAGCTCCATTGAAAAACATTACTTATTCCATGTGGGGATTTGTATTGGTTCATCACTAAACATGTCTTCTGGCTTAGAATTTAATGTCATTAACTTTATGCAGTATGATGTAGCATTTGGACATCGTAACAACAAAATAATGATGACAGATGCACCCATAACAAATGAGAGCTAGCATAGATTTCCTCTTGAAGTGAAAAAGATATCAAGAGAAAAACATATGTATGTATGTAAAATAAAATACAACCATCCTAACATAACATAACATAGCAAGGGTTAAGAAAGGACACAGACCGACACAGACAGTGAGAGTTAATTTGTTGTTGTCCTGACGACTGTGTGTCAAAGTAGATCTCTATCATTGCTAATGCCTCTTGTATTCCCAGATGAGTCTTGATGATCTCTCTCTCTCTCTGTCTCTCTCTCTGTATGTCTTTCTCTCTCTCTGCTGCTGCTGCCTCTGAACAGATAATTTGATAACAGCTCATTTTGGGAGTGAGGCACCACACTGTTTTCTTCTGTTCCCTACCCACCCTCCCATGTGGGTTTGTTTTTCTGCATTGATTTAGGAAAATAAGTAACATCGGTGATGGGCGGTGCAGTTAAAACTTCTTCTACAACAATGTTCCAACTAGTGTTCTTTTTTTCTCTCTCTCCATTTTTTATATGCATATTTACACAATGTCACAATGCAAGCATACAGACCATCATCAGTGATAACTTGTATGTGTTTTCAAGATTGTGAGCGTGACACTTGGTCAATGGTCAGTCTTTTAGACAATAAGCTAACATTGACAATAAATAAAGGGTTGTTCATACCAGCAACAATATTATTAACAATCATGGCAAAAAAAGTATCGCTCAAGCTAATATGAATAACAAAGTCCACACCTAAACTATAATAACGACATGAAGAATAATATCGTTGGGGATCACTTTCAGAGCGATTTTGAGAATGCTAAAAAACTGACAGGCAACCAGAATACACATGACATGACAGCCAATCACATTCATTAACATGAGGAGAGACTTTCCTTTTCGTTAGTCAGTGTGGACGCTTTTATCGTTAGATACAGTTATCTTTATCGTTAGTGTTCCTGATGTGAACAGCCTTTAACAGCCGGGCTACACCAGGCACACTATTGAATCTTTCCTTCCGCAGAGCGTATGTTGCAACAATTAGCCTCCACTGTAAACAATGGAACTGGCTACACCAGAAGCAAGAGCAGTGTACTGTTGTGTAGTAGAATGAACACGACTGACTTCCTTTCCTTTCCTTTCCTTTATTAAAACTAGTATGTCGTAACAGCATACAGCCAACATGACTACTCCTAAGCTAGGTAGAATATCGTTGATTAACCAATACATGACTCCACCTAGTGGCATGGATGAGTATCACATATGTCACATGTACACACATTTGAAAAAATTAGATCCGTCTTCTAAAACTATTCAGTTGTGCACTCAGTGTAGCCTGGCTGTAACTCTAAATGGATACCTTAACTACGCTTATGAGAAATGGTGTGTTTTGTCGTTACAGTTAATACAAACTAACAATTGTAAGACAATTCTGATATGTACAGTAGCACAACAGATTATTTGTCTATGTATCTGTCAAGTACAGACAAATATAACACAATTTTCCCTCATTCAAAGCATGTCACAAGAAACCGAACTCACTTAAACCTGACTACATTGTCAAGGATTATATTTCAGCAGCAGTACATGAGTATATAATGTGTGTGTGTGTGTGTGTGTGCGTGCACACGTGTGTATGTGTGTGTGTGTGTGTGTGTCCTACGACCTTACAATTCCCAGTAGCAATGCTGAGTAATGAGAGAGATTTAAAAGAGTGAGTCAGAGGGGGGTTATGTTTCCAAACCCATCCCATTTCCATCCCTCTCTCCTTCTTTCTTCCCCTCACAGCACAGAAGCTCTTACGAAAAAGTGGCCACTGCAAAAATACACAGTGGACTAGTCTGGAATAAAGCCTCTCTTTGAGTTTGCAAGCAGTTAAAGATAACAAACCTACTAAGATCTGATGTAGGTGTGTGTGTTGTAAATGGATTCTGTTGTCTTACACATAAGGTCATACCTTGGATTAGTATGAATAAGTGCTTGAGTTGATATAAACTGAGTCTGATGATAAACTGGTGTGTGTGTGTGTGTGTGTGTGGGGGGGGGTTGCATCATATAGAGGAGACGTAATGCATCTCTGGAGCAGCTGGAGGGAACCTTAATTGCCTGCGCTGAATTCAAATCATACTGTAATCTCTTCTGGCACCATCATTAATATTTATATATCATAAGGACCACTATTAAAGAGAGCTAGCTCACACTCATACAGATGCAGGCACACTCACTCGGCTCTGAAGCTAAGCATCTGAAGGGTCAGAGCCTTCCCGACTGCTGCGGAACGACACCACCTGCAAGCATTTGTGAATAAGCTGACCTCCTGAAAACTCATCTCTGTAACTAATGACCTGTTCTGGTCTTCTGGTCAGAACAGCTCCCCCCCTCCTCCACTCTTTTTAGTCAACCCTATAAATACATACACGATACAATAAAACATCTATCTACGTTTTCAGTAAACAAGGTTTGAGACAGCAGAGAAAGAGAGGGAGACATGCTACACTCTTAACGTCAACACAACCACCGCTAACTCTCCCTAGGAGACTTAGCGATCATCAGCAAACATCACACCATCCCTCTCTTCCGGTACCTACTCCTCTCACCCTCGCTCCTGTTCCCGTGCAGGGGTCTCCCCCCACAGTGCATTCTCATCAGAGGTGTGAGAACTCAATTGAATCGCATGGAGGTGGGAGGTTTGTTCCTTGCACACACACACACACACAAGGCAGGTGGAAGGATATTTGCTTGAAACAAGTCCTCCAAAAGCACTTCTCAGTGTCTTACACTATAAACAAGACCTCTGCTCAAACAATGAAGAACAAGGGGTGTTTCAAGGACAGGAGCATAGATTGGGGGAGAGGTAAAAACATCTGTGAGATTCAGTGCCATCTTGAAAATGCTGCACACCAACAGTGGTTGCCCTGCAGAGCTCTAGATAGAGGGTTTTAGATGATATTTTGCCCCAACGAAATATCACTCTTAGGTGCATGACTGCTTGGTAGTGGAACACCTGGTCTGGTTGAGATCAGTGTTTTTGCTTGTACCTGTGGGAGCTTCATCATGCTTCCTCTCACTAACACATGACACCTTGCAGTTGGGTTGGGCATGTTACCAAGGTACAATGTGAAATTTATGGAGTGAGATTTCCAATCGACACCTCACTGTTACCTGCAAATATACTCTGATTTCATTTTGTGTCTATCTACAGAATTTTCCTGTGGCAACCATGTTTAAACTCTTGGTAGTCTAGAGGCCACTTGGTGTAGATTGAGTACATCAGTTTATAAATTGGAAAATTAGTGTAGGATGGGATTGTGTCCTAAAGCATCCGCACATGATAAGACAGTACTTGATGGCAGAGGGCTGTTGGGTTATCACATGGATATTGGCAATGGACATTGTATTCATTTCTTCTTATTGCCTCATCACGTGCTGTATTACTGTAAAGAAGGGTAACGTGGAGGAAGTCAAATCATTTAGGTTAATACATCAGCATTTGACATACTGTTTGTAAGGTCAGTTAAAGGGAAACTTGGCAGGGTTAGCTATATTTCCCCCTCTGCTGGAGAAATTGTGCACTATGCTGTTTCAAACTGTGTAACGATAAAGCACATGGATTTGTTTACAAGTTCGGCAGAACAATGTGGATGTTACAAGGTAATAAACACAATTTAAAACGAGTTTCTTGTTTATAACTTCTCTTACCGGGACGGTAGTCCCAATGGTTGGTTTTTCACTGGGACACTAGGGGGAGTGGGAAAAGGCACCATTTTCACCAGAACAGGTAATTTAAAGGTAAACTATGCAGTATTGGCAATTTCCTTACTGTTGTCTCGGTTTTTGCTTCTTTTTTTCGCTGGCTCTGTCATGACGAATGTCTGAGAAACTCCATCGCTACCTTTTTCTAGCCGGTGCCTGGCGTGTATGTGTATTTGAATGCAGTAAAGCAATTCGTTACACTTCGTTATACTTCCTGACACTGAGGCCGCCGGCCCGCCGCCCACAGTTGCAAGGGTGGTTTTCCGCTCACAGGCTGGGGGAAGCGAGGCGGCCACCATTCAACCCGAAAAAAGTAATATAACCATTCCAATGACTCTGAAGCTGTTAAATGAAGGTAAATTAAGCTAAAAAACTTGCACATTAAGCTAAAAAACCTGCATAGTGTGCCTTTAACCATCAAATGATTTCTAAATGGGTTTATTAAGTTGAAATAGTTGCCAAGGTCCCCTTTAAATCTTCTTTTCAAACATTTCACATTATATTGTTTTTCAGAGAGATGTCAAAATGTTCAAAAATGTCTGTATTTAACAAATTTGTAACACAGTACACTGAAAGATGGACTCTTATCCTCCTCATGTGCCGGACAAAATAGGCAACCCACCAGAGTCCAGCAGATCAGAATTGTAGTAATCTACTGACCTGACCCTGAGGCTGAGGCTGGAGGAATAGACATACAGTATTGACCAGTGGTCAAATTAGAACAGACCTCAGTGGGTTTCTCATTATTGTGTGTCTGTGTCTGAGAGTGTTTCCCCAACCCAAGCAGATGCTGGAGCTAAAGGCTGTCGGACAGGTTGATGAATGGCCAGGGAAGGATGCTGATGACTACATCCTCCCTAATTGGCACATTTTTAATTGAAAAGGAAAAAGGGGACAGCGAAGAATGACGAAGAAGAAGGAGGGGGGTGAAAGACAGAAAGAAGAATGAGAAATGTCTCACTATGAGATAGATGGTGAAAGGGAGATGATGAGAAAGGCTAGACTATGTACAATGAAGATGATCCTGAACACAATGAAAAAAGACAAAGCAAAAGGGGAAAACATGTAGCATCACTTAGTCAAGAGGGCAAGAGTGGCTTTAGAGTAACAGATACGCCGGGATGCAAACGCACTGGCGGCCATTTCTCATTTCCTAATTGAGCTGGTGGAGTAAATTAGACTTTGACTTTCTTTGCGGAAGGGAGATTAAGGCCTCTTTAAAATCAATGGGACTTAAAGTGCCCTGTTTCCAACTGCTCGGTTGATGGGCAGGCTGCATCAAGACATGAATCAGCATCTTTAACAGATGGGACCCACGCCTCGGTCTCCCTCTAAACCAGGCAATGGTATCTATCCCAGTCCTTTGGGAATCCATATTTAAGCCCTCGGGTCTTTGCGAGATACAAAGGGCTACCTTCCCCCAGCGTTCAAAAGTGATTGGCACGTTATCACTGTGCTGTAAACGAGACCAATCAATGATGCCTGATACGGAACTCTGGAATAGGAGGTTATTTTTAGACTCTGTATATATTCTTCCTGTTTCTGATCTACAGGAAATGATGTTCATTCCCTCCCGTTTTGGACTGACACTTTTGACAACTGATAAAGGAGAAAGAATGAGAGAGAGGGAAACTATAAAAGAGGAAAACCCAAATGAGAGAGCAGAGGAAGGGGAAAAAGGGAGGTGGGTATTATCTCAATTCCCAACTGTGGTGAACGTCACTTGCTCGTGCCACCACAGTCACCAATCCCGATCCTTTCCAGGGTAAGAGAAACGACCGGAACCAAGTCCCGGCATTCAGACTCATGGGCCCCATTCAAAAGAAATGGGGTGGTGGTGGGAGGAGGAAAGTGCAGAGGAGGGGGGAGGTTCCTACTTTGAATATTTCTCATTACACACACACACACACACACACACACACACACAGCCCTTCACCAGACTAAAGGCTCCTCAGCACTCTCCCCAAATTGAATGAGAGCAGCAGAAGGAGCAGAGAAAGAAAGAATGAATGAAAAAAATAAAAACGGAAAAAATCCCTGTGCAGTGGAGGGAAAATGGGGGAGGAATTTAAAGATCATTTAATAACAGTTTCCCTTATCGTATCACGGCAAGCCCAAACCTAATGACTCGCCCGTGCTAGCAAAGAAGATCATTTCATGCACGAGGGAATTAAATGAATGCTTGACAAAGTTGGAATCTGAGGGAATAGAGGGAAAATAATGGGAAAATCTCAACTGCTTAAATAACCACATTTATTAATAGACGGAAACTGGGAATGGGTCTTGTGAGAAATGTCTGTAACTACAGACTATTGCCTCTTCCGCTTTAAATTGCTCTGCAATTGCATTTACGATTAGGCCTCAACAATGAGTCTGTGGTTATCAGTAGATAAAAGTTAGCAAGGCTAGCTAGGATATCTCACTTACTCTGTCACACTTACTCTGATTTAGCCTGAATAAAGCCAGACAAATCTGTGAGCACATTTGAATTTGCTCAGCAGGTCCACCTGGCAATTTGAGTCCTTTTCTGAATCACTAAAAAAAAATCAGGAACCAACCATTTATCTGGACGTCGTTAAACCCTTCTTGAATCCTTTCCAAAGTACGGGAACACATCTATCTTGTAAACAAAGGCTTTACATGCAGTTGTGTGCGCAGGCATTGTCAGTACAAACCATCCTGCTTTGTCTGTCATTGTACGAAGCCCACCCCGTACCAGATAAGTGGTTGTGATTGGTTTCTGGTGATTCGGAAATTGGCTCAAATGGAAGCATTGCCAGACGGATCTGTTGAGCAAATTCAAATGCACTTACAGATTTGTCTGGGTTCACCCAAGTATATCTTGCATTTACCTCATGAATTAATGCTCAAAGTGAAAAATGGCTAAATTAGTCATGGGTGCAATGAGATTGCTTTCAGGAGCTTCTGGAAAATGGAGTTACCTTAATTTATTTAGAGAGTCAATATACTTATGAAACAGAAAAGTATCGTCATTTAATCCATTGATTTCAACAATGTAACTGTATTCTAAATACCAACTATTTAAATTGTAACTGTAACGGAATACAGTTACTCATAATTTGTATTCTGAATACGTAACGCCGGTACATGTATTCTGTTACTTCCCAACACTGCATATACAGGCAGGCGATGTGAACTAAAATCAAACGTAATTTGCTCAATATAGGCCTATCAGAAATAATAGCTCTGATGTAACATAACTTATCTAGTGTACTTACTTAGTGGATGTCCATCTGGTCCATCTGCGCCCTCTGGTATAGCTCGCTGCCTTCAATTTCTTTTCGGGACATGGAAAAAAGTTTCAACTACAGCCCTGTTTATCAATGAGGGGAAATCTTCAGACTCTTGGGTGTCGCGACGCAACAGGTCCCACTCAATGCAACACAGGCACTCCTCTTCGGTGGCCATAGCTTCAGAGGTAGCTTTCTCTCTTGTAGCCCTTTCACGGAGCTCCCGCAGCTCCTCGTCGGTATATTCCGGCTCGAAAAGATAAGGATGTCCAAACCCAAAGGGTTCATCCTCGATGTCTTCAAATTCATTCAAATAACCTGCCATCTCTTATGTCTCCTGTTGCGTTCAGTGCTTCTCTTATGCGCTCAGTGCTTTCTTTTGGCAACAACGTTTCACGCGAGATTCAATTCACATACCAGAGTTCTGTTTTCCCAAAGCGCCTGCCTGTATGTGAACCAGACTTGAACGGTAATGTGTTTCTTTTTAATAAACTGCCTGTACACTTACAAAGTTCTCAATGCTTCGGTTTATATGTAGACACTCATTATGTTACCATGTAAGTGTGGTGCTATTTTGAGCCTTGTTAGTGGTATAGAAATAGCGATTACATTTTACTGGACGTCTGCCCCGAAGGCTAGCGTTAAACGCTAATTAGCGGTTTGCAATAAAACTGGTCACATTCGACTAGCATGAAAACAAATCCCAGCGAACAGTCGAACTCGGTACCAGTGTTGCCAAATTAGCGACTTTTGGCTGTCTCTGGCAACTGAAAAGTGTATCTACTGTAGCGACTGACAACAAAGCAAAGATCCCAAACTCTGTTTCGTTGTTGAAACGTCAGAAAATCTCCCCTCTCATGCCTGTTTCGTTAGTGAATTACATCGCGAATTTGCCCAAAGCGTTGCCCCATGACTATAAAAGGAATGACTGGCCTATATAGTATCAGCCCATTTTATTACAAGGAAGTAGATGTAGATTCTATAGATCTAAGCTCAGACAACACTCATTGGAAGGTGCAGCAACTTCGGCTGAAATTACAACAAGAGAGTCAACGAGACGAGAGCAATGACATGATGACAGGGAAACAGGGACACGCTTGCCAGCATTGTTCAACAATTGAACAAAGGAAGTAGGCTACAACTTCATTCACAAGCAAAGCAGATAGTTAATCAAACATACATGTTAGAAAAACCTATAGCATTTGTTTAGGCTATGTAGGCCTAGCTTCAATGTTGTCAATACAAGTTGATGCAGGACTGTCGGCTGAGTAAAAAAAAATAAAAAATTCTATCGGTCTGTCCGAGTGACATTTAAGCCTATATTATGTAGCCTAAATATATCCAAAATATAGCCATTGCCGTAAGGGTACATTGCGTGTAGGCTATGGTCACATTATAATCAGACTTCAAGCAGTGCAAAGCAGATGCAGCAGTGAATAGGTTGGAAATGACTGCTTTTCAGCCGCCTGATGCTAGTGTACTGTAGTCTAGATCAGGGGTTCCCAAACTTTTCCACGACAAGGCCCCCCAAATACCACTAGGTTCTAGCCAAGGACCCCCTTGATGTTTTATTAATTAAACCCATGGACAATACTACGGCAAATGTAAAAATACATTAAGCTAATCTAATAATTATTTTAGCCACAACCACATCACGATGGAGCATACAGTGTGTAAAAAAATTATTTGGGGCTTTCTGCTATATGAGAGCCATCACTCTACTATTATTCCCAGTCATTATCATGGGAAATATGTTCAGATATGCGTCACATTATTATAATGGCATTGTATAACAACCCTCATAGTATATTTTAAATGTTTCAAATGTATTTATTTCTTGCTTTTATTTTTCCCTCCAACTTGCTGAGGCCCCCCTGGCACCCCCTCGCGGCCCCCCAGGGGGCCCCGGCCCCCACTTTGAAAACCACTGGTCTAGATTATAAGCTACAGAAAGTAAAGTGTAGCCTATCAATAAATATACAAGTATATTAAATCAAATATATTTAAACTAGGCTCTTAAAGTTGCCTATATGAGTAGGAGAAAAGCAAACAGGAGTAAAAGGGAATTAAAGGGGGGTACGACGTGCTGACGTAATTAATATGCAAATTAGCGCGTGACGTCATTTAGCGACTTTTAGAGCTGGCTTTAGCTACTTTTCATTCGAAATAGTTGACAACACTGCTCGGTACACATGTGTTATTAACCCCTAGGTTCATTTTGCACTGGAATTGTCCTTTAAACCAACTCATTTATTTCCGGTGGAGCCAGGTGTGTTGTAGCCGCCGTTATTATTAATGTGGTTAGTGTCTACACGGACCCGGTTGGTTGTTGCACATATTGAATAAGCACGTTACAATGTAGAAGCATATACTGTATGCGTGTGTTAAAATCATTATTGGGCAAATAAGATATTCGGTGTTGGAGTGAGGGGCAGAGAATAGGCTAACAGAAGATGCCGTTACAGCACAGCTAATGCTCCACCAGAAATAAATTCCGAGCCTTCCGTGAATAAGGTCCACTGTAAGCAGGGTTGTCGCATCCCCTGAAGTAAAAAAAACATGTTGCCTCCACATTTTAATTTGTTGCCTCACACGTTATCTATCAGACTCTTCAGCAAGCAAAACAGTTGAAGATGGGGATAAATGAAGGTTTAGAGAACGGAAATTGCCCTGGCAAATCACCTTGAATAGGTTCATCATAACACACAAATGGCTGATGACACCCTGCCGAGGGATCTGGCTAGATGTGCCATCGACAACGCCTAATCCTGGCGAGATAAATTCGGCAGAGTTAGCATGTCTGCATCAAATGATTTATTTCAAGGAATTAGCGGCTAATGCATTAGCAGTAACAATGATCGAGGCTCTGGATGGGGTGGGGGGGGGGGGCAGAGATACGGTGTTTTAGAGGTGCCAGGAGAGTTGAAAGGGCATGGGAGGAGACAGGGAGGATGAAAAGTGACAAACTTAATGTGTGTGTGTGTGTGTGTGTGTGTGTGAGAGAGAGAGAGAGAATGAGAATGACAGGGAGATAGAGAGAGAAAAGGAAGGAGTGACAGCTATAGAATCATGATGACCTTATTGCTGAGTGGAAGTATGACCCTTCTGATGAAGCAGGGTGTGCAGTAACCAATGGTCATGCAGGGTGTGTGTGTCTATTTGTGTGTGTGTGAGCATGTTTGTTGATGTGTGAGAGAGAGTGCCTCTCTATTCATATATCTGTGAATGTGTGTGCGTATGTGACAGAAAGAAAGTATGTGCGTGTGTGTGTGTGTTTATGTGTTTGAGTGTGTGTGTGTGACAGAGAGAGAATGTGTGTGTGCCTGGCTAACGGCATGTCTAACTCTGCCTCCCATTTCAAAATTAACAAGTTAATTAGGAGAGGCTGAGAGTGCAGCTTCTTATTCTCGATGCTTCAACATACCCAGCAACCCCTGATGAAGCACAGCCTACACACACACACACACACACACACAGACAATTAGACTGGGTAATGAACGGAGACATGTAACTATATGCAGCAACCCCTTCACACACACACACACACACACACACACACACACACAGGGACCAGGGAGCTAGGGTGAGGGAAGGAAAGAAGCAGACCATCCCCATGTCAAATGCATCTGTCAGAGGATTTGCTGTAGCTGTGCTGTGCATGCATCCTTCAGCCTGTGAGCGGGTTACCCTGTGTACGACTGTCTGTGAATCTCTGCATGTTAGCAAAACGACTCGATGTGAATTCCCCTCAAATGCAAGTTCAAATGCAAATCACTGATATCTCTCTGAGTAGCAACAGTACAG
>NC_063212.1:11993040-11998040 GCF_017589495.1 Alosa alosa
CTGCCTCATGCCTGAGGTCTGCTCGCCGCCCCTCTCCTCTTCCCTCTCCTCTCATCTCTTTACTCGCTTCCCTCTCCTTTCCTCTCCTCTCCCCTCTATTCCCTCTCCTCCTCTCCTCTCCTCTCCCCTCTATTCCCTCTCCTCCTTTCCTCTCCTCTCCCCTCTCTCCTCCTTTCCTCTCCTCTCTCCTCTATTCCCTCTCCTTTCCTATCCTCTCCTTTCATCTCCTCTCATTTCCTCTCCTCTCCTCATCTTTCCTCATCTGAGCTGCTGCTTGGCAAGCTGGCCCTATCAAGTACTCTCTCATTCACACACACACACACACACACACACACACTTGTGTACACTGACACACAAACACAAATGCACACGATTAGAGCAAAAGCTCAGATAGACAAATTCAAACAGCACTCAGATACATAGACACACCCATGAACATAATACAACATGCACATTATACTATACATACACTGAGGTCAATTTGATGTTGTTGGATGTATTTGGACTTTTGGGTTTACAGCCGTTGCCGTGGCCTTATCAAGATGTGTAGCATCTCCGTTCAGTCTGTCAAATAAATGGAATAACAAACCTTCAATTCGTCTCATTTCAGTTTCAGCGTGATCATGGTCACAATATAGCTTTTTCCTTGCCCCTCAGCAGTGCATCTCTATCATTTTTCGTGCTGCAAATGAAAAACAGTCTTTATTTAACCCTGAAGCTATCTACCGAGCATGTTGTTTGTGCCTGCTTAGAGCACGAGTACATGTACATGCAGCAAATAAATTCTGCTGAGCTCATGACAACATTATCTCATTAGCCAATGATTTCGGGTTGGCGTATGAGGGACGGAGGAGGTGTGTTGGCACTCTGCTTGCCGTGCCCAGTGAGCGCAAGGGCGGGCGCCCGCCCTGGGGTCGGCAGAAAGCCAGGGGGGCATATTTAGGGTGAGGGCAAACGGAGGAGAGAAGAGGGGACCCCTGCAGAATCTTGAGAGATATTGGTGGACGAAAGACAGGAAATGATGAAATATGAAGGATGTAACCTTCATCAGCAGTGTAATTCATTTCAGTGTTAGTGTCCAACATGTTTTAATGAGTGCATCAGTCACTCACAGTGAGTCATCAGACTATTGCCTTAATAAACTGGAAGACCAGGTTCATTCCACCATTCTAGTAAACAAAAATGATGAATGTGTTCACACACGAGCTTTCTGTTTTTTCCTTCCAGTCTGTCATCTCTCTCTTTCTCTGTTCCTCTCTGCCTCACTCTGATTTTCAACACGTTCTCTCCATTACTGCATTCTTTCACTCACTTTGTCTTTTTAATGTCTCATAGTCACATAAGTTTCCAAAGTACAAACCCACAAACAGTGCATTGTGTGTGTGTGTGTGTGTATGTGTGTGTGTGTGTGTGTATGTGTCTGTGTGTGTGTGTGTAACGCACCACTCGCACAATCACACAATTAATCTACACCAGAAAAATGACAAGAACAGACCTCTGTCACACATGTGTGACATCTAATCAGAACCATAAAGAACACACGCACCCACGCTGTGCCATCAGTCCATTATATTACATAATGCATGTGAGGGAGAACCGAGCAATAGGGAAGACTGACAGGACTGTCAAAGTGAAGTAGAAGAGAGTCCACGACAAAGAGAGAGAGGGAGGGAGAGAGAGGGAAAGAGGAGGAGAGACAGAAAGATAGAAGAGAGAGGGGGAGAGACAGAGAGGGAAAGAGAGAAGGGAGAGAGAGAGAGAGAGAGAAAGTAATTAGCTAACACATTATGTTACATCTCGCACACTCTCTGCTGTCATGACGAGATGTCAAAGACAATCAAAGTCTACTTGGGCACACAAAGAGAAATCATTTTCCTTTTTTCTCTCTCTTGTAAAGTCACAGGAATAGACGTTCGCTTTTTTCCCCCCATTGTAGAAATTCCGGAAGGCGTTTTTTCCCCTTCTTTCACCCAGTCCGTTCCTCTGTGCTGCTCTCAGCATCTGTCCATCAAATTCGTTGCTGCAGCACGCTTTGACTGATGAATCGTTTTAATCAAAGAATTTGGCTTGTTCTATTGCCCATGTGACTAATGTGAGTGTGTGTGTGTGTGTGTGTGTGTGTGTGTGTGTTAGGGAGATGGGGGGGTTATTGTGGGCTAAGCTAATTTCCTGAATGCGTTTTGCTGTGTGCATTTCACTATGACTGAGTTATTCTGTGTGTTTCAGTAGGTATGGACAACTCACCGTATCTCAACACACTGCTGAACTACATAGCCAACATCTTACAATCAAAGCATTAACATACATTAATAAATATATCACTTTGTATTATATACAGTATGTTTATACAATACAGCTCCACCCTCTTTTATTTCTGTAATCTGTAATGTCCATCTACTGTGCTGGACACATAACATTTATGGAAGCTTACAGCTCCGCGACATCTTTCGGCAGCAATTTGTTTTTGCCGAGTGAGACTTGTCGTCTGGACTATAAATTGGCCTTAATGCTGCCATTCATGCCAGGTGCAGTCTGAATGTGTGCGGCGCTGCCCTGGATCATTAGTGCCCTCAGAGTGCCTTTATGTTCTGGCCAGTGAGGGACCGACCCATGCTGTGGCTGTAATCAGATGAGCTACCTGTGATTGATGCACCTGGCTAATACTTCACAAAGACCAGTGGTATTCTTGCACGGTATGGGATCATGATTTCAAGGGCTTTTTTTGTTTGCCAAAGTGAACAAAGTAGAGCTACGCTAAGAATGCTGCACCTGACATCAGATGCTGTAGTGATGAATGCGTCGTCAACCCAGTCAACATTAACTCCCAATATGCCAGATCCCTGCCAGCTCTGGGGTTGCCTGTGTGCTGTGATGCCGTACTGCATGCACATGGAAGCATAATGGTGATATTTGTGGAAACAAATGTATCAAATGAAACATAAAACATGTGTTAGTTGTTTGTCTACAAGTGCAGAATTGTGCAAGTGTACCAAAACCTGTGTTAACTGTGCTTGTCCTATTGCCACATGTGTTTTAGACTTGATATGGCCCGTATGACATGTTTACTGTAGGGCAGTTCCCATTTTAGCCATACATTTGTCAGGCTGCTGCCATTGTTTGTGCCACTGTCATTCCTAATCTCTAAAATATGCATTCATTTTGTTGTGGTGAAGTAAACAAACTCATTCATCATTCATTAAAACTGTGTGTGGGAATGACAGCTTAGGAATGCCAGTGTGTTGCCCCGGTAACCATTGGAGTACATGCCATACCTTGCATTACCGGTCACTCTGGTGACCTCAAATTAGCGTCTTGTCAAAACTGGACAAGCCACAGTCCATAGCTGAGAATGCAACCCATTTCCTCAATGAGCATCTGTTTTGTGAAGGTTGTGAATGTGGTGGTACACAATTGTTTTGATTAAACACAAGGCAGGTCTTTGGCTGGCAATAATTTGTTTCTATTTAGACATCATTAGTTTGGGCGATGAGAGAGCGAGGGGTGAAGGGGGTGACACACAGCTCTGGGGCTAGATGAGCCTGATCAAAACCAGTCATTTAATAATGACCTCCATTATCAGACAGGGCCAATCCAGACACACCAACACACACACACACACACACACAGACACACACACACACACACAATCACACACACACACACACACACACACACACACACACACACACACACACAAACAAACACACTTACACAAACCATTCACCTTAAAGACTTCCAATCATCAGAAGAATGCAATCTAACTCATTTTCAGGAACAGAATCATTCACACACATTAATATGCACACACAACCCTTATTGCAGACTCTCACACCATGCACATATAAAAAACATAAAGCAAACAAACATGTGCATAATGAGATTTATGAAGATGTATCCATCATAGTCCTCAGCAATAACCAAGGCTTATGGAATAATGTGTGTGTGTGTGTGTGTGTGTGCGTGCATGAGTGCGTGCATGCGTGCGCTTTTGTTTATGTATGCATATGTGTGTGTCCGAGACACTGTCTGCATTGGAATTCATTATCTAAGCTGTGAGTTATGGCAGACTGTTACCTTCCCATAATAAGCATTTGGAGACTACTTATGGTTGCTGTGCAGATGGAATATAAACCTTATGTGAAAAGAGACTTTATTTCTCTACATAAAAAGAAACTCAGAGAGGGAGGGAGGGAGGGAGAGAGAGAGAGAGAGAGAGAGATGGGAATTCCTTGCGACATTCACTTTTGTTTTTTGACCTCTCTATAGCCTGTTCTCATGTGAGCGGTAATTATATTCCATACACTCTCTAGCCAGTGTAATTACTGCTTCAGCCTCCCCTGCTGATCCACATCTAATGCATTATGTGTCTATACAGGACTTGGTATTACAGCAACTGCTTTGTTTTCACTATATTGGTCCTTCTCCTTGCCAGATCAGGTTAAGAGTATACAGTTCATTTATGTGCTTGCTTCAAGTGAAATTCATACTGGGATTCATATCTTATGTTATAGGAAATGATACACACATTGTTGGAAGAAGAAAGAGTCATAGCTTTCTTTCAGCATTTATTTAATTTATTATGTATTTGTTATTTATTTTAGTGTTTGCTTCTGTTGCTTCTGTTGTGTTCTGTTGTGTTCTGTTCCTTCTGTTGTGTTCTGTTGCTTCTGTTGTGTTCTGTTGTGTTCTGTTGCTTCTGTTGTGTTCTGTTGTTGTGCTCCCAATGCTGCTGTTTTGAAGGATGGGAATGATGGGAGAGGAGGAGAACACAGGGAAACACAGAAACAGGTACGCCTGAGAACCATCACGCAACACTATTGCGAGAAGCTCATAGAGATGTGTGTGTGTCTGTGTGTGTGTGTGTGTGTGTGTGTGTGGGGGAGGGGGGGTGATGGGGGAAAAAAGAGCGAGAGGTGTATAAAAGAAGGAGGGAAAGAGAGAGAGAGAGTGATAAAGAACGAGGGCGAGAAGAGAGAAAAGGAGACAATGACAGTTGGCAC
>NC_063212.1:12005540-12010518 GCF_017589495.1 Alosa alosa
CACTTGTGAGGACCCCTTTGGAGAGAGAACCATGTTAGAACTCTCAGAATCTCATGCGCTTAAAGATGAACTGAACTGGAATTTGAAGTAAAGGTGATATAACAGATGTATTTTATTTCTTCTCATTGGTACAATGATTCAAATGGCTGAATTTATTAAAAGGGATAAAATTGTACGGTGAAAGTGTTGTTGTTGTTCCACGGGCGCCGTCATGTTGGATTTCAACAATCGGCTACGTCACTGGCATGGTAAGCTACTCTGCACTAGCACTAGCAGCCATAGCAGATAATGAGTCTGAGGCTAGCTGACATGGCCGTTTATCATAGGCTAGCCTACATCACAAAATCTCATACAAAATGAAACCAAACTAGTGAAACAAAGGCGAACACTTTAACAGGGAAAATTAATTGGGCATTAATCATACTGAACGCTATTTTGTCAATGAGCAGAAACACACACGGGGGGCAATATTGTTGTTGCATACCCGTCAAAAATGGGTAGCTGCGCCCCTGAGTTTCAGGCTCCAGCTCAACCTTCAGTAGGATCATTTGAGTGAAAATGACTGTGTGGGCGCTGCCGGAGCATGGACACTGCTCCGGAATCTATCTGTTGCAAAGCAGTGGCGAAACGTAGGGGAAATGTTCGAGGAAGCCAAAGTGACGGAAAAATTATGTTTATTTATGTATGTGTTTATTTCGGGGGGGGTATACATTTTGTGCAATGTAGCGGCACAACATAGGCTACTACAGACCATGTAGAAAACTGGACGAGGGGCGCTTGAGACAGCAACACGCACGCTGTCTCCCTCCATCCCTCACACACACACATTGCCTACTGTACGTCCTCCACACAACTGCATACTCATTCACCACCACTACATTAGGCCTATGCAAAGGCTACGGTGCATAAACGAACAAGCTATATAACACGCATTGTCACGGCAATGTAGGCTAACGCAGTCTGGACTGCTGGCACTCGTAACAACAACTCACACGGGCTCTCTCTCCTTCCCTTGAAACTGGTAAAAACTTTGTTACTGTTAAAAACTTTGTTGTTGTTGTCCTGTTGTCCTGAAAACACTTCTGAACACACTTCTGCTGCTCTTACATAACTTGCACCACTATGCCACTTGCATACTTAGGTCAAACAGAACTACCTCAGCCATTTATTGGCCTGACTTTTGCACTTTTGCATTATATTGACTGTCTATGCACAATTTGCACATTGTATGTGCCTTCTTATTTACTTTTTATATTGTATACTTGAATGTTATGTTTGTCTGTGGACTTAATTGGTAAAATATGTCTTGTCTCCACCGTGGGATAGTGGGAAACATAATTTAGATCTCTTTGTATGTCTTGACATGTGAAGAAATTGACAATAAAGCAGACTTTGACTTTGACTTTGTTTAGGAGGACCTTTTTTTTTTGTATGTTGATCTCAAGGGGCCATGTCAACCCATTCCATAACCACTCATTTCATGTATAGCGCCACCTAGTTAAAGTAAAAATTAGGTGTTGTAATCGCAGGTATCTGTGACCTAACGGCAAAACGGCACGAATTTGAAAGTGTAGGATCATTATGACACCTTCCGAATGCATGTCAAGTTTTGTGAACTTTCGTTCATGGGTGGCCTTACAATAAAATAATTTATGTGTACATTTAGTGACCGTACACCAACAAGGATTCCCGGGACACTGAAAGACGGACATTACCTTGGTGGGCATGTAACCCCACATGGATAGCATGGAACCATCATTTTTTGTTTTGATCTGTAGCCCCCCCGCTGGACTGGACCCCCCGAAAGGAGGGTAGGGCAGATACAGTTTTCTGTGAATATCTTAAGAACCGTAGGGCCTAGGATGACCATTTTTTTCCGTATGTTTGCCTCCAGGGGTCATTTTAACCTATTCCATGTGCACACATGTGCATAATCAGATACACATGCACACACATACATTCACAGTAATCATACGTATGACACATACTCACACAGTAGACATATGTACGCATGCATGCACTGCACAAACACAGGCACATATGCAGGCACACACACAAGCACACACACACACACACACACACACACACACACACACACACACACACACACACATAAACATAAACATGTACACGCACACATGCACACAAGAATTTCTCAGAATTATGAACAGGCAAGATGGGGGTGGGGTTGTATAAAATTAATTTTACATGTGAAATCTATGAACTAATCATGTTTTGGTACTTGTTGTCTAGCAGATACCAGTGAGAATTGAGTGTCGATAATGCAATTAAGTGAGACAGTTAGAATCATATAGGCCTTTCAGCATGATTTATTTTTCTGGAAAAAATGTGCTGGACTGGGCGGCGGTCATATTTTGTACCACTCTGCGGTACATCCAGTTTTTAATTGTCATAATCAACACATTATCAACGTTGATTCTTTCAGTTTAGTTCATCTTTAAACCCCTTAAAATTTTAATAGAAAGATGGTTTGAAAGAAATCCCACTTTTAAATGCTGAAGCACGCACTTGCTTAAAAACAAACACACACACACACACACACACAGAGCATAACGATCACATACTGTACAAACACAGGCAAATATAAACCTAATAACAGTGTAATACAGGCATGTTCATGGGTATGTGGATTCACAATGTGGGTATATGGATCGACAGCCATTGTGAAGCTGTTGCCGTGGAGACGCAGGTCAGGTAGCAGGTTGAGCGTGCGCTTTTAATTGGGGCAGGGCTTTGCAGAGCTTCAGCTAACATACATACTGTAAGATGGCGTACAAAGACATACAGACGGCTCTATTCAGCATCTGTGAGACTAACCTTGGGGAATGAAGGTTCCATGGCTCACTTTCTTACACATGTTGATGTATGTGGTGTTGCTATATGTGGGTGTCTGCACCAAGGGTTTGCGGTTTTGTGTGGTTATGTTGCTGATCAGATTGGATCATAAACAAAGAGGGAGGACTGAAGAATTTCTTTGATTTTGTTGGTAGAGAACATGAGTGTGGAGGGGGGTGGGTCTGGAATGTCAGACATCAATGTCGAGCCTTCTGGAGGATTTGTTGGCAGAGAGAGAGAGAGAGAGAGAGAGAGAGAGATTGACCATTTTTTTATTATTATTATTTAGTCAGAGACAGAAAAAAAAACTCTTTATTAGAAATGAGATAGACACCCACCGACAAAACAAACACTCTATAGTAGAATTCCATTAGTACACTGGAGGCTATGTTGACACACTTGAAATATTTACCATGGGTCTCTATCAATCAGGAAAAAAGGAAAATAAACTCATTGTGGTCTATCACATGTAGTAAGGTGCCATAGAGAAGTACACAAAGTAGAAGGTCTGGTTTGCAGTTAATAAATACTCATGGAAAGTAACACTGATGGCAAATATTTATTCCCTGACTGTGATAACTGTGGTTGGTGTGAACTAAATGAGGGCAGATGTGACTTAGCTACTGGCCACATACAAGTGTCTCCTGGAGGAAGAAAAACAAAAACACTGAAATTACTTTGGGGAAAAACCTGCAGCGATGAAAACCCTGCAGCGATGAGAAAATCCTGCAGCGATGCTTTAATGAAGAAACCATCACTGACCACAGGCAGTAAAGGCAGCACACGGAAAAGCTGTTACATTCACAAAACACACATGGGCACACACAAACATACACACACACAAACACGCATGCACACACATACACATGCGCACACACACGCGCACACACACACACACATACACACGCACGCACACACACACAAACACACACACACACACACACACACACAGAGGCATGCATGCTCATTTACACACAAACATATGCATACTCTCACACACGTTCACACCCCATCCATTGTGCTTATTATAGTGACAGCATACCACCATGTCTACTTTTGATGTGCTCCAAACTATAATGGTGCAAAGTGGGAACGAATAGGTATGCAGTGAGTACAGCAATAGGTCAATTACAGTATAGTCCACAAATAAAACACATAACAGCACGTTTGCCAAAGCTGGCATGTTTTATTTATCGGAGTGTCTATTCGTAGCCCTGGTCCAAACCTCTCAATTTGTACCCCTGGTACGAATAGCCTTGGCCACACAACTGGGCTATTCACACCCTGTTACATAACAACAAAAACATGTCGCTCGCGTGCCCAAAAAACATGGCCGACATTCGTTTTTTCGTCAGCAGAAAGTGAAGAATTCTAAACGGTTTCAGCACTAATTTCTGTTCAAATTAAACTTGAGATGGAAAAGTTGTGTTTTATTTTCATAATCTTTGTTCAGTGAACACATACAACCGTCAGTTTGTTAGCTAACAGAAATTTCGTGAATATGACGTTCAGGCCTATAAACTATAAGTTTATCTGCAAATCTCAACTCCTTGTGAAAGCAGATAGTGCAGTGGTCACAGGTAAGGGCTGACACGAGGGAGACCGGGGTTTGATTCCCTTGTAATGCGTTTTGGCAGACTGAGTGTGCATGTGTACCAACGTCTCTGGAGAGAAGGCGCACAATTTGAACAAGAAATCGGTTCTCAAACGGAAGTTTTGATTGCAACAATTAGCTAGTTCATGCACCAGGGTGTAAATAGCATGCCAGGGCTCTCAAGTTTTGAGGACAGGCAAGAGTGACATTCCCCGTCGACCCCCCGTCCGGGGGTTAAAGGGGTGGCTGGTCAGACGGGTTGCAAGAATGGGGGTGTTTCATTAATAATACTACAACTTTTTGTTGCTGTTTAATAATATGCCTTCAGATGTTCCAGAGGTTGTTTCATCCGCCCGGCTCCGCGAACCCTCCCGAACCCGCCACCTCAACACACGGCATGGGAGTGGCTAACCACTGAGCTAAAAGCCCAAGCTTCCAACTCAGCGGTTAGAGCCGTTCTTAAGGTTAGGGGTGTGAGGATTTACACACCTAACTAGCATCACCAGCTAGCATACACCAGCCCCAGGT
>NC_063212.1:12011018-12046018 GCF_017589495.1 Alosa alosa
GCATGCGGTACTATAAACACCAGGGTACGAATAGCATCCACTTTTAACTGTACATTAATGCAAACAGCATACCTTATTCAGAGTGTCTATTACACAGCTGAGCTATTCACACTCTGTTATGTAAAAAAAAACATGTTGCTTGATTTTTTTTTTTAATATTATTACATTGTGTGATCAATATGCCAGATTAAATGCACAGGGGTGCAAATAGCATACACTGATATTTGTACCAGACGAGGTACTAATAGAACACATTGCTGTGTGCACCAAGTACTTAATAGCATACATTGATATTTGTACCCAGACGGGTACTAAGAGGACACATGGCTGTGTGCACCGTAATCTGAATATAATTCACTTCTTATTGCACCAGGGTACGAATAGCATACACTGCTAATTGTACCAGGGGTGCAAATAGCCTTACCCTTTATTTATTGGATTGTTATATATGTATGTATGTATGTATGTATGTATGTAGGCTATGTACTGTATGTATGTCTGTATGCATTCATTTCACTATTTATTTACACATTTCTTTTTTTTGTTTTTCTTTTGTTTTGTTTGTTTTGGTCCAATGGAAAAGCTGGTTTACTTGGCCTGAGCACGGAGTGAGTGTACATTTTGGAGAAAACATTAACATGTTTCACTCACCAAACTCACTGTGTTATAATTAATACACATTATGAACAAAAAATGTTGAATATTATGGAGAATATGTAGAATATTACAATAATGCCTTGATGGTCAAGCCTTGCTGTATTACAGCCAATTGAAAGTACCCATTTTTGTGTTTTGACAGGAATGTCCAGTCACTGAGTTGCTATTTCACTAAATACAGTATTTAGTATGTGGAGAGAGTAGTTTCAGGGGACCTGTGGAGATCCTCTATCTGACTGTCCTGATAGATAGCTATCATTGCAGAATTAAAGAACTAACTAGTGAAGAAAGGAAACACAGCCATCTGCGATACAGTAACAATGATAAACTCTTGTGTTATATAGCTCTTATTACATAGTAACAAGGATCTCGATTGTTTACACACATTTTCTGAAAGCATGCCTCATACTCTCAGAACTCTACACACAAATCCAAAAACACACACTTAATGGGCAAAACCTCTCAATTCTCCTTTACATTCAAAACAATGTTATTTCTTCTCAAAATGGTATTTTGTTTTCAAATGACACACACAAACCATCATATGAATAGACATTTATAAGAACCAATTGAACACTGACATGCTCATTGTAAAACACTATGATGAATTAAAAACACTTCTTCTCCATTCATCATAATATCTTAGGCCTTTTTTTGTACAGTGTTACACTTACTACAGACAGTACATACATAAGTGTGTTGTAAAATATTTGAGAATATTGTTTTAACCCTTTAGGCGCCAGAGGTTTTTTTCCGAAACGATCAATTTTGACATCTTCATTTCAAAAGGCTATATCTTAAAAGTGATAAGAGATAGAGACTTTCTGTAAATTAGAGAAATATTAAGGATGACCCAAAGTTTATGTAGAGATCAAATGTTTATATCTAATTTGCATATTATGACGTCATATGGTGGCGGCCATCTTGGATTATAGAATTTTCATGAAAAGTCGCATGTTTGAATGATAAAATGCACCACTTCTTCCCCCCCAAAATATCCCTCACCTTCTGTATGCTATATTGCACAATACTGAATGCTCAGGTAAATAGTAAGTAGTGAACAAACTGTGTAAATCATTACTAATAAATGGCAGAAACAAACCAAATGCATGTAGCGGTAGACTGGCCTTTTGCTGTAGAGATTTTCCATTTACTACATACAGTAGGCACTCTGATTCCATGTATGGGGCACATATATATTATTCAGATGACACACAAAACACAAGTAGACAAGACCTGTTTAGTTCAAAGCTCATTTGCCACGGCAAGGCACAGATCAGGAGTGAGATGACGAGACAAGACAAGAGACAACGTTAGTATTTTTTTTTTCTTTTGTTGTTTTTTGTTGATGTTTTTTTTTTTTTTCTTAGCTGACAAAGACACACACATCACAAGAACATGAACACACAAAAAGGAACACATAGTGTATGTCCTAAATGATCAGGGAAATAGATAGCAAATCAACAGTGTAAATCATTACTAATAAATGGCAGACATTTTTTTTTCATGTAGCAGGCCTTTTTATGTAGAGATAATGACTCCCTATCCCTATCCATACAGGGCCGGCATTCCCATCATCTTGTGATAGACTATGCATGACCTAATGTGTGTGTGTGGGGAGAGGGGAGAGGGAGAGAGCGTGTCACCACTTCCACCATGCGAGCAGCATGGCCAGATCTGCCTCAAGGCCAGCCGAAAGTGGAGAGAATTTAGCGCGCCCTCGGACTAGGCCTACTGTCATTCTCATTGCGACTCCCCACACTGCCACCACGTTCCCCCTAACTGTCCTATGAGCACTTCGACCTCGCCTAACATACCCAGTGGCATTAGACAAAGGCTCCACCACGCTACCGTCGCCGCTGATTGTGGAGAGGCACACGCTCAGAAGACAGAAGCTAGCGCTATGGATATTAGGCTACCTCCAGCCTGTTAAGCCACACCACTAACACCCTGCTAACTTCCTGATGAACACTCGAACCCGTGGAAACATTATTCCCACCAGTGACATTGGGCAAAACGATTCAACGTTTGTGCTTGGTGTAAAGCTAAACTATGGAGTAAACTCTCACTTTGTCCAGCTGCATCATTGCAAGGCAGGGACGCATCTGAAGTCTCACTAAACGAATCACCGTCATTTTCTGAAGGTAGATCCATTTTTTTGGCCGTATCACACTTGTATATTAATTCGCCGAACTCGTTGTGAAGTTTAAATGAACTGTCACGTTGCATCTGAGCTGTAAAATGCAGACGTTCAGAACATTGCAATATTGTAGCATATGAAGGAGGTGGCTTTTAGCTAGATGGATGACCAGTGTTTGGAATAACGCTGTTTAAAAGAACGGCGTTAGGTAACGACGTTATTTTTTCACTAACGGGGTAATCTAAATAATTACTTTTCCCGCCGTTACAATGCCGTTAACGTTACTGGACGTTAAATGAGGTGCGTTACTATGCATTGATTGAATAAACTGTGTAATCCGAACGCACCCTGGCTCACAGTTAGTGAGGAGGTGGGTTAATAATGACGTAGCCGATTATAATTGGCTAAGGCAGAGTCATGTTTCATTATAGCCAATCAGAACCAGTGTTTCTACACACTTGCCAGCACACGTGCCACACTCACGCAACAGCTAAAAATAGAGATTCGACGAAACAGCAGAGGTCAGGAGCAATCCGAAAAGTTGGCATTTTCAAGGTGGAGATATAAGCACTACTTCAAATTCATCAAGGCAAGAACGTTTATGTAATGTGTACATTATGTCCAGGAGAGAAGACTTTGTCGACATCCGTTGTAAGCAACTCTAATTTAATGAAGCATCTCACACATGCATCTAAAGCTAGTGGCAAAAGCCCCGATACCTCCACCACAGATGATAGCTCGCCATCCACTAGCAAAGAAGGACTCGGAGCGAAGTCCTCCAAGCAGCAAAAGCTTTCTACCTCACAACAAAAAACTATGACACAGGCTGAAGGCAACCGTAGGTCTGTCGATGTGCAATATCTTAAATTTCCCCTTGGGGATCAATAAAGTATATATCTATCTATCTATCTAATAAATATCGAAAGTTATGTAGCCTACAAACACCTGTCCGTTCTACTCATTTCAACTGGCTGCTCAAAACTGCTAAAAAAAAATCCAAATTCTTTGACATATACCAACAACTTTTTTTGTAACAGTAACGCAAATAGTTACTTTCCCTGGTAACGAGTTACTCTTATCCTAGAGTAATTCAGTTACTAACTCAGTTACTTTTTGGAACAAGTAGTGAGTAACTATAGCTAATTACTTTTTTAAAGTAATGTTCCCAACACTGTGGATGACAACAGGCTAAGTAAAATAGCAATGTTTCAAAGCTAGTTCATCAGAATCTTGGGATACGCCCGCTTGACAATGGGAGAGATAGAACTAACGACTGGCCTTTGGCCGTAGCAACCATCCATTTAGAACTAGTAACGGCAGTTTGTCCTGCAAGTTGAGAAATTAGTTATGTGTTGGAAGAAATTAGTTCTTCAAACAAGACAGTTTTAGCGATTAAAACGTTTAAATTGTAACAGGAAATGACGGGATAATGGACTCCACGATGGTCTGTTCACAGAAGTTAATGCACCTATTTAGGTTCCTCCTCAAGCCAAGGCCGGGCCGTTTACAACCTTGACCGTGCATTAACTTCTGTGAACAGACCACCGTGTCGTCCATTATCCCTTACGTATTGTAGTGTTATTACTTAATTATGAATATTTAGTTAGTAGTGATGTTGTAGCCATGTTAGTCCTTTTCTTTAGTTTGTTCTATTATTTTTGTTATGTCTTAACTTGTGTTATTTACATTTTATCCTAATTACCTATTAATTTCTTGTTATTTCGATTGTTTTTGTATATTTCTTTAATTTTATTATGTCTAAGTCTTGCACGTACAGTATGTGGTGATTGGTGACTGAGGGCAATTGGGTAGATTGGTTGGACTTTAATTGATGTGGTCTTTTGTATACGTCACAGGAGCAACCCATCAGGTGGTGTTGGAATTGTTTGGTAGATGTTGGGTTGCAGGTCGGTGGTATTTTTGACCACTTTTTGCTCGACTTAGAAAGCTTAGAAGACTTGGATACACGTGGATACATTTGAATTGTTGTTATGTGCATTTGGATTCAATTGGATTTGGATACATCGCGCAAAGCTTGTGAGTACACGCAGTGAATTGTTTGTCAATGACCCGAAGTGTCGGGAAGACGCCGAAGCATGGACATTTTTAAGTTTATTTGTCTTTTGAATATTGGATTTAATTCGAGTTGAAAATGGCTGACAACGAAGGAGATAAAGAAAGAGTTTTTAAGTTATTTAATAGACGTAGAGGAAAACTCTGTTTTCTGACTCGGAAAAAGAATGATATCGAAACATTTATTGACGCTAGTGAACCAAAAGAACTGGTCCGTGAACATGTGGCAATTTATAATGATTATTTGGCACAATCCATGGAGTTACAAGTCTCGGTTCAAAGTTTGTTAAACAACGATGAGAAAGAAGCTGATCAAAATCACTGGTATGAGCCGAAGTTAATGCGAATGAAAGAATTTATTGAGCAGATGGAACCCTGGATGAATGATGACGAGGAAGAATTGAATGGTTCTGTACAGCCACATGATAGCGTTTCCCAAGTAGGACGAAATTCCCCTAACGAATGCACTGATAATGCAGCCGGAGAGGCCCCCGCTAAATTACGCAGCAGGGCGCCTAGCAAGGCATCGGTTGCCTCAAGTAGAAAGAGTACAACTTCCAGAGCCTCCGCGGCACACATAGAGGCAGAGGTGGAACGTGCTGTTTTGGTCACAAAGGCGCAGGCTCTGCAAGAAAAACATGCACTCGAATTTGAAGAGCTGCAGTTGCGGGCACGGAAAGAAGCGCTGGAGTTAAAAACTGATTTGGCTGTGAAGGCTTATACAGCAATGCAGGACAGGTCTGTGATTACGTCCGGTAGCTTGGTGACGGCCACCACCGAATTCATGCCTCCTGTTCAAAAACCTGTGAAATCAACGGAAAGAAAGAAAGTGTCTCCTGTTAGTTTTAAAGCATCTGCTTGGTCATATAGCTTGTCCGCAGATAATATGCCCAAGCCATCACCAAACGTTAAGACAGAACGGAAAAGTTTTTCAGTACATCCTCAGAAAGATCATTTTGGCTCTATTATAGATGATGAAAAGACAAAATGATATCACTGAAGTCCTTGTAAAGCAGCAGAGAATGTCTTCTCTTCCCAGGCCCGGAGTGGGTAATCAGGAGAATTCCCAGTGGGCCGCTTCACTTTTGGGCCGGTCGAAGGAAAAATATTGACATTTGCCACGTTAATCTATCTTCTCTTAAAGTTGGCTACACACGTTCGCATTCTATGCCTAACACCGCAGCCTCTGCATGGGTTGTTCTCCCCTCCCAAGAGTTAATTGGTTGGGTCCATATAGCCCGTCTTTTCTAAAAAGTTTTCTCAGATACCAGCCGGGCCGGCCCTACTGTAGTGATAAGCGTCAGGGAGGATGGATGGTAGAAAGAGGCCATGAGGGACTGAAAAGGCCAGGTAAAAAGACGAAAAGTATTGGAGGAAAATGCTGCCAAATGTGCCTAGCTTCCAGATTTTTTTTTTGAAGAGGACAGACATAAGTGACAACTGGTAAAGAGAGATAGCCATGATTATAGCCGTGTAATTATTGGGATAATACTGGACGTTGTAGCGTTGTCAACCTACTGTATTCACAAGCAACATATTAAATTAATTAAAACATTAAACTTTTTGTATCATCCAATATAGCGATTCATAGACTTCATAGTATGCAAATATTGATAACAAAACTCAAGCTTGATCTGTATACAGTAGCCTAGGCCTAAAAACAAAAGTAGCCTCTGAGCAGCAGATCAGCCAGTCCCCCGCTGAAAATGATCAGCCCGAAATTAGCTATGACTACAGGGACAAGTAGGAAGGATAATAGAGTTAACCATATGAATTAAAGTTATTTTATGTAAGAAAGAACAGTATATGACAGCAGTAGCTACGAGATCAACCTAAATGCCTTGTTTGCTCAGAAGTGGGTGTAGTAAAGGAGCAAATCACCAAACAACAACATAATAGTTGACCCATGCAGAAAACACATGTAAACAATAGTTCAATATGCCTCTTAGTGGAATTGTGGGATACATTTCAAATGCTTTATTTCTTCCTTCCTGTTTTTGTTAACTTATCAACCTATCCTTGTGGATATTGGTAGCCTATAATAAAAACTACAGGATAGTAAGAGCTGAAATGTTGCTTTATTTATCTAATTTCCACTACCACTAAAAAAAGTGGGCCAGTTTTGGGTGTGAAACTCCCGGGCTGAAAAGTGGCCGCACTCCGGCCCTGTCTTATCCACCTGTGAAAATTCCCATTTTTGATGGTGACCCTCTGCATTTTAGATCTTTTATCAAAGCCTTTGAACAAGGAATCGAAGCCAAAACCGACAACTTGCAAGACAGGCTTTATTACTTAGAGCAGTTTACAGCTGGTCAGCCCAAGAACTTGGTGCAAAGTCACATGCACATGAATCCAACAATCGCATATGCTGAAGCAAAGCAACAACTGGAATGGAACTTTGGAAACAGAGTAAAGATTACCTCTGCATTCGTTGATAAAGCATTGAACTGGTCAACCATTAAGTCGGATGATGCTTTTGCATTAAGATCGTATATGCATTATTCTTAAGAAGCTGTTTTAATACCATGAATGAAGATGGTTTTATTAATGAGCTGGAAAATGCTACAAATATGAGAATTGTTGTGTCCAAGCTGCCTTTCAGATTGCGAGATACTGTAAATGGAGAGTGGCAGTCTTCAACATTGGAGAAAAACGCGATGGCAGACCAACACTGAAGGACCTGCTGAAATTTTTGGAAAAGCAAGCAAAAGCCGCATTGGATCCTGTCTTTGGAGAAGTCCAGAACCCAAAAGAACGGGTAACTCTTCAAACAACAAAACCAGTATACAAGTCTAAAGCCAACTTTGCTACTTCTGTTGTCCCTTTATCAGAGCAGACCAATACACCACAGCCAAGTTGTAAGCAGTCAAAGACTGAAGAAGGAAATGAAACAAAAATCCATTGTCTTTTCTGTGACAACCCATTCTATTGAACTTTGTGATTCATTCGGCTTAGAAGACTTGGATAGAAGTGGATACATTTGGAATGTTGTTATGTGCATTTGGAAATGAATGGATTACTTGAAAAAGCTGAAAAGTGCGTGCAAAACCGCCACCAAACCCCTGAGCCCACGGCCTTGAATTTAGAACTTTGGAACCGAGAAAAGGCCGCAACAAGTGATCTGTGTTAAATTATGTTTCCAATGTATGTTTAAGTGCATCAATGTATGTATTGCCCATGTCTGTTTGAATGGGAGCTGGGTAACCCCCTCAGTCATAAGACATGGTATGAACCAATTAGCTCAATTGGTTGGTTTTAAAAGCAAGGCTTTGGTGAGAAAAGGGAGAAGTCTTGTGAGAGAAGTCTAAGAGAGTGCATGTTGGATGCAACAACTTGTTGTGAGGTTGTGCACTGAGAAACTTTTGCATTGCAAACCGGTTGGTTAATTTTCTTTTGTTTTGTTGTCAAGTCTTTTTGTTTCTATTTGTTTGCACTGCTTTCGCACTGTAAATAAATCTGCACTCTCCACCAAAACGCATGTTTGCTTGCTGTGTCTTCACCCCATCATCACCTCAGTGAGTCCTAGCCGCTTATTCTGCGTGTCAGTATGGACCGCAAGGGCCGTATTTTCACAAACATATTAGTATACACTATGTTGGTGAAATGTGGAGTGGTGAAATTATACCATAAATAAACACACACACACACACACACACACACACACACACATACACACACAAGGAGGATGTATAAACTGTGATCTGACACCATAAATAGAGGCACATTTGAAATGCTTTAGAGGACATGTAGAACACACCTCTTTATAACCCAAATTCTGTTCAAAGGACAATGGTGATGTGGTATCAGCCCGTCATTGTTGGCAAAAAGACCATACTAGGGCAGGTACTCAGGTACCTGTAGTAAGTGCCCACAAAATCTTTCAGTGTGTAATTGGAGCGAGGAGATTTAAAATTCATGCTGTTTTCTGTTGTGCTGTAATATCTATATTCAGAGAGATCAAGACTATAAAGCACACTGTGTGTGTGTGTGTGTGTGTGTGTCAGAACAAAGATGTCCTCTTACCAAGGATAAGGGGGCTCAAAACCACCAAGGCATAGAATTACCCAAGGGGTAAAAATGGCCAAAAATAGCCACCCCTCTCCACACACTCACATACACACTGACACACACTCTTTCCCTATGTACACTCAAATACAAACACACACACACACACACACACACACTGAAACTCAAGCAAGGTGCCAAGCAAAAAAAAAACAGTCACCTCCAAACACACGCATAGCCTACAGTACTCACATGTGCAGACGCTGACATGATCGTGTACACAAGAACACACACACACACACACATACACACAAACACTTGAGAATACACACTTGAGGACACTCCTTGACCTATGTGAGTCCCCAAGGCATATTTCCCTTCAAATCCTCAACAAAACAATTATAGAAAGCCTACAGAGAGAACAGTGTGACATTGACTAAGAACACACACAATGACCAAGGTCAGACACGCTATTATCTTCCCTCTCTCTCTCTCTCCCTCTCTCTCTCCCTCTCTCACACACACACACACACACACCACACACCTGCAGGGACATACAAACATAAAGTACAAACATATTGTATACATGCACAAGTAAATTAATAACATATAGACACAGATCACCATGGCTCTAACAGAAACACACACACACACACACCTGCAGGGATATACAAACATAAAGTACAAACATACTGTATACATGCACAAGTAAATTAATAACATATAGACACAGATCACCATGGCTCTAATAGAAACACACACACACACACCTGCAGGGATATACAAACATAGTACAAACACATACATGCACAAGTAGACTTAGTAGACAAGTACATATAGACACATATCACCATGTCTCTAACAGAAACACGCATGCACACACACACACACACACACACACACACACACACACACCCTTCTTTTCTCTCTCATGCTGGCTTTTGTGTTGTCTGTGTCTTCACTTCCTCAGTATCTGTAATCAGTCTTTAGAGTAGGTCATCAATCTGCCTATTGAGACTGAACTGTGTGGCTTATAATGATTGACATTACAGGAATAAATGAACCACCGTTAACACACATACACACACACAGAAACACACGCACAGATACACAGACAGACAGACACACACACACACACATACACACACACACTATGAGGGGCCATCTAGGCCTTAATTCATACTTGGTCTTACACACACTATCATAATCTTGCACATACACCACTATACTCATGCACACTCACTATTATAGTCATTTTACATGTATGTATGAGAGGGTATAGTCGTGTATGTGAGAGAGTATAGTAGTGTATGTGAAGGAGTATAGTAATGAATGTGAGAGAGTATAGTAGTGTATGTGAGAGAGTAAAGAGTATAGTAGTGTATGTGAGAGAGTTTAGTAGTACATGTGAGAGAATATAGTAGTGTATGTGAGAGACTAGTAGTGTATGTGAGAGAGTATAGTCGTATATGTGAGAGACTATAGTAGTGTATGTGAGAGAGTTTGGTAGTGTATGTGAGAGAGTATAGTAGTGTATGCGAGAGAGTATACTAGTGTATGCAAGAGAGTATAGTAGTGTATCTTGAGAGCATATAGTAGTGTATCTGAGAGACTATAATAGTGTATCTTGAGAGAGTTTAGTATATCACGAGAGAGTTTAGTAGTGTATCTTGAAAGGTATAGTAGTGAATGCAAGAGAGTATAGTAGTGAATGTGAGAGAGTATAGTGGTGTATGCGAGAGAGTATAGTAGTATATGTGAGAGAGTATAGTGGTGTATGTGAGAGAGTATAGTGGTGTGTGTGAGAGAGTTTGCATGAAACGGAAGGGAGTTTGCATGAAACGGAAGGAGTTTGATTTCTCAGTTCCTGATTGGTTTGTCAATGTCACTTCTCTCTAGCTAGCCAATTAAAATCAAGGAAGGGACGGGACCTACAACAATGTTCGGGTAGACCTAGTGGTTCGAGGAAAAAATCAGCCAAGTCCTATGTGACTAAATATTAAACTACTACTGGAAACCGAATGCAAATTAGGCTACAAAGACATGAGGGGTGCCTATTCTATTGTAATTGCCTAGGCTACCAGCTCCTTTTGTCTGGCGAAGTCATATTTTAGTGAACTGAGTCCTGAAAGATTGCTATTTCAGTTAGCTAGTTAGTTAGCATTAAGCCAGGCAGCAACGACATGCTGCTGGTAGATAGTTTGGTAACCTAGCAACAATAAACACTTGACCCGCAGCACTATGAAAGGAGCGCTGTCTGGAGCTCTGTTCTAGAATTTTTGGCTGCCAGTTCAAAAATTCGGTAGTTGCACGATTAGAACATTGAGTAGTTCCTGGTTCTTTGGTGAGCGGGGCCATTTCCGGTTGTACTTAGCTTAGCGTCTGTTATAGTAGCCTGGTTAGCATCGTTCATCATTCATTCGTTCGCCTACAGTCATGAGCCTTTTAAGTGTGAAGGGAAAGCGGTTTTTTTTCAACGCCAAATCGTTAAAAGCGTCCTTACACTGTTGTGTACCACAGTGTACAAATTCTTCGAGGTTTAACTCACAGTTGAGTTTCCACCGTTTCCCCACCGATCCTGAGGTAAAGGCAAGATGGCTGGTAAAGATACGACGGGACAACTTTGTTCCTACAGAAGGGTTTGCAGCAGACACTTCCTCCCGGATGACTTTACCACTACCGAGGGGCCAAAACGATTGAAGAAAGGTGTCGTTCCCTGCTTGTTTTCGTGGAACAACTTCTCCTTACCAGCTCCCAGGCTTAATGTCTGGCAGCGACGTCCAAGACCCCCGTCCCCTGACATGGCCTGTGTGTCTGACCCTCCAGAAGCACCGCTGCCACCACCGCCTGATCATACATACAGTGTGTCAACGTCAACGTCGTCTTTTGAGCTAGTAACCAAGTGTGAAGCCCTTACGCAGAAGGTCGCTGAGCTCCAACACCAGCTGGAATCCATTCAACTGCAATCTCGTTTTGGACTGCAGCACATTGTTGGATCCGATGCGGATCTCCGGTATTACACCAGGTAGGTTTATAATGGTGTCGCCTCTCTCTGCTTGGTTCAGGGCCACTTGTTAACACACTAGCATGCTTTATCCACGTCTGGACATTCTTCCTGCATAGTTGCTACTACTAGCATAAAACCAAAATCATATAATGACAAGGGCTATGTAAAAAAATAAAATGACAACTATGTACGTTATTCATTTTTTTTAGAGGTGTGTAGCTTAGGCTATATCTGCTCAAGGATTGATAACGTTAATAGCCTAAAGGATAAGATTTTGTTCATATAGGAAATAGAAAAAAAGATTGTTGTTGTTGTTAATAAGACTACACTGATATAGTGACAGTATAGGCCTAGTAGCCTGTCACAATAATATTTTGCAAAGCGTCATTTTCAACATTCATACTGATACTATGTGATTATATGTTATATTTTTGCAGATTTGCTTCCTATGAGCACTTCAAACGTTTTTGGGAGTTGGTGGAGCCCGCTGCTAAGACTAAGATGGTACGGATCACCTCTAAGGCCTCTGGTAGCAGTGAACCAGCCCAACCGAGAGCTACAAAGCTTGCCCCTGTGGATGAGCTGTTGCTCTTTCTGATCCACCTCTCTGCAGGTCTGGACCTGAGGGACCTTGCCATCCGTTTCAGGATTCATTCATCCACGGCCAGCAGAATAATCACAACGTGGACCCACTTCCTGTATCATCTGCTTGGTTCCACTCGTCTCTGGATTCCACCAGAAGAAGTGAAAGCTCATCTACCACCAGATTTTTCCTTTTTCCCTGATACACAAGTGGTCCTCGATTGCACAGAGATCTACTGTCAGACTCCCTCCTCTCTCCTTCTGCAGAGTGAAGTCTACTCTACATACAAGTCGCACACCACCTTCAAGGCCATGATTGGCATTGCACCACATGGTGTAATTACCTTTGTCTCACCACTGTATGCAGGTTCAATGAGTGACAGGGAGATTTTCAGGTTGTCGGGCATCACTAAACTTCTTACACCAGAGATGGCCATTATGGTGGATAAGGGCTTCTTGGTGGACAATCTCTGCCCAGGAAAAGTGTACCGACCAGCTTTCCTGTTGAAGAACACACAAATGACCAAAGAGGATGTCCAGAAGACACAGGCAATTGCCCGTTTGAGAGTCCATGTCGAGCGCAGCATCAGTAGGGTGAAGGAGAACAAACTATTTGATGATGTCATCCCTCTGTCCATGTGTGGAAGCATTGACCAGCTGTTTTCTGTTGCATGCCTCCTGTCCAATTATCAGAATGGACCGCTGGTTAAGGCATGGGCTGCAAAGAAGTGAGAGCTTTAAAGTGGTTAGTTTTTAGAATTAGTTTTGTCACTTAATAATCAGTTCTTTCATCTAATGATCAGTTATGCAAATAATCAGTTCTTAATGGTTTAAATGTTTTATTGTTCATTTTTACAAATCTATACAACTGAACAGATTTCTGTTGTTCGTTACAAACAAGTTATTGTTGTTAATGTTTGCACAAGCAATGTTATTTACATTTTACAAATCTATACAAGACTTGTGTACCAGAAAACAAGGCACAGGTGGTCATGTCTGCACAAGCAATGTTATTTTCATTTTACAAATCTATACAAGACTTGTGTACCAGAAAACAAGGCACAGGTGGTCATGTCTGCACAAACAATGTTATTTCCATTTTACAAATCTATCCAAGACTTGTACCAGAAAACAAGTCAAAGGTGGCTATTTTTGCCCAAGCGATGTGGACACAGACTCACGAGTCACTGGCAACAGCAGACAAGGTTACCAAAAACGTTTGCCAGCCAAACTGTAATACACGTCTTTTTTGGAATGTTGCTGGAATGCTGGCTAACTACTGCAATGGCAGCAATCTTTCAGATCTCAGTTCACTAAAATATGACTTCGCCAGACAAAAGGAGCTGGTAGCCTAGGCTATTAGGCTACAATAGAATAGGCACCCCTCATTGTCTTTGTAGCCTAATTTGCATTCGGTTTGCAGTAGTAGTTTAATATTTAGTCACATAGGACTTGGCTGATTTTTTCCTCGACCACTAGGTCTACACAAACATTGTTGACAGTGTAGGCCCCGCCCCTTCCTTGATTTTAATTGGCTAGCTAGAGAGAAGTGACATTGACAAACCAATCAGGAACTGAGAAATCAAACTCCTTCCGTTTCATGCAAAGTCTCTCACATACACCACTATACTCTCTCACATACATGTATACTACTATACTCTCTCGTATACACCACTATACTCTCTCACATTCACTACTATACTCTCTTGCATTCACTACTATACCTTCTCGCATACACTACTAAACTCTCGCACACTACTGAACTCTCTCGCATACACTATTATAGTCTCTCGCATACACTACTATACTCTCTCGCATACACTACTATACTCTCTTGCATACACTAGTATACTCTCCCGCATACACTACTATACTCTCTCTCACATACACTACTATACTCTCTCACATACACTACTATAGTCTCTCACATATACGACTATAGTCTCTCACATACACTACTATAGTCTCTCACATACACTACTATACTCTTTACTCTCTCACATACACTACTATACTCTCTCACATACACTACTATACTCTTTACTCTCTCACATACACTACTATACTCTCTCACATACACTACTATACTCTTTACTCTCTCACATACACTACTATACTCTCTCAGAGTTTCCTTCTTCAGTCTTTCTGCTCATGTTCAATATAGCTGAACTGGGATCAGCTGAAGCAATTTGACATTTAGTATAAAATGTTGATCTATGTGTAGATGAGGCCGATGCATCTTTTAGTAACACTACTATTAATCATTTATGAAGCATTTGTAAACTATTACTAAATGCTTTGTTCCCCATTTGTAAAGTATTGTTCCTCATTAATTCTCATCAGTAAAACATTTGTACTCACAATTATAAATGGTTTGTTCATAGTAAATAAGCTTATATCTAAAATATGTTTATAAATTGTTTTTAAGTAAGGGATAATGGACGACACAGCGTTTGGTTCACAGACAGAAATGCACGTTTGAGGTGGGACAACAGCGAGAAAACCGCGAAGAAATTGCCAAAACTGGACAGGGACCCTTTAATCGATAAAACTGTCTTGTTTGTAGAACTACTTCTTTCCGCCACGTATCAACTAATTTCTCAACTTGCAGGATTTTTTTGCAGGATTATTTTACTTAGCCTACTGCCATGTAACTAGCTAAAAGCCACCTCTGTCATATGCTATAATGTTGTTATGTTCTGAACGTCTGTATTTTACAGCTTTGATGAAACATGACATTTAATTTATACTTCACGAATTGTACAAGTGTGATACGGCCAAAAAATTGGAGCTACTTCATAGGTGTGCAAATAACCTACAGTTATTACACAATCTAAAGAACGCATGACAATGGGAAATTTAACCAAGCAGTCGCATGATACTTAATAAATGATGCAATAATAATTTGTTAATGAGGAACAAAGCATTTAGTAGTAGTTTACAAATGCTTAATAAATGCTTAATAACATGTTGTTGTTATAAAGTGTTACCCATCTTTTTATTGAAAATAACAGGCTTGAATTGCCACTTGCTTACTGATGCATTTTGGTGAAATAGCTTTGGGAAAAATGAAGAGACCACTGCACATTTTTCTGATGTCATCCTACGGTTGCTGAGTGACATTCGAATGAGTTGACGGTCATATTCAAAATTAAGAGACCAATGTAAATTTCAATATGACCGCCAACTCAAAAAAAAAAACAATTATTTTGCCACATTCCGCTTAGAAATAGTGTTTCGAAAATAGATACCATTTCAACTCATACAGCGCACTGATTCACGCTGCTTTTTTAAGTCCCGCACTCGACACGCCCCTCCCCTCTGTGCACAGGCCACTCAAGCAGTTTTGGGTCTTATGTGTGTGTGCTAGTGCAGTCGGTTCACTATAATAGGTATAGACCCTTTCAACAAGGTAAACAAAAACAATGCTTGAACGTTCTATTTGGGCCCCAATCTACTTCCTCTGCATTAAGATAACATATGGAATGTTAAAAAGGAAGTCTTGTGGGGCCAACTATGATGCTGATAATGGAACTCTCTTGAAAGGGTCCATAATAATCATGAACCACAGCAAAATTGTAATTAGCGCATTCTCTTCTAAGTTTGTTATTACTGTCAATCAAGGCACCCAAACTACTCAGAGAGGTTATGGCAAGATGGCTAATCTAACACCTGATTGTTGAAATTAGCATGCTATAATGTTACGGCTTATCAATTGCTTGTATTAGTGCAAGTGGATAACATTTGGCAAATGTCCAAATAGATTATGAAACATATTTTCCAAGACCCAGAGGAGAAAACAACAAAGCATTTAAAGCAAACTTACAAAACACACGGGGAAACTAAACATTCCGACTAGCGTAATTAATTTAATTATTAGCTATCCAGCTATCAACCAGTTGTTTCAACCAGTGTTGCTGTGGCAGCTGAAGCAGAGAGCCAAGAAAAGATAACTAATGAGAAGAGGAGCAAGAGGAAAGCTGCTAATACGCTTATGCTGCGACAGAGGGCCAACTAGTGCAGATACAAGCCCCCCCCCCACCCCCACCCCAACCCTCGATTTAATCTGTAATCAGTAATAATCGTTATTATTACAATTTTGACCAAAATAATCGTGATTATGATTTTTGCCATAATCAAGCAGCCCTACGACATACTTTAAAATGTATAAACAAATGCAGTCTTTAAACATACAATAAAATGCCATGATATTGTTGTTGAACTTATTATTATTATTAGTAGTAGTATTATTTCTAATGAATAAAGATGACCAATTAGAGAGCAGACACTTTAGTGTGTCTCTGAAAACACTGCAAGACTATAATATATCCTGGAAGACAATTTCAAGTTGTACGCCACTGCAGGTGATGAGAGGTTGGTGGTTAAGTGTGCAGGTGTGTGTGTGTGTGTGTGTAGGTCTAAGAGTCCCTGTTGTGGCGTGTTGGAGAACAGGCTAATTAGCTCTGTGTGAGCGATAGGTCGAGCTGAGAGCTTCATATCTCCATAATGAGCGTAATGGCATAGAGAGGCCAACAGAGCCCTGAACAATCGCTCCCCATCTCCCCTCTCTCTCTCTCTCTCTCTTTTTCCACCCCTTTTTCCTTCTGTCTCACTCCTCCCCCTTTTCTCCTTTCCCACACTTTCTCTTCTCCAATCAAGAGGTAAAAACACTCACACACACACACACACACACTCTCTCTCTCTCTCTCTCTCTCTTTTCATGCAAACTCACTCATGCACACACATACTCTCAAACTGTCCCTCACCCACACACACACGTGCACACTTACACACACCTCTGAAACTTACCACCCTCTTTCACTGGAATGACTAAGCCAATTATCCCACCTCTCCAATTGTTACACCCTGAGGATTCTGTGGCCCCACCAGTCCTTATTAATACCAAAAGCACATCTGAAACACGTGCAGGAAGGCCACTCCCAAATTCTCTGCTTTTGCATGGCTATGACAGCACACTGATTTAGCACAGTAATTGGGTGCACATGCATTTAGCATAGTGAACTATATGTGTGTGTGTGTGTGTGTGAGAGAGAGAGAAAGAGAGAGAGATTCAGTGGATTTCAGGCTACGTTCACACAAAACCAATGAGTATATTTTTTCTTACCGCTTTTTTTTTTAATACTTTATTTTTTTATATTTCCATACATTTATAATCAAAAACCAGAACTCAAAAGACACAGAAACAAACAAAAACAAAACAACAAAGAAAACATTACAAACAGAACATTCTGGATTGCATTTTATCTCAAAAATAATTTAAGACAAAAAAGTGCATTAAAAATAATAATAAAAATAAATAATAATACTGATAATGATGACAATAAATTTAATTATCTATCGTCGCCATGCAAATAAGTGCCATTTCACCCATTTCTCTGCACATTGTGGTTCTTGTACTCTAATCCTGTGGGTTAACTCCTCCATTACACATATATCTCCTACTATCTTAAGCCATTCATCAGGTATCGGTGGATCTGCTTTGTACCATTTATTAGTTATTGCTTTTTTGCAGGCTGCTATCAAAATTTTGAATAGGTATCTGTCTTCCTTTATCACAACACCTCCTGCTATATTACCAAAATACAGTACCATACAGGATCTGGGTATTTCATAACCAAGGATATTGACCATGATCAAGTGCACTTCTTCCCAAAACTGTACAATGACAGGACATAGCCAAAAGATATGAGCATGGTCAACATTTGTAGCTCCACATTTTCTCCAACATGGTTGTTGGGTTGACACAACTTTACTCCTAATTTTGGGGGTAATAAAGTATCGTATAATATTTTTCCAACAATGTTCCCGCCATGAGCGTGACAATGTTGTGGAATGTTGTGTTCTCCAAATGTATGCCCAATCCTCCCCAGTAATATTGATTTCCAGTTCCTTGTCCCATTTTTGTTTAATATATAGGGTTGTGTTCCCTCTCTACACAACATTAATTGTTGATATAATGTTGATACTACCTTACACTTCCTAGAAGTGTATGCTCCCAACACAGTTTTAATGACTCTATTAGTGTCTGGTTTCAAATTTTTTTTTTCCTCTCATAGTAATCCCTTATTTGTAAATATCTAAAATGATCTTGGTTGCACAGAGAAAATCTTTCTTTCATCTCCTGAAAACGTATAAACTTCCCATTCTGTATCAGTTTGCTTAGTGCTGTTAACCCATTTGCCTTCCAGCATTTAAACCTTAGGTCAAGAGTATTTGGTGTGAATTGCCTATCATATGCTACCCATCTAAGTAATCTGGAGTCTGACTTCAGTTTATGTCTCTGTATTATATCATACCACACCTTTAACGTGAGTTGCATGACTTTGTCCATCTGCTTAAATAGATCTTTAGCCTCCTCCCTGTCCCCAATGAGACTTTGAATTTCCCTTTTTCCCACAAATTGTTCTATATTTTTCCATTTAGCTTCATAGTAATCATCACACCAGCAAACAATAGGTCTAATTTGGGCAGCATGGTAATATTCCTTAAGGTTTGGTAATGCCATTCCCCCTTCTTCTTTCCTAAGTTGAAGTGTCTCAAATTTGATCCGTGGTTTTTGACCATTCCATATAAATCTTGAGATGTCTCTATCCCATATTCTAAACTGTTTTTCTGGAATCTCAGTGGGTAATGCTTGGAAAAGATATAACAACCGTGGTAGGATATTCATTTTTATAGTTTCTAATCTAGAGCTGAAGTCTAAGGCCATAATTTTCCACCTATCCAGATCAGTCCTTATATTTTTATCAACCTTAAGATAGTTAGCTTCATACAGTTTTTCAAATGTCTTGAGTTACTCCAAGGTATTTCATTGTAGTTGAATTCCAATTTAGTTTGAGTTTCTTTTTTAAATGTATTCCTGGTGAGAAGTTAAATGTCAATATCTGTGTTTTAGCTATATTCAACTTATATCCTGAGTAAAACCCAAAGGTCTCCTAAAGGTTAGTATTGGAAGACATGTATCTGGGTCTTCAATGTAGCATATCACATCATCTGCAAAAAGTCCAATAATGTGCTCTTCACTTCTAATTTGTATGCCCTTTAGTCCTTCGGCCTGTCTGATTGCCATCTTTATAGAGCCATTGGCACAAGCAAAGAGCGTAGGTGATAAACAGCAGCCTTGTCTGGTGGATCTCTCTAATTGTATTTTGTCTGTCAAACTTCCATTGATTTTAATCCTTGCTGTTGGATTTTGGTATAGTGTCTTGATACATTTAATGGCTTTTTCATTCAATCCGAACCTTTCAAGGGTTTGATATAGAAAAGCCCAACTGACACAATCAAAAGCCTTTTCAGCGTCAAGACTTACTAAGGCTGCACTGATGTTACTGTGATTAATATATTCAAGAATGTGTAGTGTTCTCCTTATGTTATCATGAGTTTGACGTCTTTTTATAAAGCCTGTCTGATCCTCATCTATGATATCATTCATAAAATGTGTAAAGTTTGTAATCAACATTGAGGATTGATATTGGTCTGTACCCAGCACAAGTTTCATTGTTATTTCCCTTAGGAATAACTGTTATTACCGTCTCTTTCCAAGATGGTGGTAAATTGCCCTCTTCAAGAATGTGGTTGAAGGTTCTCTCCAGTATTGGTATAAGTTGATCATGAAATAGTTTGTACCATTCTGTCGGTAATCCATCACTCCCGGGAGATTTGTTTGTCTTTAATCTATTCACTGCCTTCTCTATTTCTGATCTCTCGATACGTGAGGTCAGAAAACTATTCTGCTTCTCCCCAATCTTTGGTAGATCTAACGTCTGCAAAAAAGCTTTTATTTGTTCTGTGGTAGCAGATGGTGGCTGGCTATAGAGATTTTTATAATTATTCCTAAAATTAGATTCAATTTCTTTAGGCTCATATATTATTCCATTCGTTTTTATATCCCTAATCTTATATATTGTTCTATCAGCCTGTTGTTTTCTTAACCTCTTTGCTAGTAATCTGGTAGCCCTTGGTCCAATTTCGTAGTAAGATTGTTTTAAAAATCTTGTCTTCTTTTCTATTTCTGCATTTAATAATCTATCTATATTATTTTTAGTTTCTCTAATTTGCGGTAGCAGTGATGGGTCACCTGTGTTTTTATGTAGTTGCTCAATATCTAACAATCTCTGTTTTTCTTTCTTAAATGCCTCCTCTTTAGCTTTCTTGATTGAGGTGGTTTTTGCAATTAAATTTCCTCTCAAGACTGCTTTAAGAGCATCCCACAAAATAGTTGGATTAACCTCTCCATTGTCATTTTCAGTTAAATATGTTATGTCTTTTTTAATCTCTTCAACTAGTATTTTGTTGTTTAAGATTCCAACATTTAGTCTCCATGATTTTCTTTTCTCTTGTGATTTCAGTTGGATCTTTAGACAGACTGCACAATGATCTGATATATCAGCTGCCTCAATTTCACACTCTTTTACATGATACAGGTCTTTTTTGTTCAAGAAAAAATAATAAATTCTAGAGTAGCTATTATGAGGGGCTGAGTAGTGAGGTCAACTATTCCAAATTCTTTAAAGGAAGTTTTAATCATTTTTGCAACCGGTCTAATTTTCTTACCGCTTTAACACCAAAAAAATAACGTGCATCCACACAAAGAGGTGAAACCGACAGAAAGCGTTGTAGTGCATATGTCAGGCCAGTCAATGGCGTTGTGACGGTGTTCACATTAATTTGCGAAGAAGAGACAAAATGTGACTGGTTTAAACGGTTTAAAAAAAAAAAAACATTCTGGAACCCGGTTTCAAAAAACGCCGGGGTCATGTGGATGCAAGGCCTAACCAATAAAATACTACCGGTTTAAAAAACAAACAAACGGTGTTGTGTGGAGGGCCCTCAGTTTTTTTAACTTTATAAAACAAATTCATGATGCATTTGTTGATGTGGGTGTTCATACCATTTTGAATTCAAGATTGTGTGTGTGGTGTGTGTGTGTGTGTGCATGCATGTGTGTTTTTATGTTTGTCTTTGTGTTTGTGTGTGTGTGTGTGTGTGTATGTGTGTGTGTTTATGTCTGGTATCCTTTTGTAAGAAGACGCTCATAAATGATATATATAGCCTCGGAAACATAGAGACGTCGAGCTATATCCTCACTTGAAGGAGCTTGTGTGGACAAATAGGGTGAAGAGTTAAATGGCAATGATATTATTATATACTCGTTAATCTGACTCCATTTGATTAATAATTTGTATCACCAATCAATTCCCAAGTAACTAGTTTATCAGCTATGGAGGAGAATGGCATGGCACACTACGATAATTGAAGATATACTATTGGTAGGCAAATGAACAATTTAATAGGCATTAAGTCTTAAAGGTAAATGTAACCCATATCACTTCAGTTGAATGTACAAGTAAACTCACATAGTCTACTGTAACAAAGTAGCAAAAGGTAACAAAGGAAACTTAACCAATTCACAGAGGTAAACTTGACAAGTTAAAGATAACAGATACACCAGATAAAACAATACAAACCCAGAGATAGAGAAAGGGGGAGAGAGAAAGAGAGAGAGAGAGAGAGAGAAAGACAAAGGGAGACAGAGAGAGAGAGGAAGAGAGAGAGAGACCCAGAGAAGAGGTCCAAGGTGGAAAAGAAGAGAAGATGGGAAAAGAAGCCCCAAGATGGGAGAGAAGACAGAAGACAGAAAAAGACCAGAAGGCAGAAGACCAGAAGGCAGAAGACCAGAAAAACCCTGGAGGACCAGAGCCGCCACTTTTAATCATTCACTTGGGCCACCCCCGACTCATCAGAGCCTTTGTTGTCTGAGGTGGATGGGTGTGGCCCAGGTGGATATCATAACTTTATGCTGCAGTTTAATTCTTAATCTACAACTATGCACAGATACATTCAATTGTATCAAAACCATAATCAGACTGTTGCCCACATTACAAGTATTAATTCAAGACCAAACATGAATGTATTATTCACAACACATATTTACAGAGCAATACTGTATGATAATGAGGTTGGCCTATCTCACCAGAAGACATCAAGTAGGCCCAGGACTGAGTTATCTCTCAGTAGAGGGACCAGAACAAGGAGCAAATGGTCACTTTATGCATGAGCGGGTGTTGGGGATCTTTGGCCATGGCCAGCTAAGACAATACAGATCAAACACAGGCATCCACACATGTAAATTGACTGCAAAAGGCATTCTTGAGAAATGCATAAGGTTTGGGCAAAAGACGGGCCTTACACTTTTAATCGAAATTATATGCCAGCTGAGATTTCTTTACCCTGGGAAATGCTTTGCAGAAATGAATGTCAGTCACACTCCTCTCCTGAGGAAATCAGTTGCATGGAGATTGACACACCTGTTAAACAGGTGAGAGAGACTGACACCTGCTCTCCGTTGCTCAGGACCTTCTACCTTTTATTTTCCTCTTTTCCTCTCTCTATCCATCTTTCACATTCTCTCCATCCTCACTTTCATCTTGGTTATTTTCCTTTGCCATTGTTCTTCTCAGCAGTTGTTGTTGACTCCATGTACTTTCTCTTACTTGTAAGCGTTTTCACAGTGCATACAGTACAAGCTCAACATTTTTCTTTTTTTGTCTTCATTCCTTTTATTCTCATCAGTCAGAGGGCTTGGTTGGTTCTGCTTTGATGTTACAAGCTGAAAGTCTCTGTGTTTTAGCACTTGCATGCTACAATGATAAATAACTCACACACACACACACACCCTAGTAGTATACAGACACACACACACACACACACACACACACACACACACACACACACACACACACACGCATGCACACACACACACACTTGTTGTGTTGTGTGTCGCTGGAGTGGGCCCAAGGCTCTCTGCAGTATGAAGATTAGACTAATGTTCTTTTCAGATACCGGATGCCCCCTCAACCATTTATCATAGGATTATTTATAGGGCAAAATACACAAACACATACTTTCTCTTTCTCTCTCTCTCTCTCTCTCACTCACACACACACACACACACACACACAGAAACAAGAGACCATGTGTGTTGGTGTTATCAATCAGAAAGATGTATTGCGTGTGTGTGTGTGTGTGTGTGTGTGTGTGTGTGTGTGTATGTGTGGTGTGTTTGTGTGTGTGTGTGTGTGTGTGTGTGTGTGTGTGTGTGTGTGTGTGTGTGATGATGATGATGTCACTGAGCCCGCTGTACTTGACTCTTTGTCCTGAGAGACAACTGCTTGGCATCCACACTAACGTCTCTGTCACCCTCACCTACAAACACCAGACAGGTCAATAAACTCTACACCATTCAATTGTCATAAAAATCCCCCCACAACACATTGACATTGAGCCCTCTCTCTCTCTCTCTCTCTCTCTCTCTCTCTCTCTCTCTCTCTCTCTCTCTCTCTCTCTCTCTCTCTCTCTCTCTCTCTATCACTGGGGATGTGCAATCTGTGATTACATAAAGGAAGCTTTTCCTGCCAGACAACAGACAAATAGAGAGTTAAACATTCCAAAGTCAATCATTCACCAGATCTCACCCTCACACTCCTACACCTACAGGAAATCTGCTCCCTCCCCTTTCAGGAAGTCTCTTATTCTAAAACATCTCTGAAACAGTATTAAGATGAGGGGACATATTTCACAGCAGTCTCCTTCACTTACAAAACAGGATGTCCAAGTGGGTGGGTGGGTTGGTGGGGGTAGTTGGTAGGTACAAGTGAAACTGAACAATACAAAATGAATCAGAATCCACTCATCGGATTATTGCTCCTGACCTTTAGGGCCTGTGTCCACCAATCACGTTTTTTGCACTGATAGCGCCTTCAACCAAATTTTCAGAGCGTTTTGGTCAAGTGTTTATTGTTGTTAGGTCATGGCCATCTTGAGAGAAGTGACATTGACGAGCCCAGCGCTGTTTTAAAAGTTGAACAGATTTCAACTTTCAGCACTCTGAGCACTGCGGGAAAAAACGGTCGATGTCAGCGAGGGCTTTTTTCCACCGAGGGCGTTGAGCGTTGTGAACGTTGAACTTCATAGGATTTGTGTAGAAAAATAGCCAAATAGCCGCCATCGGTGCAAAAAACGTGATTGGACGCGTTGGACTGGACGCGTTGAGGCTAAGGTTGAGGTTGAGCTGTAGAACTGAAACGAGTGCAGTGGCTCTTCTCCTTACTCTCTCAGTAGTCCATAGGCAGAGTGGGAGTGAGAATTCACACATCGGATTGTTATTCATCGTATTGTTGCTCCTGATTTTTATATGCAACGTTTGGACCTGCTGAGGTCCTGACCTGCAGGACTCTGCTCTGTTAGTAGTCTACAGCCAGAGTGAGAGTCCGAGGCTGAGGCTGACCCTCTGTGATCAGTGCAGACTGCTAATATATGGGTCCCACCGGTCAGTGCCATCCATACGGATGTTCACCTGGCATGGGACACAGAGGTGGAGAAAGAAAGATAGTGTTAACTCTGTGTGTGTGTGTGTGTGTGTGTGTGTGTGTGTGTGTGTGTGGTGTTGTGTGTGTGTGTGTGTGTGTCAAAATTCCAGAATTGAATTGAAACTGGCTCTTAAATTCCAATTCAATTCTTGAATTTCACTTGCATTTCAATTGAGGTAGTAGGAACAGGTAACAGGAAGCAGAAATGCAATTCAAATTGTGCACAACCCTGGTGTGTGTGTGTGTGTGTGTGTGTGTGTGTGTGTGTGTGTGTGTGTGTGTGTGTGTGTGTGTGTGTGTGTGTGTGTGTGTGTGTGTGTCATGAATTATGAGTCATGGCACATGATGACACAGCGAAAGAAACAGACAGAATTAAAGTTCAACCAGAAAGACAGAAAGACTCAAGGATCGACATAGAAGATTAATATATTGAGATTTTCCATAGAAAGATTTACAAAGGCAATATAAAGAGTCTTTGCTGTAGGCCCCGTCCTTGGTCCAGGGCCACAGGGCCTTGCAGATCTTGTCGGAGTGAGACAGTAAGGGCAGAGCTCACCCTCCTACATGGCTGGACGGGACCAAACTGATGGTGGTTGGGGTGGGGGAGGGCAACGTCAAAAGTGGGCATCGGAAAGCGGCTGAATTCCGGCCATTTTCCACATAAATCTGTTTCTGCGACCGAGTACTGTCTTTTGCAGGAAAAAATCGGTTCTACCTAGCTCGAATTGGTGCAGACAACAGCTAGAGCTGTCAGGCAGCTACAGTGCTACACTCTGGGGACATAATCATAACAATTGGGTGATAGCATAAGCACACCACTTACTGTATCATTCACTAGTTAGTGTGTGTGGCAGGCTGTGTTTTATTCATGAGTGCTGGACCCCCACAGCTAATTGCAGTATAAATGCCAATCAAAAGCTTTTTTGACATCTGCAGATGTCAGTTTGGCCAATCACAATTTACCTGACAGAAACATATGCTGCTACCTGCTGTCTACATGCACACACAACACACACACACACACACACACACACACACACACACAGACACACACACACACACACACAAACACACACACACACAGATACATTGTCAGACTACAACAGCTTTGTTTCAGCATCCTCTTGGTTGTCATGGAGACAGAGATGCTAATGATGTTGGTGGAAAACAGAGCATCCTTGGTAGAGGCCCAGTGAGCACTGCATCTGGCTGTCACCTTAGTTTTCAGCTAGGGTTCAGGGTCTCTCTCTCACACAGGCACACGCACACACACACACACACACACACATGCCATGCACGCACACACACACACACACAAAATAAAATTACAAACACACATAATTTATCATACAGCTACAACACTCACTCACACACACACACAAACACACACACACACACACACACAAATACACAAAATAGGCTTATAGTACAAATATAAGCCATATCAGTTTCACGTACTACCCAACATTTTTGGAGACAATTTGTTTTCTAACAAAGACACTTGTGGACACTGTCTCTCACACAGACACTCACACACACACACACACACACACACACACACACACACACACACACACTAAGTGGTAGGAAGGGCTGTTCTATGTTGCCAGGGAATTCATCTTCATTTGGGCTGCATGACAGAGCCCTAAGCAAAACTAGCCCCAGTCCCACCATAACTCATCCTTATGACCACACAGAGAGAGAGAGAGACAGAGAGATGTGTGTGTGTGTGTGTGTGTGTGTGTGTGTGTGTGTGTGTGTGTGTGTGTGTGTGTGTGTGTGTGTGTGTGTGTGTGTGCATGTGTGTGTGTGTGTGTGTGTGTGTGTGTGTGTGTGTGGGTGGGTGGATGTGTGTGTGAGTGAGTGAGAGAGGGAGAGGTCCACTCCCTTCATCCCCAAACAGACCACAAGCCAGTGAAAGCTATTGGAGGGGCCAGCCATCCAGTAATGCACAGCCCCCTATTACTGTAGCAGGGAGCAGGAAGGGAAGCCAGAGAAGGATTTAATATTTAAGGAGACAGCACAGCAAGAAAGAGAAGAAAGCTTGAGAGGAACTTTGATTTTTCTAAACTTGTTAATTCACCACAAGGCTAGTAATGCAGTTGCAGACATACGATAAGTCAGAAATGGATGTTTAAAGATTAAAAACATGTCGAGAGGACATTTTGTTAGGGTGTGTGTGTGTGTGTGTGTGTGTCGAGACGACATCATGTTAGGCTTGATCGCCCAAGCACCAGTTTCTTCATGTAAACTGAAAAACCCAAGCCTTGCCTATACCGAGAATGAGAGAATAGGAGAAAGATACATAAAAGTTTAAAAACATTCTTCCTAACGATTCTTCACGTGTAGACATTGAAGAAACAGCCCTTAAACAATTAAGAGTGGGAATTTAAACTGTGTTTGGAGCTCAGATATTTACCAAGAGAGAAAAAGGACATGAGGAAGTCAGAGAGACAGACACAGACTAATCCACAGAGGGATGGAGAGAAAGTGAGAGAGAGACAGACAGAGAGAAAGAGATGGAGGAGGAGGAGGAGAGGAGGGATTTTGAGAGCAGAAAGTGAGAGAAATTAGACTGTCAGAGCTGATTACTTCATTGCTGTTTACAGTAAGTGGGAGACTCATTTATCTAACGAGTGCACAACACAATGCAGCCCAAATGCTATGTGGGTGAGTGTGTGTGTGTGTGCACATTTTGTCTTTGTTTTGTGGATGTGTACGTTATTTGTGGATTATGAAGTTATGAGGTGTGTGTGTGTGTGTGTGTGTGTGTGTGTTTTGTGTGTGTGTGTGTGTGTGAGTGTGTGTTTGTGTTTGTGTGTGTGTGTGTGCACGCGGGTGTGAATGTGTGTGTGTGTGTTCATGTGCATAGTGTGTATATGTGTGTGTGTGCCTAATGTGTGTTCATGTGTGTGTGTGTGTGTGTGGTTGCACTGACATCCCAGGCTCTGTCAGTCTTCCAGGCCGTCTCTCTCTCTCTCTGTATCCTGAGGGATCTCATTAGTCAGCTCCTTCTCTGGTTGTTCTCCAGCGACTGACGGAGAGACCTCAATGAGACCAAGCCGAGTGGAGTTTGCTTCGCCACCCAGAAATAGTTAGTGTTGCCTTTCTCTCCTTCCTCTCCTTTCCTCTCTCATCCCTCTTTCGGCTCGGTTCGTCTTCCTCCATCAGCAACGGCATGCTCTTACACGATGAGCCATTTGTGTAAACACTCGCATGTTTTTTAATAAGCTTTTCCGCACAACGCTTTAATAAAAAAAAACTAAACACAGCTATACAAGCAAATTTAGCCATAACAAAGGACAAATTTTGTGCATGTGTGTGTTTGTGTGTGTGGCGCGTGCGTGTGTGTGTATATGTGTGTGTGTATATGTGTGTGTGTGTGTGTGTGTGTGTGTGTGTGTGTGTGCATGTGTGTGTGTGTGTGTGTGTGTGTGTGTGTGTGTGTGTGTGTGTGTGCATGTGTGTGTGCATGCGTGTGTGCCCGTGCGTCCATGTGTGGGTATTCAACTTTGTTTTTGTTTGTATATGGACCCTTTCAAGAGAGTTCCATTATCAGCATCATAGTTGGCCCCACAAGACTTCCTTTTTAACATTCCATATGTTATCTTAATGCAGAGGAAGTAGATTGGGGCCCAAATAGAACGTTCAAGCATTGTTTTTGTTTACCTTGTTGAAAGGGTCCATACAGTACAGTATCTTTGTGTTAATGACAAGTTTGCTTTTTGTCTGATATTGAGCTGTTGGCTTGAATCCTCCCATTAATATGCCAGATGCCATGTGATGTTCAAAGGCTGAATTTTTAAAAATCTGTCAATAAACCCATGCCACGTAAACACACCTTTGTAAAATAATAAATTAGGCAGCAATCATCTGGATGCCTTTTCATCCCCATTTCTGTTTGATGATCTCCATCTGGTGACCTCACCTCATGCCAAATCAAGGATGAGATAGAAAAATAAATGAGACAGAGGGAGGGGTTTCAACAAATGAGCAAGAGCAACGTGTGTCTGCGTGCGTGTGTGTGTGTGTGTGTGTGTGTGTGTGTGTGTGTGTGTGTGTGTGTGTGTGTGTGTGTGTGCGTGCGTGTTCTCTGACTGCCCTGAAAAAAAAGACATATAGGTCATCAAGTTGATGGAAATGTGCAGCAAATGAAAACTTTGTAAACAGCAGTTCACAGTGTAAAGCTCATAGTTTTCAAGTGTAAAATTCTCAGAATCAGTTTGCTTTAACATTCCATCATCATTGGACTGGCAAATGCATTCCATAAATAGATCATAGCAGATGGCTTATCCTGTATGACTACATCTGTAGAGACAGGGCAAGTTTTGAAATATCATGCCATTACAGCTAAAATTTGTACATCATAGTCTGGTATGGAATCCTAATTTTCCAGAGCTATGATGACAGCTTCAGAAAATAATAACTTGACACTATCAGGTGACTGAATCATGTGACTGCCATGATATCTAATGACATAGAGGGCCAGATGTACTAACACTTTTGCGTCCACTTCAGGCGTATTTGTTTCGCAACGTGCGCGTAAAATCATGGCGAGGTATGTACAAACAGGCCGCACTGAGGTAAAAACACAGACACGAGGGAGCTGAAAATGGCAAATTGCGCTTTTCCATGTCATGCATTATGCATTCATGGGAGGGTCAAGGGGAAAGTGGGAGTTTACCGTAAAGAGCTGGGAGGAAGCGCAAAGAGCGCCTAATTATGTGTTCTGCAGTATGTACAAAAACTGCTCGTGAACGCGCACGTCTATTCTGCGCCTAAATATTTCCGTGTTGTAAAAGCAGGTGTTAATCCAAATTGCGGTTAAATGCATCAATAATAGAACCAGTTTTGTGTCTTTGTACTATATCAAAAGCAACCTTAACTTTCGTTGGTCTTTCAAATGTCTTACTTTCACTTTCACGTCATCCACTTAAACTTTCCACTTGCTAGATTTGACCAATCTTCCCTAGCCTACAGTACGTGCACAAGTAGTTTGAGTAGAGCTACTGATGTTCATTATCTCCCTGCTTGTTGACATCTTATCAGGTATTGTATTATTTCATGATCACTAAACGTTTGATTCTTCTTAATGTTGTCATAAACTTCATTCAACTGCGCTTGTATGTATGTTTGTGGACGTTCGTAAATTGAGGTAGGGGGCCGAGAAAGGTGGAGAAAGGCGCAGATTGACCGATGAAGTGAAAGTTTGATAAATACCACGTACACTTGGGTATCACAGCCTTCGCTATCTGCGGTTTGTCCATGTCCACGTTTGAAAATGTACATACATCTGGCCCAGAATGCGCTATGACCAGTTTCAGAGCTATAACCTCAGGAAAAGACAGAAGAATTCACATGCAACCCGCAGCTTCCAGATCAAACAAAAAAAAAAAGATAGATACACTACACTTACATAAACAATTGAATTGGAGAAAAAAATACTAGAAAACTAGAAAAAAGCTTTGTTCATTTTCTCTACACAACCTTTGTGTGTCCAGACTGATAATGTCAGCAGACCTTGTGGTGAGTTTACATCAGCTTATTTGCCACTGTGGTAGGAGGACCTGTTGCCTAGCAGCCTGGTCCCTGAGCACATGCCGGCAAGGTACAGTGGAGTTTCATTTGGAGATCAAGAGGGATGAGTGAGTGGAATTGTGTGTGTGTGTGTGTGTGTGTGTGTGTGTGTGTGTGTGTGTGTGTGTGTGTGTGTGTGTGTGTGTGTGTGTGTGTGTGTGTGTGTGTGTGAATGTGTGTGTGTGTGCAGGAATGTGTGTCCGTCTACATATCTGTCTGACTTTAGATGTGCCTGTGCAGATGGCTTTCTATCTGTGTCTGGGAGAGAGATAGCATGCCTGTGTATGTGTGTGTTTGTGTGGATGTGGAGAAGTGTGTGTGTGTGTGTGTGTGTGTGTGTGTGTATGTGTGTGTGTCTGTGTGTGTGAATGTGAGTGTAAATGCGGGTGTATGTCTCTGTAATGGTTTGTGATTGTGCTGCCTGGAGTAATGGCACCACCTGTTTTGATCTTGTTTAATGATAATGGATGGGGCTGTGGAGGTCATCTCTCTCTTAACTGACTACAGAAAACTGTCAGGGGCTTCTCTCTCTCTCACACACACACACACACACACACACACACACGCACACACACTCACATACACTTTGTGTGTGTGTGTGTGTGTGTGTATGCTTGCACTGTGTCTGCATGCATAGTATATGTTTATGTGAGCTGAAAGTTCTTTTAAGCCTTATCTCCACTGTCTCTTGATTCTTCCAAATGCTTCTGATTTAACACCAATCACACATATCTTGGGAAATTCCCTGTTTATCAAACAATGGGAGAGAGTGAGAAAGGGAGAGAGAGGGAGAAGAGACTGAGGATAAGATATGAGAGAAAGAGAGAGAGGGGGGGAGTGAGGGAGAGAGAGTGAGTGAGAGAATGAGAGTGAGAGATATGAGAAGACTTTATTCTATCATCCTCCACTGCTCTGTCATGCAATTCAACCTTAATGAACAAATCCATCCCAGCATTCAATATTCTGCTCCTTTTATTAATTTTCATTATCATCATTTCTTTATTATTATTATTATTTATTATTATTATTTTTTTACCAATTTTGTGATCATCATCGAGGCAGAAAACGGGGAAAAAAATTATCAGAATTTCTGAGCGTTGAGTAATTGACCTCATCTGTAGCATAGTAAACAACAGAGTCAGATCGTCATTAACCACTTTTTGATAACTGATTGACTTTTGCAGTCATGGGTGAAGCTGAGCCGCTAGTGGCAGTGTTGTCCCTTCCCATCCCATGTACAGGTCTGGTCTGAGGTGTGGCTTGACCTGAGGTCATTTTTTGACCCACTCCCCATTTCTCTCTCACTCATTTCCTATCTACGCTCTACTGTCCTGTGAATAAAATTCTCAAGAATTTTCAAGAAATTCTTGAATTTTCCCTAGGGATCAATAAAGTATCTATCTATCTATCTATCTATCTATCTATCTATCTATCTATCTATCTACCAAGAAAAGCCCCAAAAATAATTATAATAATAATAAAACAATGTCTGTAAAGATATCTTAATAGAGATGCTGGATTACACTATAACAGCTGTCTCTGCACGTCATTAAAAGCCCATAATAAATATTTTAGATAAAAGAAATACTACAGTTACAGTTACCCTTAAACATTCCCCCTACCCTTCCCCAGCCCAGTCCATCCCTTACTCATGTCTAGACAGCCAATTGAATACTTCAAAAGAATATCTACAATCACAAGAAACATAAAAAAATGCCTCTGTTTGGAGAGTGCTTAGTCGATTAATTGATTCTTAAAGGAGCATTCTGGCCATTTTTCCACATACAGTAGATCTCTGATTCTCGAGGTCACCGAGTACTGTCGGTACAAAACAAAACCCAAAACAATCGGTTCTACCTACCTAGCTCGAGTTGCTGCAGCCAACAGCTAGATAGCCAGGAGCTACAATGCTACACTCTGGGTGCATGAACATACTGTAGAATTCTGAAGTTCGCCTATCTTATGCCCATATACGGAGATCCGGTCTCTTGCTTTTTTTTTTTTTTTTGGGAAGATAACCTGTTAGTTAAACTCTCGCTGGGATGAAGAAGTCTGAAATGCAGACATTTTGCTCTACACACTTTTATCCTCTGCCTTCGAGTGGGTTCTGTTATCTTCGATAAAATGGCAAATTTAGATTTTTGCTACTCCAGAGCTAACTTGCAGTGCAACTTGCCATAGGCAGTTGTAGCAATTAACACACGAACGTGGGCTCACGAACATGCCCCCAGAGTGTAGCACTGCAGCTGCATGACAGCTTATTGTTTATCACAATAAGTTTCAGTTTTGTCTTCCTCTCTCGTCGTTGATTGGCCTGACATTTGTCTTGTCTGAGGGAAACGTTAGTGAATTATCGTGTCCCAGTATCTCCCTGAAAGGAAGGCGGGGCCAGACTACTCGGTGACCTCGAGAAACAGAGATCTATGTGAAGAATTGCCGGAATTCTCCTTTAATTCTGGGTGACTCTAAATACAGCATGTTTATACGGTATCTAACCGATGTGTAATGAAGGAATCATGGGGTGGACGCCATCTCTTTTTTCACCATTGTCAAGCCTGCCCAGTGCCCACCACAAATTTGTGTTCTCTCTCATCTTCCTTAGATGTTTTAAACAAGCTTGCATGCATTCAGACAATTTTTGGAAAATTATGAAAATTATGACTTGAAAATGAATTCTAATTTCCTCCATCATCCTCATTATCATCATCATCATCATCGATCATCAATCATCAATCATCATCATCATCATATTCCTCTTCTTCTCTTTCTCCTTCTTGTTCTTTTCTTCCTGAGGAATGGTTCCACCCAGTCCCTCACCCAGACAGCTTGTCAGAAAACTGCGCTCCGGTTCTGTCTGGTTCTGAACATGAAAGAGGCCATCTTCGTGCCGCGGGGCAGCAGCAGAGGCCAGCTCCTCAGGAGCGCTGGAGTCGTCCGTCCGGCTGCTAAACGAGTGTAGCACGTCTCCCGAGGGTGCGTGGGGGAGTCGAACGAGTGGGTTAGCGCGGCCTGCGCAGAACTTCACAGATGTTTCCGCGTGTCTTCAGGGCAAAAAGCAGACAGGCACAGAATGAGGGAAGAAAGAGAGAGAGAAAGATGGAGAGAGAGAGACGGAGAGAGAAGGAGAGAGGGTTGGGACAGTGCTAGTTTGTTTCACAATGCACTGATGTGTAGGAATGTGTGGCCCTTTGATGTGCTTTCACATCAAAGGTTTTCGCTGGCTCTCTAGTAAACCTCAATCTCTCGAGCACAGTCTCTGGGTATGTTTTCTGTTCCTGTGCCTTTTACCTTCTCTCTCTCTCTCTCTCTCTCTCTCTCTCTCTCTGTCCCTCTCTTTTTCTCTCCATTGTTGTCAACAGCCTTTGTTTGTTTGTTTTTTTTGCTCTGGTGGCGGTCTATAGGAGGGGTGTGTGTAGGACATTCTATAACTGTGCAGAAAGGAGGTGAGGAAGGGAAGATGGACAAAGAAAGAAGAGATTGAGAGATAAATAAAGAGATGAGAAATGAGAAAGGAGAGAGAGAGTGAGAGCAGCTGCAAAATAGGTCTGGAAATGAGGCAATAGTATGGGCATCAATAAAGCACACCACAGCTGCCTTCATGATATCACACACACACACACACACACACTTATACCCCCAAGTCTTTCTTCTTCCCCTCCTCTCTCTTTGCGGTTTGAATGGGGAGGAAATGAGTGCCATTGGCAAAGCAGAGAGGAGGCTGAGGGTGCTGGATAGGTGGTGGTGTGTGTGTGTTTGTGTGTGTGGTGTGGAGGGGGTTACGGATGAGGGTGATTACCATACATACGAGTGTTGGGTAATTACTGATAGAGATTATGTATCAGCAGAGAGAGAGGGAGAGAGAGAGAGAGAGAGAGAGAGAACATGGTTGGGGATGTGTGGCATCAGATGCAGCCGAGTGGTCTTTTGTCTCTCCTCAGCGTTCTGCTGTCGTTCATCTTCTGCCACTTCCCTTTTGGAGGGATGACGTGCGCCAGCTGTTTCTGTCACTTGGCAAAATGAGTCTGTTTAAGGCTGTCATCTCACACATGCAAGCGCACACACACAGACACACACACACACACACACACACACACACACACACACACACACACACACACACACACACATTAACACATGAGTACACATCATGGGTACGTATCACACACATATTCGCTCTACTGATGTGCCCATCAATAGGATATAGTGTCCTGTAACAACCCTGGACACTATTCAGTATGCAGGGAGATGAAGCATGTATTCACCAGAGTCTAAACATGCCTGTATCTTCATTTGTACAAAAAGTTAGTCAAAGCATGAGTCCTAGTTGTGGGTTTACAGTAAATGTAAAGCAATTCACATCCATTACATTCATTATTATATTGTGACTTTGCTATGAAAATCCATAGACACACACACACTCACACTCACACACACACACACACACACACACACACACACAAACAGAGAAACACACACACACACACACACACACACACACACACTAAGGAGCAAGCACACAAAAACATGAACATGCATTAGACCGACGATGTGTGATGTGTTAACCTTAACC
>NC_063212.1:12051018-12083518 GCF_017589495.1 Alosa alosa
CAATAATGTGCTCACATACAAACACATATTGACACACACACACACACACACACACACACACACACATACACACACACACAAAACACACACACACTCAAACATCACACTCACACCATCACAAAACACTTGGCGGAGCATTCCCTCTCCCGACCCCGTGCTATGAATACCTCCAGCGACATTATGATGCCGGGTACAGATGTGCCGGCTGGCAAGCTGTCGCGCGTTGCCGCGGAGTGATTGGCAGGTGTTAATCCCGGTGGTATTCTGTGAGGAACAGCGGGAGCCCACATTGTTGGGGAAGCTGATTGGAGACCTGTCAATGGTAATGGCTGGATTACGCCAGGGCTGCCAACGGGAGAAGAGAGAGGGAGTTTTTATTTATTTATTCACATGTCACATGCACAGTGACAGGGGCTTTCTCTTTGGTGATGATGACAATGGGGATGGTGCAGGTGATTGTGCTGTGAATACACTACACTGTAGAGACAGAGACGAGGGAGAGAGTGTGTGTGTGTGTGTGTGTGAGAGGGGGGGGAGATCCATAGATAAATGGATGAGCAGCTGAGAGAGAGAGAGAGAAAAATGTGTGTGTGTTTGTGTGAGGATGTGTGTGTGGGTGTGTATGTGTATGTATGTGTGAGGGTGTGTGTGTGTGTGTGTGTGAAAGAGAGAGAGAGAGGCAGAGGAGAGATTGTGCTAAAGAACAGCGTCAGAGAGACAGAGGAGAGATTGAGCTAAAGAACAGCGTCAGAGAGACAGAGGAGAGATTGAGCTAAAGAACAGCGTCAGAGAGACAGAGGAGAGATTGTGCTAAAGAACAGCGTCGGAGAGATTGAGCTAAAGAACAGCGTTAGAGAGACAGAGAAGAGATTGAACTAAAGAACAGCGTCGGAGAGACAGAGGAGAGATTTAAAAAACGGGAGGCTGAAAGTACTGAAGGAAGGGAGATAAAGAAGAATGGAAGGCACTGTGTCAAGGGACACCTGTCACATTTCTCCCTGACTACTCTGAAATGGCATGCGAGAGAGAGAAAGAGAGAGAGAGAGAAAGAGTGAGAGAGAGAAAGTCAGGGCTCTAAATCACTCTAAGAGATGTGGCCAGGAAAGCCCACCATAAAACACAAACCAACCGCTGACCGCTACACACACTCCACTCTCAGATGTGCTGTGCTTTTCTTTAGACACAGAGGCCAGAGGGCAAATAAGAGCTTAGCCCTTGATAATAGTTCATAGACAGGTCTGTACAATATATGACAGTAAATAAAACAACACAGGTAGAATATAATAAATGTGATAGAGTGGGACTGTGTCTTAAACAGAGTATATTTATTGTTCTTGTCAAATGGTGGGAATGGTATAAAATTGTATTGATTGCATGGCATGATATGACACAGTATGATGTGGCATAGTTTGTAAGATATAGCATCTATTTGTATTTATAATACTTCCAGGACCTCACCCACATTTAAACATAGAGCCCTAATGTAAACACTGGGCTAAATGCAAAGTCAGTCAATGGGCAAAGTCCTTGTGCATGAGCTAAAGCTATCATGTAGCATGTAAGAGGACTGAGCTGACCCACCGATGTCTGTGCTTAGGATGTACATTATATTTTAATCAAGGACCAAACAAAACACACCAGGGAGGTTAGGTAGCTCAACCCTCCCTTGAATATTTCCAGAAAAATTCCACACAAGGTTTCCTTTTTGTTTGGGGGACAGGCTGTCCCCACTTTGTTTGTTTCCAATTTTCGGAGCCTTGGCTGCCTACAGAAACCATTTGTCTTACAGTGTACTGTACTCACAGAATGGGCAGCTAGCGGTCGTGAGGAGATGATTGCTGAACGTGACAAAAAATATTTTGTGCTTGAAAATGTGTATGATTGCTGACTGCACCTTTAAGATTTTGCACTTTGCCTGACATTTAAATTAGGGTGTCATGCACAGAGTTGGCCTCTGAGTTTAACACATGTTTTATTATAAACTGCAGGTTTGGTCATGAAAAATTGAAGGTCCCCAGTCAAGAAAAATGACCCTGCAGTGGCCCTCCTCTGCACTACACTAAGAGATCACAGTGAACCAGAAAACTGAGATGACACCCCCCCCCCCTCTCTCTTCCCACTGAGCTTATCCTCCACACCAGCATCGTTTACCACTCACTCATCGCCGTCTTGTCTGATCCACACTCACACCCCTTGTCCAAATCCTTGTCCGAGGCCTCCGAAGTCTGGTCGTCTGTCACACACACGGGTGTGTCAGAACCACAGACGTGCTCCGTCCCAGTCGGAAACATAAAGCACTCGGCCATGCTTTACACAGGTTCTGCAGAGGAGAAGTGGATGGGTCCCCAGGTCTGACCGGTCAATATCTGTGTGTGTTAGATTTGTCTTGGCTGAGACAGTGCGTGGAGTTGCACAAGGGACTGGGCTATTGATCTGAGCCTGCCTTGTCACATTCCACAAGGCTGGTGTTGTTCAGTGATATTGTAAGAGGTAAGGTGAGGTAAGTGTGTGTATGATTAAGGGTGTGTGTGTGTGTATGTGTGCATGATTGTGTGTGTGTGTGTGTGTGTGTGTGTGTGTGCACTTCAAGCTTACACTCGGGCTTGCTCTCTCGCTCTCTCTCTCTTCAAACACACTCACACACACACACACACACACACACACACACACACACACACACAAAGAGTCAGTCCCATTCAAACCACTCAGGCTACAAAATCCCCAGCGTGTTAGAAAGGCATTCCGTATGCATGGATGCTCCAGTAATGATCCACATAATAATCTGCTGCATCTGCATGAACAGACATACATTATATTACTGATTATATGATGTGTGCCAGGGGATGAGAGAGTGGCGATGGGGGGACGGCTGTGGAAGGAGAGAGAATGGAGGAGAGAAACGAAAATGTGCCAGGTTGTTCAGTGGAGGCTGTCTTTACAGGGTGCACAACCTGTATAACTAATTCATGAAGCAAACAATGTTTTGGGTCGGCAATACTGTTGCGCGAATGTGGCCACTTCTGGTGCATCACATCTTCTTGGATTTAAACAACTGGCTGGTTGTACGTAGTCCTGTTGGAAGGGAGGGTTTGGTGTGCGTGCGTAGAGTGCGTCATGGCCTCATATACTAAACCTACAGTATTATGTGCTCTCACAGTCTCTCTCTCTCCCTCTCTCTGTATGTATGCGCGTATGTCACATTTTGCCAGAGGGGCAAGTCTAAACCAGGAGGATTATTTCATCAGACACAAAGAAGATGTAAAATTACTGTAATGATAGCTGCTGTAATTTCACACCATAAATCTATGGTTGTACAGTACATTGCTTCCCTCAAATGTCTGGCTACAATTAGTGCATGAACTTGCTTTTAGTTAATAGTGTGACATTTGAATTAAGATGACTATGATGAATGATGATTCTCTGTTCTTCACTAGCAGAGCATGATAATGTGTATGTGTGTGTGTGTGTGTGTGTGTGTGTGTGTGTGTGTGTGTGTGTGTGTGTGTGTGTGTGTGTGTGCGCGCGGCGTGCGTCAGTGTGTGTGTCTCCACATGTGTGTGACAGAGATGGGGGCTCAGACTGCTGCGTGTGAATGGTGCCAGCTTTGCTGAGCTGCTGCGCCGGATGGAAGGGTTGGATGGAAGGGTGGGAGAGGAGAAAGAGGGTGTGTGTGTGTGTGTGTGTGTGTGTGTGTGTGTGTTTGGAGGGGTCTTTTTGACAGGTTGGCAGATCATTAAATCCCACACAATCGTTTAATGTAAGATTCATATGCACCAGGATTATGGAACGAATTAAGGAAAACGAAAAGGTTACACTCAGTTGGACACCTACTTTCTCCCCCTCTTTTGTCCCCCTCTTTCTCTCTCTGTTCCCTTTCAAAACCCCTAGGTGGCGCGGGGGGGGGGGGGGCTTTATGCCCCTGTTCCCATACCCCAGGCATTTAAATAGGCCTCACCTGCCAACAGGACTCAGGTAGCTGACATCGATGACTTCCTAGAGAGCAGGTTGTTCAGAGGCTTAAACTGGATCTTCCTTCTTCCCTCTGGCATCCTCGACCATCCTTTTTGTAAAGAGTGTGGGCATTATTAAGCAAGACTAATAATAAGTAAGTAGGCTCTATTAATAGTCAACAATTTTTCATTCTGTTTGCTTAACTGCAGTTGTTGGGGCATTGTATATGTGTTTTGTTGTTAATTGTTGAGAGGGTGAAATTGATTTGGAGGGAGAAAGAAAAAAGAAAATGTACATTTTGCGCGCTTGTTATTTAATTCGTATGCTGCGATGGGACAGTAAATACACGTAGTTCAGCATTTCCTCCAAAGAACAGCAAAGCAATCCATTAGCTGCGGTACAAATCCAATGCACTCTAACTTCCCAACGCGAGGAATCACGGCTCTGCGATATAGCGCTTTTATCGATGCGATAATTAATTCAGTCCCCTCCTCCCCCTGCCCCCTCGTCCAAAGGCACCAATATCCACCGCTTTCTGCCATCCCTCCGCAATAAGAGACAACCGGCGGAGTGTGCAAGGAGTACTAACCCCGGCTGACGGAGCAGCTAAGCAGACGCGTCACTCACTCGCGGTACATTACGCTTCATCGCGATTGTCATTACCGTACAGTAGCAAGAGGAGCGTCACTTGTACCGCGGAGGGGAGGAGGAGAGGAGGAAGTGTGAAAGAGTGTTAACGGAGACGGAGCTTGTGACTCCAGCGCCCTTTCAATTTGGCACAGCAGCGGGGGATGCTGAACGCTGCCGCCCGGGAGATGGCCGCCGCTCCGCTGGTCTCTGGGGGCTAACGTGCGGAGGCAGAGGAACTCTGCGTGTTTTGTATCCAACGTGGCTAATTTACGCGGACTGTAACTCCGATTTTTCAAGATGAAGCGGATGAATGTGAGCATGTAGAAATGTATTTTGTGTATGTGTGTGTGTGTTTGTTTTGCTAACAGATGAACACCCTTTCCGAGACAAACTCTTACTCTGTTTTTTGTTGCGCAGATATAGGCTGCAGTTTTACTGAGTAAAGTCAATGTGGTGTCGTTGTTGCAACCAAGGGAATTCACAGTGCAGGACAACTCAACTTTTCCCTTGCGCCAGTTCTCGTAACACAACATCAACAGTGTTATGTATCTGACAATAAATGGCATATGCATGCAGCCTTGACATGCATATCTGGATATTCCAAGTCGGAAACACCGACTCCTAATCTCTTTGTTGAGACGCGCTCATACACACTGACGTTTCATTGTTTGCCTGCAAAAGGATTGGAGGGTGCAGAAGGCAGTCAGCGTCTTCCAGACCGCTGATTTCTGTTGTGGATTTTCTCAGATTGTGCAAGAAGTATGTATTATTGGCATTGATACACGTTGTTACGAAACTGGCTATGTGCGACTGCCACATCAAATAGTTCTTATACATTTATTTAGCCTTAAATGCAGGTCACTTGCATGAGTTGAATGGGTTGTGACAGCCTATGTTCCCCCACTTACGTGTATACACGTGTGCGTGTGTGTTCATTTCTGCATGCTTGTAATTCCTGTGATTTTATACTACACACTAGACATTTCTACATCACTTACTTGTACCACTATTTTTTTTCTGTATAGCCACGCTGGAAAGCGTCCCCCATGTGGCCGTCAGGAGTGGGGAGCAGGCAACCCAATCCTCGGGATTCCGCGCTCCGCAGGGCGGCCATCAGTGGCAACGTCCTTGCGCTCCCACCTTTCCACGTCCCCACTGGCAGGGCTGTCCGGGTCTTCATATGCGCCAATCCCGATGGTAAACGAATTTTGGCACACTATCAAGCACTGCTTTTCAGAATGACGAGAGAGACGGGGAGAGAGAGAGAGAGAGAGAGAGAGAGAGAGAGAGAGAGAGAGAGAGAGTGTGCGTGTGCGTGAAAACTTATGAATGTATTAGATTGTAAAAAGTTCTTGAATAATGTGTCAACTGAAAATAGAGAGGGGATAATACACACTTCACTTCAGCTTTGAGGACACCAACTGACACTTGTTAATGTGCTTTATGATATGAATGGAGTCATATACGGTTCACTGTATATGCAATTTCCCAAACATTCTTTTATTCATAACAATTTAGGCAAGCCCAGGACCCGTGCATTATTGCAGTAAACTAAAGGGTAGTGGTTGATCTCACCGCGCAAACAGACGCAGCTGATCTTAGCAATGAGACTGTCATGTGTCTTTGGTGGCATGATGATAATTGGGCTCGACGTGAGCGGACAGCGGCGACTACAACAGCAGAACGCGCCAGCGTGTTGGGAGATGCTTCAGTTGGAACAAAACACAGGGCACTGTCCGCTTAAAACCATTCAAGGGCGGGTAATATTTATACCTTGTGGTGATGTGAGCGCCGTGAAAATAGTAAACATATGGCAATAGCTACACTGGACATCTTGACATCCTCATGGTTGTTGTCTCCTCCTGGTCTTATTTCAGGACTTCCTCTTTATTTCTGGCGCTCAAATCTCGCGTGATTGTTTTGATATTGTTTGACCAGAGCGCAATTTACACGGAGCAACAGACAACGGAGGAGCTGCGGTCACGCAGCGATGCACGAAACTGACTCAGTGGATCAGAAATGTCAGTGAGGCGCGCCCGGCTCCGGGTCGTTAGTTAGTGGAAGACATCCACACGCTGCGAAGGATCTGAATGCAGGCTTCAGGGGAATATTTAAAAATAGGCCTTCTAATTTGGGAGTAAACAAGTCAAGCAAAACAGAGAGAGGGTGTGAGAGTGAACGAGAGAGTGAGCCAGAGAGATAGAGAGAATAACACCCCTCTCTAAATATGAAGCATCATCACTTGTGGTGTGCTGGACTATGGAACAAGCAACAAACAAGCACTAACAGAGCTTAAGTCTAATAAGATATTTTCCATATATTGCTCTGAATTCCATTCCTCTGCCACTTGTGGTGACTGTCCACTCTGAGGCAGACCAGCAGTCGAGTCCAGCTTTCCTCCTGGTCGAACAACACGGTTCCTTCCAAGTACGCCTGGCTCCTCAATACTCTGCGCCCACAGCGACAAGCCAGAGAGCCAGGTTTGTTATGGGTAGCAATTGATGACTTGAAACGGATTCATCCTGGCACACTTCTCACTTCTCCCAATTGAGGTTGGGTTGCCATGGAGAAGTGCACAATCGCCAGACCAACGGCATTGCCGATTGATCTGTCTGCAGACCTTGTGCTTACCCTCATTGCCCGCAAGGTGTTGAGGAGACTATGGGAATCTTATCTATCTTAGCAGCCCAGCTGTAATGGGTTTAGGGTGATGTGTGTGTGTGTGTGTGTGACTGTGTGTGTGGGTCTGGCCACCCCCCAAGGCTCTATTTTTGGGTCAAGGATGTGTGAGTCGAGAGAGGCCTCATTCTCTTCCTCCTCTTCCTCCTCCTCTACTGCTTCCACTCAGCTGGGGTGGTGCAGAGCGGTGGATTCACCACAGAGCTGGAGAAGGATCAGAGTTTGAGTCTTTCCCCTCAGTTTGTGTGTGGTGTGTGTGTGTGTGTGTGTGTGTGTGTGTGTGTGTGTGTGTGTGAGAGAGAAAGAGAGAGAGAGAGACTCAGGCTGCAGTGTTGGTGCAATGCTCCAGTTTGGTAAGCACTAGAGGGTGCAGTTTTTGCAGTAAAGACCTACTGAGAGAAAGGAGATTTGTTGGCCAGCCACACACACTGACATCCAAACACACACACACAGACACTTACACACACTCATGTGATCCAGGGTGCGTGTTTTACTGCAGGTACTTGTGCTGATGCAGAAACTTTCACCTGAACTTACGTCTGCATGTTTATGACCAACATTGATCAGTGATGCTGTATGGCGATTGTATATTGATGACCATCATTTGGTGTGAGTGTGTCCGTGTGTGTGTAGGTGGCAAGTTGAGGATGTGTCTTGTCCTGTACATCACTTCATAAGGCCTCACTGGAGTCAACTCCAGAGTGCACAAACCTTACACAGTTGTAAACTCTTGTGTTGCACTTTCCTCACCAAACCATACCCTTACCTGTTCAGGTTAGCATCATCGCCTCTGTGAAATCTCATCTACCTGCACTTGTGCTGCACACACTAATAATAGCATCAATACCCAATCATTTGGTATTCACTTGAATTCTCTCTCTGTCAGAAAGAAGGGCACTTCCCGACTCTGACAGTTCGTAAATGACTGTTATTACTGTCGGTGGAGCCGACTCCACTCGCATTCATCAGTGAGTAAACTCCAGCCCACGGTCATCATACAAGTTGTCTGTAAATAGCATGGCGCTGCGTCCTGGCATCATATTGAGTGTAATACTATATTAGCATAATGGTTACACACCAGTGTAGAATAAATCAAAGGAGACACGCGTGTGACGGGAAGACCTAAGGAAGCAATGTGCTCGCACCAATAAATCATTCCTGACGTCCATTGGCTCGATGTGAATTTCCGCCTTGAACGAATGGCAAAGCCCCTGCTGCTCAACTTAGTGCTGGCTGGGGTGAGATGTGGCATGGCTGTTTTTCCCCCTGATCAGTTGAGATTGCAGGGAAAAGTGCAGACGTGCTCCTGTCTCACACTGGCACAGCTGTGTGTTCAGCGAGTGTCGAAGAGGCCGATGGAGTAATTAATCTTTTGGCATATATATTCAGGCGCGCCTGCAGGTATAACACAAATGCGCACTGTCGCACCATCAGGCTACTCAACAGCCAGAGAAAATGTCCTTGTGTGTGTGTATTTACACCAAATTGGCCTACCATACCTTCCCAACTATGCACAGTATCCCATTAGCTGCATGCCATCAGGCTATTTACCATTTTCTATTACGTAAAGTTAGTGAACACGTTATCAAAATTAACGCACACATTTTGTTTGAGCAGGAGAGAGAATACGCATGCGCAGCACGCATTAGGGCTACTTGTTGTTTTCTTTTTACTTTCGGCTATCTATATATGGTTATCAGCACACAATGTTGAGCTAATTCACTAACTCAATACTCATCATGGATATCACAAGTTTTAAACAACGAAAACAGAAAGGATGGAGGCAGCAAAGCTAGGAGTTATTCCAGATGGACAAGAACAAGGTAGGCAATTGGTGTGCTTGTCAGAACGTTAGACTGCACTAAAGCCAGACGTCACGTAACGCTAGAACAGTGTTTCTTAAAGTGTGGTCTGCAAGCTGTGCCAAGTGGTCCGTGAGTAGACGTGAGCAACTTGTATGTAAATCCAAACAGTTTTGCAACATGCCTAAGTAAGCTAAATAAGCCAATTTAAATCATATGAATCCTCTGACACAATAAGCAAGGTGCAAAGACAATAAGCAAGGTGGTTCAGTGAGTAGGCTTATTGTGTAATATACTGCTAGAGTAGATCTACTTTTTTTATTTTTAGCTAGGTGGTCCGTGAGGGTTTTTTTTATTGGTTAACTGGTCCTTGGTCTGAAAAAGTTTGAGAAACACTGCGCTAGAACAAAACTAAAGGTAACTTTAGCCTGTATAGGGCTGTATCAAGTTGTCCAAATGAATAGGTCATTGTAGACGTTGTCGTTGTATTATTGCATGTGGATGTTGTTATGCTATGTAGGCTACTTTTTTGCTGACTGACCAATGCACGGACCTAAAACGGACACATATTGTAAATTATTTTTTTGCGGGGGGGGGGGTTGGGTGTGCGTACCATAGCATTAATTCCTGCAGGCGCCCCTGTATATATTGGTACTCAATAAGCTTCCTGTGTGCTACTAAATAAGCTTCCCGTGTGTGAGTGTCTGTGTGTGTGTGTGTGTGAGTGTGTGTGTGTGTGTGTGTGTATTGTTTGTGTGTGTGTGTGAGAGAGAGAGACAGACAGAGAGAGAGTTTGTGTGTTCACTTTGGTACTGGTTGGTACACATGCATTCTCATATTGAATGAGTGATTTTTAGAAATGTATAACTTACTTTTTAACATATTCTTGGATAAGGAGGGTTAAGTATGGTTAATCCCGATACCGGTGGTCAGTGCTCATCAAACAATATTATCAGCATGGCAAGCATGGCCTTAAAAAAATGATAATGTTTCGGGAGTAGTCACCTCCACATAACCACCCCATATCCTGGTGCACAACTTGTCTCTGACCCGCTTCCTGTCCCCCCCCCCAGCTGAGCCCTAGCCTCGCTAAAGAGTCATTTATATGCATCGATCTGTTCAGAGCCTTTTACCAATAACACAGAGCTCCCCCTTGGGACCGGCTGCTCACGGGCAGCGCAGAGATGGAGGCGGGCGTGCTAGCGACGACGTTGGAAAAGCTCGCTAATACCTCGGCTGAGAGAGGGGGGATTAGAACAGAGAGCAAACGAATGGCTGTTGTTTTTCATTAGTGGGGGTAGGGTGTGTGTGTGTGTGTGTGTGTGTGTGTGTGGGGTTAGAGGTCTGTGTGAAGCAGGTTGTGGTTGTAAGAGACGAGTAAACAGGTGTTGGGGATTTATGGCACACAAGACACAGAGCAGAAAGCAGGAGTGGTGTGTCTCAACTGTACGCAATAAAGGAATCGGTGATAGGAAAATATAGGTACAATAATATGAATCTTTCCATGTGTAGCATCTATGATTTTTTTGGTCAATGCACTTTTGCACACACACACAACACACACACACACACACACACACACACACACACACACAAATGGCACTTTCCAAAACCCATTTTTTCACTTTTTTTTTGCTTCCATTTCTCTCACATGAGTCTTCCTCTGCTTCCTTAGCCTCAGGAATGCTAGTCGTCTATCATGTCAAATGTTGACACATGAAGCATGAGAGCCTGAGACGCCACAGACCTGGCCATATCAGGCTTTCAGCGTCAGAGGAGGTAGCTGGCAAAACAATGCATGAGGCATTAGCCAATAGAGAGAGAGAGAGAGAGAGAGAGAGAGAGAGAGAGAGAGAGAGAGAGAGAGAGAGAAAGAGGAAAGCAGCCTCCACATAAGAATGAAAAAACAGAGAGAGAGAGAAATGAAGATAGGTATGGATGGAATGAAAAGTGGATGAAAGGAGAGAATGACAGAAAAAGAGACACATTTGAGAAAGTCAGAGCGTGACAGACCGGACACAGAAAAAGAGTGAATCGATTCCTGACATGAATGACTCTTATTTATTAGTCCACCTCACTGTGAGACTGAGATGTGTGTCTGTGCGTGTGGGTGTGTGTGTGTGTAGTGTGAGTGTGTGTATAGTGTGTCTGTGCGTGTGTGTGTGTGCGTAGTGTGAGTGTGTGTATAGTGTGTCTGTGCATGTGTGTGTGTAGTGTGAGTGTGTGTATAGTGTGCCTGTGTGCGTGTGCGTAGTGTCTGGGTGTGTGTGGCTAACAGGAGCCTGCCAAGGGACTCTTACGTCCATTTTCACCTTCCACTTTGCCCCCTCATGCCTGCTGTGGGAACCAACTCCAGCTTCTCACACTGTTTTGGCGGCTTCTCTTCATTGCTCCCGTCGGGCCCTCGAAGGGAGGGTACTTCTCATTCCACACCCTCATGACCTTCTCTCACCGAGTGCCAGACCAGACAGAGTACCCTTAACACCACAGCCACTGATAAACAAATTTGGTAGAAGACCACCTGTCTTTATATTGTGATACCAATCAATACCGGTGATTCCTGAAATGTATACCTTAGAGCAGTGTTTCTCAAACTTTTTCAGACCAAGGACCACTTAACCAATAAAAAAAAAAATTGCGGACCACCTACCTCAAAACAGTAGACCTACTTCAGCAGTATATTATACAATAGACCTACTCAATGAACCACCTTGGTTATTGTCTTTGCACCTTGCTTATTGTGTCAGAGGATTCATATGATTTAAACTGGCATAGCTTACATAGGCAGTGTTGCAGAACTGTTTGGATTTACATAAAAGTTGGTTCAATATTGCAAACTCATCTATATTATATTTTACCACGTTTGCTCGCGGACCACTTGGGATAACTTGCGGACCGCCAGTGGTACCCGGACCACACTTTGAGAAACACTGCCTTTTAAGTGTGATTCATTTCTCATCCCGTTATTCCCAGTTGCCATCCTGAAGTGCCCATTACCGTACGCCTGCTGTGATGCATTAGAGGTGAACAGCTGATGTGTGTGTGAGCGTTCAAGGGACTCCTGGACGTTTTATTGTCCAGCCTTCTGTCAAACACCGCAAAAGTGGTGCCTCAAGGTGCACTTCAGGGGTTAAAGGTCACAAGTGTGTCCAATGGGACATGGCCACAGTCTGGTAGAAATAAGCAATGCACTCACAGCAGCTGCTATTAGAAGGACTGAGTCAGCTAATCAATCTCTTTATTACCTTGTTAGAGCAACAGTACTTGTAGGTGTTTTTAGAGGGCGTTTGTAATTGTTCTTAGAGGGTAGATTACCTGACCGCAGACTTGGTATGCTTGATGCAAAGGAATGCAGAGGAGTCCGAGAATGCAATTTGTAGCCCAGTGCTGAACGATTGGAACGATTTAATGATCCGGTTCTTATTCTGTTCTGAGCTCGGCCTTTAAATGGACATAAAGTCAGGTGTGTCCCTGCTCAGATGGTGTGAAAATATTTGGCACTGACCAAGACTGCCTACTGGTCTTGTGGTAATTTTTTGTGGAACATTTTTTGTGGTTGTTGGCTGTGCTAATTTCTAGAGTCACGTTGTGAGGTTATATTTTGTTGAATGCAAATGTTGGTGTGATTTGCGTAGGAGTGTGTGGACCTGTTGGTCCTCTGTTTAGCTATATTTGTTTGTCCCTCTGTTTGGCTATTTAGACCAAATGTTCTGAGGAGGAGAAATTATGATATTTGTTTACAGTGCTACGGCAGGCAATTCAACCAGCCTGAGCAGAGGGAAAGCAGTACAGAGATAATGGGTTCACGAAAACACACACATAGCAGGAACAGGTGGTGAGAGCAAATTAAATCATTTCAGTGCCAATTTAAGTTTCAATTGTGGTGCCACCAGATTATCAGCAACTTTTGTTTTTTCCTGCAGTATGAATTCAGAAGTTGTACCACCATTCATCCATTTGCATTCAGCGTATTGCTGCCACACTTTCAGCTTATTATTCTTCAATTGAAATGCAGCGTTTTTAAAAGTTCGACCCACTCCTTCGTTGGCTTTTGAAGCCATCATAGCACACTGAGGGCCAGATGTACGTACATTTGCGAATGTACAGTAGCGTTATCAGCGTCATGGACAAACCGCAGATTGCGAATGCTGTCAGACCCAATTTTCTGTCGCATTTATCAGTGTTGCATTTATCAACTAGTGTAAACTGCGCCTTTCTCTGCCTTTCTCCGCCCATAAACGCAATTTACGAACGTCCACAACTGAACGGCAGAGCCTACATACAAGCACAGTTGAATGAAGTTAACTGATGGCAACATTAAAAAGAATCAAACGTTTAGCGATCATAAAATAATACATACATGATAAGATGTCAACAAGCAGGGAGATAATGAAGATCAGTAGTTTTACTCAAACTACTTGTGCACGTAGGCTATGGAAAATTGGTCCAATCTAGCAAGTATGAAAGTTTAAGTGAATGACGTGAAAGTGAAAGTGAGACATTCGAAAGGCCAACGAAAGTTAAGGTTGCTTTTGATAGTACAAATACTTACAAAACTGGTGCTCTAAATAGCGATTCTGTTGTCTTTGAAAGCTTCTCTTATTGATGCATTGAACTGCAATTTTACAAGGCGGAAGTATCTAGGCGCAGAATAGACCTGCGCTTTCAGGAGCAGTCTTTGTACATACCACGGAATACATAATTAAGCGCTCTTTACGCTTCCCCTCCCATCTTTTTACACTAAACTCCCACTTTCCCCTGGATCCTTCCATGAATGCATATGCATGACACGAAAAACGCAATTAGCCATGTTCAGCTCCCGCGATAGGCAGTTTGCACTTTTACATCATTGTGGCCTGTTTGTACATACCTCGCAATGATTGTACACGCACATTGCGAAACAAATACACCTGAAGTGGGCGCAAAAGCGTTAGTACATCTGGTCCTGAATACATAATATCTCCACACTCAATGTTGATCAGCTGACTACCCTTAACCACCCATGAAGACAAACCCGTCACATGGAGTAGGGGCTTCATAACCCTGGCCTCCTGTTCCCATTGGGTCGTCCATCTGTTTGTGCTTTGCACACCAGCTTGACCTGCTGCATTCCACCGGTCCATTGGTCAGATGAATAATCTACATGTACCTAATCAACAGCGAATCAATCTCACTAACGTGAATCAGTTGAGCATGGTGGAAGGATTAAAGGGAAGATTTCCAGTGCAAGATTCTTTCCCAGGAGAAATATTGTATACCCATATTGTAGAACAGACGTTCTCAGTCTCAAGGAGAGAGAGAGGGGGCAGAGAGAGAGGGAGAGAGAGAGAGAGAGAGGGATAGGCAGCTCATAGCTGTATTTGAATTGTTCTTATGTGCAACAGATTACTGTTAGCATGTTTCGATAACACTGTATTTTTTATGAATGACCAAGAGAAGGATGGGAAGAGAGAGAAAAAGAGGAAGAGAGAGAGACATCATTGAGGCAGTATAGCGTGAGGAAAGCTGACAGGTTGGAAAGCAAGTGGAGCAGACAGACAGATGAGTCGAGGAGCTGCCACAGCAGCAGCAGCAGCAGAAAAGCGAAAGAGAGGAAGAGATGAAAGGTGGCATCAGAACCCCGAGGTGAACAGGGGGAACATGCAGAGAACTAGGGGTTAAAAGTACATCAGAGCATCAGAGAGACTGCATTTTATATCAACGAGATAAAAGGGGGAGAGGAGACGGATCACAACAGGCATTACTAAGAGGCGAAGGAGAGGCCTTGAAGTCAAGAGGCTGTAGTGTAGAGGCTACTGTTTACACCAGAGCGGAGATGGTGGAGAGCAGAGGATTGGACGCTCGAGAGAGGGGGGGAGAGAAAGCAAGATAGACACGCTGGGGGAATAAACGAGATGGAGAGCAAACAAAATCGACCGGAGGATGACAGCGTGAAGGATAATGGGAGACGGCAGATGGGCCTACTCCAGCAGAGCTGACAGTCGGAGGGACGTCAGAGTGACCCGTTAATGTCAGGTCGTCGCTGCCGCCGCTACTCGCGGAATCCGCGTTAGCGCTGCGTGAGACAAACTCCCAAATCGCGTTTTTTTTACCGACAGCGGAAACAGACGAACTAAGTGGTTTGTCACATGAACAGATGCTCGGAGATGGCACGCTTGTTTACGAGCCGTAATAAAACAACACACAAGTTCCTTATTAAAGCGATCCGTTTGAAGCCCCCCCGCCCCCCCGTGTGACACGGTCGCTGTCAGGCCTCACTCTCGACAAGCCTGAAATATGAGACAATTATGTTCTGGGCTGCGTTAGCGACGCAAGCCAGGGGGGTCGATGCTGTACGATACAGCCGAGGGAATGAAATGAAATCCAATTTAGCTAATTGAAAAATCACAATTTCAAGTCATTTCCTGAGTTGGTACGAACACAATTTATATTACACACACACCCCCACCCCTGATTTGAGTGATGTTTCATTCACCTTGATATGGAATTACTAAGGGGAATTTGTCACAGCTATCTCTCTTAATACATTACCGCTTGGCTTCAGTTCTAACAGGCAGTGAAGACGTGACTCTGGCGTGTCAGCACCGACTGTGACTGTGCAGACCGCACGCCTCGCTGGCAGCAAAGTGTAAGAATGTGTAGCATGCCTCGGACAAGGCGAGCGTTTGAGTCACTGACCGTTGCACACACACACACACACACACGCGCGTTGCGGTCTTCGGTCCCTCCCCCTACCACCACCACCACGGATGAGGACGCTACTGTGGACACACACTGCTGCTGGCTGCGGGCTGTTTTTAGCCGTTTGCCAAGCAGTTGTCCGGCATGTCAGAGAGAGCAGGAGAAATGCATAATGTATGTGTGCGCTGCCCTGCGAGAGAACGGCTGATGGTATACGCACGTAGCACAGGCCTTTTGCCTGTTAGATAGACAGAGTGTGAAAAGAAAGGGAGAGAAAAGCAAGAGCGGGAGAGGTATAAAAAAAAAAAAGCAAGCAGCCCGGCGCATGCTACATGCTTTTGCAATATTGTAGATGGAGAGAGGGAGCGAGATAAAAAGAAAGAGAGAGCTGGAGATCGGCACAGGACAAGGACTCAACGGGACCTACCGTGACTCACCGAAGGAAGTCCAGGAGGAATAGAATGAGATAGACGAACGAGTGGAGGAGTGGAAAGAGAGGGATGGATGAACAGCAGCAGCAGGGGCAGAGGAGAGGAGAGGGGAGGAGTGGAGAGGGGAAGAGAGGAGAGGGGGAAGAGAGGAGAGGAGGGCAGAGGAGAGAGATAACCTGCAGGCCTTCTCTCACTCTCTTACTCTCAGCTGCCAGACACTCTGCCATCCCCCCAGGCCTCAACATCAACATGAATTTCAGATGAATGTGATCCAAGGAACACCACTATGAATGGCGCAAATTGTTATTAATTTAGTACATTTCCCCAATATGAACTGAGTGATATGATGGCCCAAATACTTACAGTACCATATGTCCTTACCAATGTGTCATAGACATTTAATGTAAGATCTACTGTAAATACTGTATAAAACAGTCCTTCCAGGATTGAGGGTTTGTTGTGATTGTTATAGCTAAAAGTGACTGAATTATCTGTGGGAAAGTGTGGTTAAATTTAGATTACTTTTAGTTAAATTAAGTCAATCTTAAATAATGCAGAAATTGTACAGCATATTTTAAATGTTGTAGTACAGTACACATCACACACTACAGCTGTATGCATACAGTATGGTGAAATCATATGCAACATGGTGAAAATTAAGGGCTTTGTTTATCATACTATTAACTTTTCAGGCTCTGACTCCTATAATGTTGCCTATGTGAAATGTGTTATATCAGATAATCATACTGTAATGTATTATATATAAAATGTATATATTATTCTTTAGAACTATATATATATACTATTATATTTGGAACTGAACATGCTGTAACAGCAGGAGTTGTGCTCACTGATCATTTACTCCCTTAACCTTGCAGTGAATATATTCAATCAACTGCAGTGTTCCTTCAGTATTGCAGTGTCATACATTCTCTTCCTTGAAATGATTGCCCTGCTTGGACACCTGGTTTCTCACCCGGCTCTTGTGGTTCCTTTCGCAGACACGGAAGCGGAGAGGAATGCGCTGAAGGAACATGTCTACCCCAAGCTGCGCGACTTCTGCCGGGAGAACTATGGCGTCGAGTTCCAGGTAAAGTGTCTTTTTTGAAGTTCCCCTCGCCTGCTGTAGGCAGCACTCGCCGCTCTGCACCTTTGATGCTCTGATTGGGTGAAGCTGGATGATTGTAAAAGTGGTTCTTTTTGGGGCTGTGAGGGCTGTGCTTTGGCCCAGGAGAAAAGCCCCCCCTATCCCCAGTGCCATTTCAGAGACCATTTTCAGGAAGGTGACAAGAGACTAACGGGAGAAACGTAGCGGTGTGTTATTTTTGGGTCACTGCATGATGGGATGGAAGAATGCACTGGTGTTCTTAATGGCTTCCACCTTTTTCTTGAGCTCTGTCATTTCATCTTTCAGTTTTCTGTCCCACTCTTTCTTTCTCTCTGTTCTTTTCAACCATTCCTTTCTATTTCACTCTATGGCCACCACCATTATTCATTTAACCTTTCTTCCTTCCCTTCCTATTTGTTCACATCTTTATCACTCTTTCCCTCTCTCACTCTCTCCCTCTCTCAGTCTCTGACTCAAGGTCCCTCTTTTTCTTGTCAGCTCAGAGGCAGAGCGGTAAAGTTGATAACAGTGTTTTGGACAGATGGCCGCAGGTTTCTCTGCCGCCCTATGATAGGACGCTCATTTTTACATCGTGGCGGTCGTCCCTTTTTTTGGTCACACCGTACTTTCTGCATCCGTTCCAATCTCCACCATCGTCGCTCTCATCCCGCTCTCTCATCCCGCTCTCTCTCTCTCTCTCTCTCTCTCTCTCTCTCTCTCTCTCTCTCTCTCTGATCTCTGTTGATTTACAATGCAAATCGTCTGGCGAGGGCAGATCCTTATCGCCGGCTACGTTTGTTAAACAAACTCAGACGATCGGGTGAACCTCCCTCCACACACACACACACACCCCACACTTCCAAACTCCACCCCCCTCTGCCTCACACACATCTCAAACCCCCTGAGCGCTGAGCGGCCAGGCCTGCGGCAGCAACAGAGAAGTCCAGATTGTAGTGGCTCAGCTCTGTTCTGCTCTACTCTTCTACTGTACGCTGTTCACCTCACACACACACACACACACACACACACACACACACACGGCGAGTGGAGCAATCGATGCAGACACTGAACGTCTGCTCCAGATTTATTTGTCAGAGTTTTATCTGGAAGGATGAATATGTTCTGTGCACGTCTTCGAGGGGTTTAATGAAGGAGGGGTTCTCTGATCACTGATGGGGCTGGAGCCAAACTGGGTGTTCTAGCTGGAGGTGATATTTAAGTGTGGGGCTAAAAATAATGCTTTTCTCTACATTTTTCTAGAAGTAAAGATGTGGATTGAAGTTACATGTAAGTGAGTGAACGATCTTTAATTATAGAGAGATCTATAATTCTGCCCGAGAGTTAGAAGAAGCGTTGGATTTTTGGATGGATATTTTAAAGAAAGCAGTGATTCCAAGCAGTTTGTGTATATACACTGAACATGTTCACTTACTACACATACAGAGAGAAAGAAAAGAGAGAGACAGAGAGAGAGAGAGAGATAGAGATGATGGAGGACAGGAAGAAACCCACTCAACCAATAAATATGATGTAGCGAATGGCGATTTTCCTTGGTCACTGATAGTTGATTCTATTTCCTGTAGCATTTCTCAGGGGCATGGAGAGATTTGTGTGTGTGTGTGTGTGTGTGTGTGTGTGTGTGTGTGTGTGTGTGTGTGTGTGTGTGTGTGTGTGTGAGAGAGAGAGAGAGAGACATATTATATGTGTATGTGTGTTCTGAGAGCCCTAGGCTCCATCCTCATTCCATCACACAGACTCTCTCTCTCTCTCACACACACACACACACACACACACACACACACACACACACACACACACACACACACACACACACACACACTTCCCCACATCCTCAGAGAGAGGATCAAGCTGGAGAGAGAGAGAGAGTGAGAGAGAAGAGGATAGAGAGAATGAGATTAAATAATACTGTATGGTCTGGAGAGAGAGAGAGAGTGAGAGAGAAGAGGATAGAGAGAATGAGATTAAATAATACTGTATGGTCTGGAGAGAGAGAGTGAGAGAGAGAGAAGAGGATAGAGAGAATGAGATTAAATAATACTATATGGTCTGGAGAGAGAGAGAGAGTGAGAGAGAAGAGGATAGAGAGAATGAGATTAAATAATACTGTATGGTTGTTTTCCGACTCCCTGTTCTCTCCTCAGGCCATCTCATATCAGCCGGTGCATGGGAAGAGTTGGACCTGGGCTGGTTCATAAAGTCATTAAGTGCACCTTTAACAAGGTGTTCCTCTTCTCCTTTCTTGCAGTCACCTATTTTGATTTTCTCTTGCATTGACACTTGCTCTCTCTGTCTCTGTCTGTCTCTCTCTCCTCTCTCTCTCTCTCTCTTTCTCTCTCTCTCTCTCTTTCTCTCTGTCCTTGTCTGCCATTTCATCATTTAGTTCCTCACATACTGACACCCTTTTTGCATCCACACATCCAATCATGCACACCACCACTCCCATTAATTTCCCCCTAGACGTCTTCTGTTTGGTAGCATTAGGCTACTATTTCCAATTTTCATCTCAATAAATTATCATTTGATTTTAAAAGTGTTCGTCCTTATGTTGTGGTCTGGGAACGAGCTGGTATTACAAATCTGCTGATAACCCATCCTTTGCACTCACAGTTCTGAAACATTGTGTAAAATGCAAATAGAGAATACAGAATGCGATCTGTATCCTAACGCCTCCAATTACCACCACTTTTGTTCAAAAATTCTAAAACAATGATGTTTTTTAATACTTAAAAATAGCATTTGATAAATGAACCTTACATTTTTCAGTAGCCATAGGTGTGTAGATTTGAACCAAATCTGCTTTGGTTCTTACCGGGGCTTTTACTGCCTGAAATATCCGATTTTGTTTACCACGCTCGGAGGTTAGTGCTGGCCTGGTGGGTTGCCTATTTACGCCATTTCAATGGCACATGAACGGTTAGACCGAGAATTCTCGTCATGAAATTAAAATTCCACTGGAGCTCCAAGCGGATTTGTACACGCAGCCTTACAACACTGTTTACAGCTCTTCGAGTCACGGTAAAATGTCATTTTTGGTACATCGCTAATTTAGATACACAATAGGGGGAGTTCCGATACATTTGCAAATATCGTATACCCATATTTAGCTGCAAAAAGGACATATCAAAGGTGCCATATCAAATATTGAAAATTTGACTATTTCATGGAAAATATATGTTCATTTTCAATTTGATACCAGCAACACGTTTCAAAAATAGATTTCACATTCAGTTTTTATTTGCATTTTACACAACGTCCCAACTTTTTCTGATTTGGGGTTGTACAAATCTACTGAAAACCCATCCTTCCCAATCATGTTGTGGAGGCCCAGGTGTAACCGGTCAGTCTGACTGTTGGCACTCCACCAGCTCCACCACTGGTGTGTTCTTCCTGTCCTGGCTTGCTTAGACACACCAGAGAGCTTTAGCTGATCACATTGGACCAGGTCAAACTGAATCACATCACTAAAATGGGCACAGGATAAACCCAGTGCCATGCTCACATTACATCCACTGTGATGTTCGCAGACCTTGGCTTTGCAAATCAAACCCCTTCCCTTCATAAATCGATTCAGATTCGCCTTCTATGTGAACAGACGTGTGGAGCGGAGCTGAATTGAATCCGGTTTAAAGGGATTGGGTCCTAAGTAGCTCACAGGGGCCTCTCCAGTGTGACATCATCCAGCTGTGACACTCGAGTCGTCAGCGTAGCCCACATCTATTTTGTTTCACATTAAAAGCCATCATCTGAACCCCTCTGGGGGGTCGCTGTGCCGTCTGCCTGCGATTCCCCTAATTAGCTGCCATTACGGCTCAGGCGCATCCGCGGTTTCCTTTTCCTTAATGCCCGTCATAGTGCTTCTAAGCCCAGCCTTGGTAAACAAACAAATAAGCACACACACAAGCAAACAAACACACACACACAAACACACGCCTATGCACTCATGGACACACACACACACACACACCTATGCACTCATGGACACACACACACACACACACACACACACACACACACAAACACACGCCAATGCATTTATGGACACAAACACACACACACACACACACATACACACAAACACACACACACACACACACACACACACACATAGAGACACACAGGCAGACATATGCACACATGTGTAAATACCTTATGTACATAGGAAATACACAAAGTGTTTGGACGATGTGAAGAAGTCGTTCAAAGAGGGTGTCATGAGAATACTTATGGCCTCAGATTTCTGTTGCTAATCTCACCAGGCTGCCATGACGACGTCCATGGCGGAAAGCGGGGCGCCGATTAGGCTTTTTCCCGTTGCGGCCGTTAAAAGCGCTCGCCCATCAAAGGAATGCGGCGAACACAAACCGATGGAGAAAACACCCTCCTCCCTCTTCGGCTAGGCAGACTTGACGTTCCACAAATAACTCCTAAAGATAAACTGTCAAATAAATAAATCACACATTTTTTCTAATGCAAGACAGCCACTTCTGGAGAGTGCCTTGTGAAAAAAAAAAATGGCTTTATGGGCTTGGCAGCTGAAATGCATTTAAACACTCACGCAGCAAAGCCTCAGCACCAGCCTCAGTGTGGATGATGAAACCGTCCTCCCTGGTTGCCAGGGCGCAGCCTTCACACCTCTCCCTGCAGACAGCAGAGGGTCTAGTGTGTTCTTTGTTTCTCAAGTGATGCAGCCTCCTAGCCCCGTTTTAGTGAGAGAATATTCCCCTTGGTGCTTTTTTTTAACCCGTTCTACACAACAAACTCTTAACTATGGTGTAGTAAGTGTATTCACGATTTTGGATCAAAACAGGGTTTTGTGATGCCTTAGTTCTTTGGGTTTCTAGTGTACTTTTTTTAAAATATCTTACACTATGCACAGCAAAAAAAAACACAACAAAGTGAACTAAATCAAGATGACCTTGACTGTAGATTATACCAAGCTCATGTCATGAAGAGACTAAATTAATGTGCATGTTTATAACCTGCCAATTTCTAATACATTCAAACCAATTATTATACAGTTCTTCACAATGCCAGAACGCTCCATTGACTTGAATGGGATTTCCCAACATTCTACAGTCAAATATGCACCATGGAATGACTGCTGAAATAATGACCGCTGTCAATAGCAACGGGTTTTGTGCTTCTGATTCACGTCTTTCATATCATTGTTTCAAAACTGTTTTGCCCTGTCGGAACTTATTTTCCTGATAATGACAGGCGTTCTATACATTATCCCTTATGTAATCAATACTGCTATGAACACTATGAAATTGATGTCACTTTAATAACAATATGAAATTGTAATGCTATCCCATCTACCACATTTACTTCTGCAATTAGCTGCACGTTTCTTTTAATGCATATGCTGTCGTTGGTGGCCAGAGAGAAGTAGAACCAGTAGGCCAGGGGGAAGCCGTGGCCTACTGGTTAGCATTCGACCTGTAACCGGAGGGTTGTCGGTTCGAATCCCGACCAGTAGGCACGGCTGAAGTGCCCTTGAACAAGGCACCTAACCCCTCACTGCTCCCCGAGTGCCGCTGTTGGTGCAGGCAGCTCACTGAGCCGGGATTAGTGTGTGCTTCACCTCACTGTGTGTACACTGTGTGCTGTGTCTGTTTCACTAATTCACGGATTGGGATAAATGCAGAGACCAAATTTCCCTCACGGGATCAAAAGAGTATATATACTTATACTATCCACAGTTTAGACGCTGCATGCTCGAGAACCTGTCAACATGGTGACCATTACTCATCTCTAGCCTCTGTCATTAGCATTAGCTCTCACGATTATACAGTGTGGAGATATTGTGTGGAAAACGTTTGGCCAAAATAACCCCCCGCCCCCTTCCCCCCACACACAAGCCGTGTGTGTGTGTGTGTGTGTGTGTGTGTGTGTGTGTGTGTGTGTGTGTGTATGTGTGTGTGTGTGTGTGTGTGTGTGTGAGCCTGAGCCAGAGAGTCTGCCCACTCCAACACTCCTGAGACTGGAGGAGCCTGGGTCGTGCCTCAGTATGTCTGTGAGTGACTCACCGTGTTCTCGCTTTATTTATGCACTCCCCGACACCTTACACACACACACACACACACACACACACACACACACACACACACACATCATCATACGCAAGCTAAATCTGTTAGAAGCAATACACACGACTGTAGCGAATGGGGTGTGTGGCATGTGAAGTGTGAGAGTCTAACTATGATGGGGCATTTTTTCCTTTTTGTGGGGGATGGGGGGCATAGGAAGGGATGCTGACACACTCATGGACATGTCACAACATGTTACGTCATGTTATGGGAGGGCAGTGTTTTTGTTTGTTCAAGGTGGCATGGAGGGAAAGGAATAGCTCCAGATATACTGTAGATGGTTCCCATGTTTTGTTAATGTTGTTTTGTAGTGGACCTTGCTCATATAACCCTCTGAGATGTAGTTCAAAGTCTGAGCAGAACTCTAAACAGATTCCTTGTAGTTTCTCTATGTTAAATTCTTCTCTTGCCTTCTCACAAACAGATCATTCCCATCCAACCACCCATCCATTCCCTTCTCCTAAATGGATCGAAACACATAGCTGTCCAAATGCTGCATCCCTCTCTGTCTTAGTTCAGCTGTGACCCACCCCCGTAGCTGTGTTTACTTCCTCTGCAGACCCATAGGAACATTAATGGCCGAAAAAAAGTCGATGGTGCAAAAGAACGGCAGAAAGGCAGATGAAAGGAACAGAGAAAGAGAGGGAAGGAGGGAGAGAGTGAGGGAATGAAATGAAAGAGGAGAGAGGCTGGTCCTCCCTGGTTTGGGATTGAATAAGACACAGCAGCCCGTTGCCCAATCGATGGAGAGCTTTTGCCGATGCAAGGCGGCCCCCGCATACATATCTTCAAGGCTATTGATTAGCGATTTGCAGAGAAGATTAAACATTATAGTCCCCCTCCCGGCCAATGCACAGTGCGATGTGTGTGTGTGTGTGTGTGTGTGTGTGTGTGTGTGTGTGTGTGTCGGGGAGAACACTGAGGGTGAAATTGATGGTCAAGGCTCCCGTGCACCTCCTTTCGCCTCGCTCTCCCTCACACTCTTTCCTTCCTCATCCTCCCTTCATGCTCCCCACTCAACTTCTATCTCTGTCACTCCTCCCTCACCACATATCCCCCTCTTCTTTCCGAGCTTGGAGGCTTCCCCCCCCCTGTCTCATCGTGACATCCTCTGTCCTCTGTCTGCCAGTGGCGAAAAGTTTTCCCTGTCCATCGCTCCCTCAGTCTGTCCATCCGTCATCTTTCCATCTCCAGCAGGCCCCTAAGGGGGCTGTAGTCTTGACTCAGACTGCAACTCTGTTTCACCCCCCCCCAGGGCTAAACTGAAAACCGGCCCGGGCAGGAAAAAGGGATCATGTGTCATGTGGGAAGCAGAGAAGAGCTTGGTCTCACTTCTCTCCCTTCTCTTTCTCTCTGTACCATTCTCTCTCTCTCTCTCTCTCTCCATCCGTGTGCCTGTTTCTATTTTGGTGTCATTCTTTTATTCATTCTGTTGCTCGCCTCTTTCACTCTCTCCCCGTCTTCTCATTCAACCCCCCTCTCTCTCTCTTCCCATTTTCTCTCTCTTTCCCTTCCTCTCTCCATCTCTCCCCATCTTCTCTATCTCTCTCTCTCTCTTGCTCTCCTCATCTTCTCTTTCTCTCTCTCTCCATATTCACACTCTATCTCTCCCAAGGCTTTGAACAGCTTTAATAGGCCACTAAATTGAAGTTTAACAAGGTCTGCTTTGCACAGGAGTGAAAATGTTACATTTTCACCTGATGTTACATTTTCACCTGTAATTGTCCGAAAATAGGATCCATTTAGCTTGTTCCCTTTGCACAAATCAATGCATACAGTACTCCTGATTGCTGAAGGCCAGTATGTCAGAAAAAAAATATATCAATAAAAGCACCCACACTATTTCATATTTATTGTTCAAAATTGTTGACAAATTGATTCATTAGTTCATTAAATTGATTTGGTGACATTCTGTAAACATACTTCCCTTTTTATTAGAAAGAAAAACACACTGTCCATAGCTTTGTTCTATGACCAGAATGCATCAAACTGGTCACATCTTCCCATACTCACTTCATACTGACCATATGTTTAATGTATAGTTCTTATATGTGTACTACAGTATACTGTATTTTCCCCAGGATAATCTAGTCACGTTTTGATTATTTCTCTTTTATGCGCGACTTCACCTGGTTTTCTCCAGGCGTTCTCTATGTATTGCGATAATGCCAGAACTTAATGAGAAAAACGTTCTGAAAGGAGCAATCATTCTTTCCACTTGGATTCCTCCCCCCACTTTCCCAGTCTACTCTAGGGTCCTCTCTTTGATGTAGATTAATAAAAGACCATTTGTAGGTCTGCGTGCGCGTGTGTTGTTTTAAACAGTGAGCTTGGCATTTGAGCGGTAGGCTACAGTAGGGATAGGCTTGGAGATGCTTTTAATGAGATGTGAAACTTACAAATGGCAGCTGAAGCAACAGCACCTGCTTTCTGCCTTTGAGGGCGCCAGACGTTATGGAAAATCCCTCACAGCGGGTGAGGTTTGAAGGGAGACCCATGGGAGGCTCAGGCAAGGAGTTGGGCCCATCTGAATGAACTCTGGACTCTAGAGGAAAAGCTCCCACATTTTTAGCGAATGCCCACCGGGCAATCCTCTACCTGAGCCTGGATTCACTGCTGCCAGCGATACCGGTGGTGACCGTGCACCATATGGACCGGTGTGTTCCTCCCCATTCGCCTTGTTTCAATATTATCATAAGGTTCAGTTTTCACACATAGCAAAATTAGTTAATATAATCTGGTACTAAATTAATATATTAATATATTAATAATAAAATAGAATATTGATTCTGAATGTTCAATCCCATTTTCCTCAAAAGAGTATTTAGACCTTGTTAATTCTTAGATAAATCTCAGTTACCGTTGGTCTAACAGTATGTCCTATACTTTAAGTGAAAAGGTAAATATCAGTATCAACATTTAATTTATTCTCAATTGCACCAATACACAGTGGAAGATGCAAAGCCCACCCTGTATTTCCACATGCATGTAGACACTTAAACACACTCACAATAGACACATGCTCTAAACCCTCCGCTGGATTTCAGTCAGTAATTGCACTGGGTCCCCGACTGCTGGTGCAGAGCCTGAAACATCTTCATCACTCGCCAAACACGGCATTGCGTTACAGTGCCTCCATCTATTACCATGACAGCAAATGGGACATCATGTGGTCGCTAATTAGCATGTCTTCTTTACCTTCTTCTCTCTGGAGACGAGGCAGAAAAAAAAAACTTCACAGGACGTTTTGTTTTTACGCCATTTCACTTCCCATTATACTGATCTGATGAACGTTGTCAGAGCGTGTGTTGTCAGAATGTTTTTTGGACCCCTCTGTGCTGCATACGTGGTTACAGTGGTTACAGAAAGGCCTTAAAAGCACACAGTCTCCCAAGGGTTTGATTATCACTTTTTAATTGCTGTTTTGTCAGCTGATTAAGAATCAACTTCTTCCCCGACTACTTTGAATATAATTGTCATGTGTAAAAAAAGGAGGAGAAAATGAAAGTTGATTAAACGTTTTTAATTAAAACAGAAAACAAAACCTAAATGCAGATTTTGTCATCCTAGCTGTGCACAACACCCACTATCTTAGAATTGAGGATGTATAATTTGCTAAAGATGATTTTATTTAAAGATAAGTACAGTACAGTGAAAAATGGATATCGTAGGACAATGGACGCGGAGATAAAAGTCACCTAACCTTCATAAAAAAAGTAGTTATCCAAGTGAAATGCATTTGATCAAAACTAATCCATCATGGGAAATATTTGGGAAGTTTTAGGAAACAGAGATAAGGGAAAACAAAGTATAAGGCAAACAAAGTATAGCTCTCATAAATCACAGTTTTACAATTTTACCTCTTTGTTTTACTTATTTTTGGAAGTCAGCTATGATGTTAACATCCAAGAAGACAATGACAAAGGTCAGTAGACAGTGCAGAAACACAGGCCAGGCATCGTGGGCATCCCCCCCAAACCTGTACTTTGTCTGTCTTTTTGTGAGTCCCTCCCCCGTCCATCTGTAATCGCAGCAATCAGGCGCCTGCGCTACTCCCCCCGTGAGTAGCAGTTAGCCTGAAAGCGGACGCCTGATTGCACTCGGCTCTGCTCCGCGTGGGCGAACAATGCCACTCCCGGTGCCCACCCTGGCCTCCTGCCAGCCTTCCGCAATCATAACCACCCCCACCCCCCACCCCCCTCCCAACACCACTAGCCAGAACGTGGGTCCCCGTCATCTCCCACTGTTTCCCGCGGCTTTTGCTTCCGATCGCTCCCACACAACTCTTATCTGTCCAACCAGTGGCGCTCACACGCTGCTACGCTGAAATATCGAACCAGATCTTTGACAAAAGCTATTCTGAAATGCGGTCGCTTAGCCACCGGATATTGATTGACACTGCAGTTCAAATGCTACACACCCCACTGGGCATCATGATGTGCATGCTGGCTGATGATCAGAGAGGCAGTGGCCAGGTTTAGGAAGTGTTTAGGGTTGGCCATTTTTATTTTATAATTAGCCTCTGACTCATTGGGCTGTTGAGGCACCGCCATGAGAGGACGTTTGGGACTCTCATAAATAAGCTTCGCTGTGCTTACATTCAATTCATTCTCCCAATATATCGATTTGCTGTTGTTTGCTTTATTAATTTCTAAGAAATGTATGAACAAACAAAGTCATGCCAGCTATATTGTGTCAACATCATATCTTCAGCAACCAGCCAGAAGATTTTTTCCCAACCAGAGTCTATCTGGCAGTGTAAGTGACCACCTTTAGCTCCACAACGCTTAAAGCAAATCAACCTCCAAGACAATAGATAGAACATCATAAACATAGCTATAGCAATGGACAAATGTATGGTTGTTACGTCCCTGAGCAATTGTGTGATCCTGCTGTCAGAACCTTGCCGTGCACAAAACTTACCCGCTGTCAGCTAGGTGTCCATTCTCTATTCTCAATTCTCGTTTGCCCTGATCTGTGTGAAATGTCTGACGGCGTGTCAATCATATCTGGGTTCAATAGCTATAAACAGAACCTGTCAGTCAAACTGATGTAGATAGTGGTACAGAATTTAAAATGGCTCAACAGAGGTGCAGCAATCAAAAACAGAAAAAGGATGATGTGATCTGGTTTGAACAGGGCAGGATTTAGAAGAGCTCAATGGGTGTGTGTGGTATGTGTGTGAGTCTGTGTGTGTGTGTGTCTCTCTCTGTGTGTGTGTGTGTGTGTGTGTGTGTGTGTGTGTGTGTGTGTGTGTTTGTGTGTGTGTCTGTTCCATCCATAGAACGCTACATCAGTATGCACACACACACGCACACACACACCACACACACACACACACACATGTACACATGTAATACATGCCCACCCACACACTTTATGGGTGTAGCCACAGACACACCTCCACACCAACACATCCGATTGCACACATACAGGTTTGCAGACACTTATTCTCTGCCTCTCTCTCTCACTCACACACACAAATGTTCATGCACATACACACACACACACACACACCATGTGCAGACGGAGTAGGAGCTTTCCCCCGCGGCATGTTTGCTGTTTGAATTATCCGCGTCGGTGACACTGATTTTGACAAATGTGCACGGGGACATCCCTGAGTAGAACCATCCCGGGGACCCAGAAACGTCCTATCACTCTCTATTACCCACCCCTTACCCACACCAAAATCTCTCTCTCTCACACACACACACACACACACACACACACACACACACACACACATGTATGCACGCAGACACACACAAACTCATAAATATACATACACACACACACACACACACACACACACATACATATATGCATGAATGCACACGCACACACAAACTTGTATACACACACACACACACACACACACATACACACACACACACACTCCCGTACAAACAGATGTTCATAAGCACACACACACACACACACACACACACACACACACACACACACACACACACACACACACACACACACACACACATGCTAATGAATATGAATAAACACAGACAAACATAAAGACTTAATGCCCCCATGGCCACACACACACACACTTACACACACACACACACACACAGACACACTATTACACACCAACCCGTGCCTTTCAACTCTAAGTGGGGATATTGCGGCTCCCAGCAGAGACAGGGAGAGAGAGGGAGGCAAGAGGATCCAGGCTCATTTGGACTAGACTGAAGACAGGGCTTCCAGACAAGGGAGAGAGAGAGGATAGAGAGAGAGAGAGAGAGAGAAGCAGATAGAAAATTAGAAAGGGAGTGGGACAGGTAGACTGAGACAGATGGTGATGGAGAGAGAGAGGCTGAGGGGAAGATAGAACGGGAGCGAAAAAGATAGATAGAGATGGAGAGAGAGGGAGGTAAAAAGAACATGAGGGACAGAAAGAGAGAGAGAAAAGTGTGAGAGAGAGACAGAGAGAGAGAAAGATCCACAGGAGATGTCTCCTCCTCACCCACTGCATCGGTCTTAGCTGACTGGCTTTGCTCATTTGGGCTCAGTGTAAAAAACAATGCACAGAGTACATACATACAGACCCATTACTCTTAATGACAATACTGCCTCACATTAAGCAAATGCTGCATATGGCTATTCTGTGCATTATTCTAAAGATACATTGCATTTCTATGCATTATTCTAAAGATACATGGCATTTTGAGGATAGTCTAATGAGAAACACTCCCACAGGAAAAATGAAGGTAAAATGAAACACAACCAATATGATTGTGAATGTATTCTGTCACACACACACACACACACACACACACACACACACACACACACACACACACACACACACACACATACACACACACACACACACACATACCCTCACACACCCACACACATACACACACACACACACACACACACACACACACACACACACACACACACACACACACACACACACACACACACACAAACAAACAAACAAATGCAGGTACACAAATGCTCACAAACACATCCAACTGGCTCTCTAATGATGTTCAGTGAAACCTGAGCACACCTTGAATAGAGCGGAGGTTTATGTGGCGAGGATGCAGATTTCTGTCTCTCCTTCTTTCTCTCTCCTTTCCTCCCTCCCGCTGTCTTTCTCTCCTTCTCTAACTCTATCTTTCTCTCCTCTCGCAGGGTGCGTCCCAGTCCCTCTCTCTCTCTCCTTCTTCCTCCTCCATGGGTGTCTTTTCAAGTGCTAATGTGGCACACCGAACAGACGGAATGTCTCACTTTACCAAATGATTACTTCAGTTAGAGAGACTCAGCAAATCGCTATAAGCGCACTTGAAATCATCTCACAAGTTATTTTTCTCTCTCTCTCTCTCTCAACGAAAGAAACGGACTGAATCTGTCTATCAAGTTGTAATCGCAGCTCTCGTTTTTTTTTTTTTTTTCTAGTCTGTTTGAGCCTGTCTTGTCTTGTCTTGACGAAAACAACAGCTAAAATGGAAAAACAAGCAGTGGGGGTAACAGATGACATGGCAAAACTTTGATCCCTTAGCGTTAGCGCTTGACAACTGGCAGAACGCTCCACGAGGTGTTGTGTCTGATCGGAGAGTGAGGGCTAAGAGGACATATTTAGGCCAGTGCCGTCAGTGTGAAAGGTTGTGATATCACACACAGGGAGGGTGAATGGACTGAGGTGTGTGGCTGAGCTGTTAGGTGTAAGGTGGCTTGTCACCTTCACCTTTGCCATGGCAGAATGCTCTGTAAGTCAGTAAGGCCTTTATCATTAGGACACTATGAGGAAATATGGTAAAATGAAAATGCCTTTTGCCAATCACTTTGGCTTGCTGTTACTTAGGAGATGTATTGGAGTTGTAACATTTATGCTTATGTCTGTTCTTTGTGTGTGTGTGTGTGTGTGTGTGTGTGTGTGTGTGTGTGTGTGTGTGTGCACGCAGGTGGTGGATCTGTATTGGGGAGTGGACCCTGAGGAGTGGGACAGCCCTGACCTGCAACGTCTACGGATGAAGCTTCTAGAAGACTGCCTGAAGACCTCGGCAGGGCCATGCTTTGTTGTGGGTATATATTTTGTCTTATTTTCTCTTTAGTTGCCTTGTTTTAACTCACACACACACACACACACACACACACACACACACACACACACACACACACACACACACACATTCACACATACATGGGCGTATATTTTCTGTAATTCCACACACACACACACACACACACACACACACACACACACACCCCTCTCTTACTCTGACAAATGCAAACAGAAATGTGCAATAAGGCTCGGATGCCAGACACAACAATTTGTGTATTAACATAATTTTGTGGTTAGTTAAAGCCCCTCTAATGGGATAAACAATGGCAGATGAACATGCGCTTGCCTAGGCACACCTGAATTATGGGTAATGTAGTCTGGCTGCGTATGAGGGGATTGATGTTGAGTGATTAAAATGGAAATGAGGCGTCGCTGAGAGCGAATGGGATTATAATTGGAGTCAGAGGGCAGAGTGGTGGGAGGCGGTAGACAACAGAGAACTGATGGAGAGAAAACTCCCCACTCTCTCTCTTTCTCTCTTTCTCTCTCTCTCTCCTTTTCCTCTCATTCTCAATTTCTGCCTCTTGGCCTTTTCGTTGGTGTTGGACTGCGCTGCTCTCTCCATTGTTTGCCATCTCGGGGCTGGTCCCCTTGGTCTTTTTTGATTGTACAATCTTTCTGTTCCTACCTGTTCGATATTTATTCCTCAACATGTCTCAAACCCCTCTGTTATTTTGCTGAAGATAGGGAGATATTTCTATATAGAGCAGCTGTGAACAAAGCAAACATACATACACGTGTATTCGTACACATGCACATGCACACTCATACACACACACACACTCACACACAAACTCACGCATATACTGTACATGCACACACACACATGCACACATAACACGACACACGCACACAGCACATACCTCTGCACACACAAACCAATGGACAGTTAGTAGCAGTAGTACCTTTCCCACTTAATATATACCTAGCTGTAGGGTTCGATTGAGGTTTACTTTGAGCTCGGGGGAGGAATTGAAAACACACACACACACACACACACACACACACACAGACAC
>NC_063212.1:12086018-12101018 GCF_017589495.1 Alosa alosa
ACACACACACACACACACACACACACACACACACACAAAGACACACTCACATACACGCACACACTCAAATCTCATACAGACACACCTACTGTATGAGAGCTTCTGCGAAGCCTGGCGGCGCTTATAAATAAGGTGCGTTTCCACAGCAACAGCAGCGGGGTTGGCATGACGATGGTGTCAGTGACCCTGGCAGATTAAGCATGACAATGATGCGTGACTGAACCCCCCACAGACACACTTACACCCAGTCACACACACACACACACACACACACACATGTGCGCGTACACTTCTCTCTCATCCCTCTGAGCTACCATACAATCCCATATTATGTAAAGCTGAGACTCTCCATCTGACTTGGAGGATGAACATCCTACCCCCCCCCCCCCAAACACACACACATAAACACACAAAGGCATACACACACAAACACACACACTCACATTTCCAGTTTTTTGTGTGCAAGGCTGGTCTCACCACCCCCCACCCCCCTTCCCCACTAGAAGATGTAATATCACCTCTTAGGGACAGGAGTGTGTTGTGAACAAGTCCTTAAACCAGTCCAGGCGTGCAGTGATACCAGAGTCTGCTTGTGTGTGTGTGTGTGTGTCAAAGTCTGTGTCAAACAGCACAGTTTTTTTACATCTGGCAGTGAGACTGCTGTCTGCCTGTCTGTCTGTCTGTCTACATACTTTGCTGTTTCTTTGTCTCCTATCAGGCAGCTCACCTGTCGCTCTGCACCAGTCTTCTGTTCTGCTTATCTTAAGTGTACACATGTGCTTCGGTGTCTCTTTTGAGCACACTGACCCCCTTCATGCCTTGAGATGTAACATCACTCTGGTCTGTTATGCCAATGGTATGACAATGCTTAGAAAGCCGTCTGGGTGTCGTATGGGGCGTCCACACTGTTGCAATCCACGTAAAACAAGTTTGTGCACATGCCCAATACTCCCAAACACAAGAATGTGTGCATTGAAACCCCATGTTTGTGATATTGTCAGCAAGTCGCTGATATTTCAACAGCTTGGAGTTAAAACAAGTGTCCATGTACAAATCAAAAGAACATCCTGTTTAGAATAGTCATATTAATACATAGTATTTTCATCTATATTGGTAATATCTGGGGTATTTGGAATATTACAGAAAGTGATATTGTTGGTATTTTCATCATTGAACCAGTCCATTTGTACAGTGTGGTGTGTGTATATTTTTGTCGTTCCCTCCTGCACACACACACACACACACACACACACACACACACACACACACACACACACACACACACACACACACACACACACACACACACACACACACACAAGTGTGACACTGTCTGCTGTCGCATCAGCCTCCTGAGATTTAAGTAATGCCCATCACACGGGTGTTCCCTACAGGGCTTTTCACTTGCTCAAGGTGAGAGGGATGAAAAAATGGAAAAGGTGAAATTCAAACATACTGTAGGCTCTTATTCAGGGAGGGAGAGAGAGGGGGAGGGAGAAAGAGGGAGAAGAAAGACAGAGATTTTTAACCACCATTTACGGTGTTGTATGTATTTATTTATTTATTTATTTATTTATTTTAACGATAAACACTTAATAACTTTAATTGCCATAACTTCAGCTTCAAACCAGCTTGTTTTGTAACTGTTAATTTGCACCAGAAGAAGTCATTGAATCAATACATTTATCACCCAGAGCGAGATAGTAATTTTCTCAGGGACTTGTTTGCTGCTTTTAACATTGCAAAATATAATTTGCAGTGTCTCAGAGGGCCCAACTTTCAGTTAGATTAATTGACTCTTATTAATGCCAAAAAGCCCTCACTCACAGACATGTTCTCCTATTGATTAAATTTCTGAGCAAGCTTTTTACACTCTCAGCATTCTGAACTATAAAGGGCACTTTAGGTGAAAGAATGGAAAAGATTTTCTGTTAAAAAGAAAAACAGTTTCTTTTTTTTTTTTTAGCAAATCCTGGCTCACTAAGTGCTCGGAGAAGTGTTTGAAAGTCCTTACACTCCCCCTCCTTCTCCTCTTCTCCTTGGCTTCCTACCAGCTCCCTTCCAGAAATAAAATAACAGGCGTCTCAGATCGTCGGCCATGGTCCTTTAATCTCCCTGGCACGGCTCCAAACACTTAAAGGCCCACTGCTCAGCTCTCTCCCCCAAGCACAGACCGCAAGGCTGGTCAGGGAGATGAAGACATCGCCAACCAAATGTGTTGCTAGGGAAGGGTCTGTCTGTCCTTCGCTGTGTGCATGAGTGTGTGTGTGTGTGTGCGTGTGTGTGTGTGTGTGTGTGTGTGTGTGTGTGTGTGTGTGTGTGTGTGTGGTGAGACAGACTACATGAAAATAATACAATGGCCGCTGTTCCATACCCACAGACAAACATATAATGTTTTTCAAAGTTTATTCTCATTTTCTTTCATTTTTTACAAATTATTGGTAATGTTAAGGCCCATAGTTCTTTTTTTCAATATCAGGCCTAGCTCATTACAATTCATTTCTGGTGGCACCACATAGTGAATAATGTTCAAAGCAAAACTGACTTGACATGTGACATGCCAATATCTTGTGATGTAAAGGTTAAAATTTCACAAGATTTGACACTGTATCACTGCCATATACTTTGGTTTTTAAACTTTGTCTCCAGTGAATCACTCCTTGTCACTGATGAGGTTCTTCAGAGAGCGTTCACGTGATCCTTGCACACCTGACTGTAAACATACCTGAGGGTCAGTGCCCTGGGCCTGGGTCCAACCCCAAAAATAGCCACCGAGAATGGACCCATTTGTTTTCTGTCATCTGCCTGAGTTTTCTTCTTTTTTTCTTTTTATCCAAGTTGTTATCAGATGTTCCAACAGTGGCACCAAAACAGTGATTTTCTTAATTTGATCTCTGAAGCGATCGCAAGGGGTGGGGTGGGGATAGAGGCTCACAGAGGAGGCAAAGTGGAGGTAGGAGTGCTAGGGTGGGGGGGGGGTGTGTGTGACAGAGAGGTACTACTTGAACGATCAAAGGAGCTTTGTCGTAGCTGTGACGATAAACCTTTCGTAATGACCACAAAGAGGAACACTGTTGCCTTTCAAGTGTGTACTTGTGCTTGTGGCAAAGTGCTCCTCATCCCACTTTCATCCCTCTCCCTCATCCCTCTCTCATTCCCTCTCTTTATCTGTCCATCTCTCTCTCTCTCTCTCTCTCTCTCTCTCTCTCTCTCGCTTTCTTCTGCGCGTGCCTCTCCTGTCCTCAGGCGCCCATAACATCAGCTGGCAATCTTGCTAGGCCACGCTTCTCTCCGCTACGATATTTTCATTGCGGATGGCACAGCGTGACTGAAGTTGCGTAATTTTTGGCCAGCTAATTGTTCTGGAAACGCTTGTGCTAGTGATTTGGCGATCTCTCAGAAGCATGTGCTCGGTGTTGTCACCAGTGAGGTCTCTGACGGAGAGTGGCATCAGGCCCGACAGGACTGGGTGTTTGGATGCAGAAGTGGATAATTGTATTTATATATAAATATTTAATTTTTTTGACTAAACTGACATATTTTCTGCCATTTAACATGTTTGTGTGGTAACTCAATTTTGAAACATGGTCCGCAAGCAAAAAAGCCTACTGTTGATTACTGTTAAAGACGGCATTTGGTACATTCGGTATGCATCTGTATTGAACCTAACATCCTGTACCTAAACAGTTCAATGCAAATACATGTACCTTTACACCCCTAATGTATAAACAGGGCTTAAAGTGTTAAGGCACCGTGCCTGAATTCAGGCGTGAGCTGGTATGCTTAAGATTTGAAAATAGGCAATGAGACAACAGTATATATGACGTCCTCATTTATAAATGTCTGATAACTTCAGGCACAGACATTTCTATTGCTTTAAGCCCTGTATATACATATGACACATTGCTCGGTATGTTTTCCCTGAGAAGAGACACAGCACGATTATTGTTGTATCACTATTGCAATGGCAATAATGATGAGTTTACCGTTCATTGTACAAGGTCATGAACAGTCGTTCTTGAGCCTGAGTGAGTGTGCACAGTCAGAGCTCCGTGGTTCTCAGTGGTTTGTTATGAAACTCTTCCACATTGAAAGGAAATAATCTTGTAAACCTTATCTGATCTGGCCTCTGCTTGAGACTCTCGGTGTGACCACTGATAACCATTCTGTATCTGTGTGGTTAGAACGTATTCAGATGGAATTATTACACAAGTCTGTGCATGCATGCATGCATCCAGGCCGCCACAGTGAAAGGTACTGTATGTTTGCATGTTGAAACCTTAGTGTAACAGACCCCAGGGCATTTCTCACTCTGTGTGTCGGGGGCACTGCTGTGATCAAACAATGATACTTTTCACAGAAAAGAGAAATTAGGGACAGTCACATTTTCTTCCACCCTTGTGAACTACAACCCCACGAGGGAAAGCCTGCGGATAATCATTCCCGGATTCAGTGACAGCTTGCATAAAGTCAGTGCTTTGGTGACATAATGGGAGGCTCCAGAGAGAAGGGTAGCTGAGGGGAAAAGAATTTGCCTTTTTTCCAACTCAGCTATCCATTTCACTGTGAGGACTGTTGGTCTGTACCCAGAAGATGGCGATTCTGTATGTGCCTTTTGGCAAAGAGAGAGAGCGAGGTTGCATGAAGGAGGAAGAGGATGAGTGTGTGAGAGAGAGAGAGAGAGAGAGAGAGAGAGAGAGAGAGAGAGAGAGAAAGAAGACAGCCTGGTCAAGTCAGGGTTGATACTGAACTGATGTTGGATGTCAGCTTCACTACACCTGGGAATGTGTACCTGTATGCCAGTGTGTGTGTATGTGTGTGTGTGTGTGCCTCAGTACTTATTAATGTCTTAAAGTCTCCCTGGCTTATATAAATGTCCTCTCTCCCAGCTGTAATTAGAAACTGATTGAAAGGTTACCCCCCCCCCCTTCACACACACACACACACACACACACACACACACACACACACACACACAAAACAGACACACACACCAAAAAAAGAAAAAAACACAGAGAAAGTAAAAGCCCGCAAGGCATGGGCTTGCTCACCCATGCACTATTAACCATGCCCTGTTTGGACATCCCAAGCCAGCTTGGCCAGGCGCATAGTGTGTGCCCTCTCTCTTGCCGTAGTGACCTGAAGCAGGTGTCTGTTTTAATAAAAGAGGAGGCAGGTCAGAGAGCCGGGAAAGGACTAATGCGGCCGGACCGGGAGAGAGATGACCGCCTTCTACTCTGGTGCTAAGGCACACTCTGCACTAGTTTCCAGCTCAGCCTCGCTCTCTCTATGGGATTGCTCTTTTTATCTGTCTTTCTTCTTTTCATTCTTTCTTTCATTCTTTCTTTCTTGTTTCTTTGGTTCGCGCCGTACCCTTTTGTTCATGAAATTCCATATCAAATGTGCTTATCTGTGTGGCCGACACCATGAAAAGAGGAAACACATGCAATGTTAAGAAAAAAGGAGAATCGCTGAAGGCTGAAAAAAGATGAATGAATCTCTCTCTTCATCACTCTCTCTGCTTCTCTTGCCCTCTTACCCCGAATAACCCCCTCTGTCTTTCTTTACCCCCTTCTCTACTCCCCTGTCTTCCTCCATTGCTCTCTCTCCTCCTCTCATCCTCTTCTCTCTCTCTGTCCCTTTCTCTCCTTCTCTCCTCTTATCCAACTCTCTCTTACCCCCCTCTCTCTCAGGGTCTGGTGGGGGAGAAGTACGGCAGCATCCGCGTGCCGGGGGAGGTGGAGTCGGCCGAGTTCGAGATGATCCTGGACGCGGCGGTGGAGGCGGGCCTGGACACGCGTCTCCTGGAGGAGTGGTACTGCCGCGACGAGAATGCCGTGCCGCCCGCCTACTACCTCAAGCCCAAAGCCCAGATGCTGAAGAACTACCAGAACTCAGTACGGGACCCAGACACTTCCTCTTATGTCTGTTTCCCCATCTGTCTGCCCTTTGGGGTAACCCTGACCTTGATCCTTCTGTCATAAGACTGACATAAGCATCTCATCCCACATGTTAGGGCAGATATACCCGATTTGTCAGTGGTCATCACAGGTGGTTAGTCAGCACTAACAGTGTCCAGTGATTTGATGGTTGCCCTTGTTTGTACCTATAGATTATTATCTATAGTTATTTAATTATATTGTTATTATCATATAGTTATTGAAAAAAAGAATGTTATGATAGCTCCAGTCAGACTTTTAGTTATACAGTAATATGCTAGTGTGCTGTGGTAGCATTCTATAAGCTATTTTTAGAGCTGTCTTGACAACTGCTGAATGTGAAAACATGTTATGTTACTGGACATTTGCTGTCATAGTTATTTATGAGAAGTTGTGAAATCTGCCATGGCATGGTTATATTTGTTTTATGACAAAGGCTTAAAGAAAACCGTTACCCAATCCACTGTGTTGAATTGCTACACCATCTGTGTCCTTCTGAAGGTCATTTGTGTTGTGAAAAAGTGATGCTAGTTCTAGTACTTTTGGTGACCGTGTTTTACGACACAGTAATGCTCATACCTCACATTCATCGTGTCACAAATGGTTGTCTAATTAATTCCAGAGCAAAACACATTTGCCCTCATGGCCATCTTTTCATCAGTTCTTTCCTCATTCCTCCATCCCTGCATCTCTCCATCCCCTCATCTCTCATTTCTGTGTCTCGCCGCTTGCTTTCCGTACCAGAATTGTAAAGGAGCAAAATGGCGAAGATAGAGTATTTAGTTTGCTGGAGCGTTCGTGTTGAAAAGAGAGATGGCCTTCTCAGGTCTCTAGGGGGCATGTCTGTGAATAATATCCGGCCATTCAATCTTAATGCCTTTGAATCTCCATTCAAACTATCGGTGGAGTCAGTGAACACTCATACATTTATTGGTGTTTTTTGTGGGACAGATAAACAACATAAAGGATAAGGCACATGTGTCAAAGCAGTCAGGATTGTGCCTGAAATCTCAGGTGTCTTTTGAAAGTGGTGATAATAAAATGTTTTTTTAACGTGGGGAAGAAAAGCTGGTGCTTTCACGACCTTCCAAGGGTCAGTACGTTTGTTGTAGCCAGTGATATTAAGTTCACAGCCGTTCACAGCTGACGACAAGGACAATCTGTTTATCTGCAGCCCAAAAGTCCTGTAAAACACTGTGGACAAAAAGACTGCCAGCACAAGAGTTTTATGTGGAACGCCCTCAAAATGGCCGACTCTGGAGAGAACACTGTTTGCCTGCGGCAGGCTTTACGAGAGTCATAAATTCAGGTTGTGTTTTTAAATAAAACCCCTCCAAGCACTCAGTCTTTATCTCTCCTTCCTCAGCTCTCCTTGCCAGTGTCTCTCCTACCTTCTCTCATTCTCTCTCTCTCTCTTTCTCCCTCTCTTTCTCTTTCACTTTCTCAACTTCCCAGTTTCACCCACCTGCATTTTTATCACTGTTCCCCTCCCTCCCTACCCCCATGTAGAACTTATTCATCCATTTTTCCTGTCCTCTTTTTCCCAGCTTCCTTCTCTCTCTCTCTCTCTCTTATTCATTCCATCTCTCTTTCTTTCTCTCTTATTCATTCTCTCTCTCTTTCTCTCTTGCTCTGCCTGTCTCTCTCTCTCTCTCTCTCTCTCTCTCTCTCTCTGCATAAATCTGCTGCTAACACACTGCTGCTTGCTGAAGGGTAGTGTTAGCATCATCGCTCTCCTCCTGTCTCTCTGCTGGAGTAAAATGAGAAAAGGCAGCAGGTGCTTATTCCCTCGTACCCATCTGACCAGAAACCACCCCCCAAATACACACACACACACACACACACACACATACACACTCACACTCACACACAAACACAGACACACATACTCTTACAGATGGGCCTGAAAACTGACCCAACTCTCCTCCTCATCCAGCCTCCTCATGCTCCGCAGGCCCCTCTCTCTGTCCGTCTCTTCCTCTACCTCTCTTTTCTTCCCTCTTTCCCTCTCTCCCTCTCTCTCCTTCCCTCTTTCCCTCTCTCCTCTGGGGAACTAGACACCAAAGACACGGCGTGTAAGTGACGGTCGACATGCCCCAGAGTGCGTGTCCTAAGCTCAGGGTGTGTCTCTGTTCTATCCTCTCAGCTGGTGCCTGGTACACTGCCCATGGCTGTCCCATGATCATGTACAGTTGGTAGGGCAGCTGAGACTACTTGCAGATAAAGGGACTTTTCTGTGAGAATGTAGCAAAGAAGACATCTAAACTTTTTGTAATAAGACAAGGGAAAAGTCAGAAAATGTTTAGGACAAGCAACATCCATGTAATTGTGTCGTCATGCTTTTTATTATCTCATATACCATATTTTCCATGCATTTAATGTTTTTCTCTCTTTATTAAGGTTCGTTCACACCAGGAACGATAACTATAAAGATAACTATAACTATAACGTTAAAATCATCCACACTGACCAACGATAAGGAAAGTCTCTCCTTGTGTTGATGAATGTGATGGATAAAATTTGATGGATTCTGATTGGTTGTCAGCTTTCTATAGTTATCAAAATCGGTCGGAAAGTGATCCCCAACGATACCGTTTTTTTTTTATGTCGATATCATTAACCAGTATATTATATAGTCATTCATATTAGCTAGAACGATCATTTTTTGTCGTTATTGTTATAGCTATCGTTGTTGGTGTGACCCTTTATCTTCTCACTACACTGCTCCATCTTGAGTTGCATCTTATTGCCTTTCCCTGTAGTCTTCTCTGCTCTGACATCCATCAATCTGTGTCCATTTCTCCATCCAGATGGAGTCGAGCAGCGCGGCCAAGTCCAAGAACGACAAGGCGTGGCGCGGCGTCTCAGACGAGATCAAGAAGATCTTCCGCACGGCTGTGCTGCAGCTGCAGGAGAAGGGCACCATGAAGAGCGTCCAGGCCAAGAAGTTCCTCTGCTCACGTACAGTAACCTACATCCTACTCTGGTAGTGTAGTGGGTAAGGAGCTGGGCTGGCATGCAGTAGCCTTGTGGGTTCAATTCCCGGCTTCCACCGTTATGCACTTGAGCAAGGCACTTAACCCCGAGTTGCTCTGGGGAGAATGGTCTTTGCAATAACTGTTGCTTTGGATAAAAAATCAGCCAAAGTCAGCCAAGTCTAAGAATAAGTATACTCTACCTCAACACCAACTCTCTACAGTTTAAACGTCTTTTGAATTCTCTTCAATTCTATTCAAGAGGCCAAGGTATGGAAGGCACTAAAGGCTAAATAATACCAAACACCATGTTTCAGCCATCCATCCGACATCAGTCTATTGTTAGAAATTCAGCAGTAATGCAGACCGGCAGTGCTTCACGCACACATTATGTCCACTGAAACAACAGGAGAGAGTAATTTTTTCACTTCAGTTCTTTTTTTAGGGAGTAAGTGAATCATACACATACAAAAACGCATTGTCAAACACATTGTCTCATCACGCCAGAGATGGAGGCACTTGAAATGGACTAATTCACATTCCACTCTTGCCAACATCTTTGTTATAACAGTGTAAATTTTCAGTTAGGTGCAAAATTTGCAATTATAGTAGGCACACGTATGGTAGGATAAGGCAGTTTTTCAATATTATGACAGCCATGACATCAAAGGGAGGTTATAATATTTGTTATTTTTTCATCCAGTCATCCTCATATTTATGAGACGTTTCTCAAGCCGCAGAGTGTAACCCACATTGTTTTGTTAAAGTCCATTGCGTAAGCTTAGTCTTTTTGAACTGGATTGGATTTTGGAGGGATGTTGCTCCTTCCTGATCCGAATGTCATCCCATAGATCCAGCATAGCATTAAGCCTACCAGGGAAATGTTAAGTCAGTTTCTATACAGTGTCTTTTCAGAATGTGTCTTTTTTACACTCTCAACTTCAAAGAGCATTTACGGAGATGAAAGAAAGTCTTGGGACGAGGGCTCATCTTCACGCTTTGCCGTATTTAAATGTGTCTGCGCCACGGGGGTTTCAAATGAGATCTAATACAACTGACTTAATGTGCTCAGGTTAATCCAGTGATCTCAACCAGCTCTCTCACTAATGCCATCCTACCCACGTGTGTGTTTTTTTCCTTGGGTCGTCTCCTCTGTTTCCTCCCAATTACTCCTCATCTCTCTCTTCCCCTCATCGTCTCCATTTTTTAATCTTCATTTGTTCTGAGGTAGCAGAGCAGGTTCACGCAATCGGGGTGAAACCTGGTGGTTAGTTTTTGGAGATACCTGACGGGGTTCACAGACAGGGAAGGAGTGAAGAGGAAGCCTGGCTATCCCTGCCTATAGCTCTCCAGTTCAATTTTCACTAGATCACCGTGATATTTTCAACATCACATTTTTCTCTAGGAAGGCATGTACAGTATATTCATGTATTCATATACTGTTAATTAACATATCTGCCCAGAGACAGGCATAATGAATTGTGAACTAAGTGTGCACCTTTGGTACTGACAGCATTAACAGCAAGTTCTGAAGTTATCCAAAGAAGTGGGATTTGTGGTCTAACCATGTTTGGCTGGAGATGCAGGGACACCTGGAAGTTAGGGTTGGGTCTTAGAGGGGAAAACCTGTATATTAATTCCTACACTTAGTTCACATTTCTTTATGCTTGTCTCTGGGTAGACATGTTAATGGAGCGGTGTCGGTGTAGTGGCTAAGGACCAGGCAGTAGCCATAGAGTCAGCATTGGGGGGGACAAAGTGTCCCATACAAATTCATCACACAGATGTCAGTATGTTTATATATGTTTTCTTTTTAAAACTAGTAATAGTGTTCCATAGCTCTGTTCTTCCCCTCTTTGTGTTATTCTATCTGATGGAATTGATTAGGGATGAAGAAATTACAACCATAACTATAATGATATGAACAAAACTCATTACGCATTACTGGAAAAATAAGTCCCCGCCTTTAAGACAGACATGCAGGGTACGACCCCATCCATATGCCACACCCTGCCTGCATGGAACCATTGACTGATATGGGACCTGAATATTGCCGTAGGTTATCCATGAATAAACCTGCATATCAGATTTTGTGTTGGTTTTTCTCAGAAATGCCAACACCCAAGGCCATCTGTAAGTGTGTGTGTGTGTGTGTGTGTGTGTGTTGTGTGTGTGTGTGTGTGTGTGTGTGTGTGTGTGTGTGTGTGTGTTAGTTATGACAGCAACAATAGGCTAGCTTGTGAGTCTGTGTGAACCTCACAGACAAAAGGCGTCTTTGATTTCTCAAATGTAATGTTATAATTTGATTATGAAATAAGAGATGAACTGACGATGATATATATTTAGTTTTATACATTTAGTTTGCATAGACTATAAGTATTAGTGTTGATTTGGTGTTGTCAACAATAAATGTCAACAATTAATGGGAACATTAACAGATCCTAAATTTACGTGATGGGGCTTGTGGCTTGTTACGTAGGCCTATAGAATTTATTTATGCTATTGTAGCATAGTTGCATATTGGTGGGGTCATGTCCCCCTCAAAGAATATTCTGATATCGACTGGGAGCCGTAGCATGCAGTAGCCTGAAAAGTTGTGGGTTCAATTCCAGGCTTTCACCGAGCAAGGCACTTAACCCCAAGTTGCTCCGGGGACAATGTGATCCCTTGTATGAATACATGTAAATGTAAATTAAGCTTTGGAAATGGAATGTTTGTTTTCCTGGTGATTCTAGTGTCAGAGACGTCTCCACACTGTGAATTACAAAGTCATGCCTGACAGCAAATGTGTGCCTAGTCTGACCTGGGGAGGCATAAAGGACACACGTCAGGAAGGCAGCCTGTCTTGGTGGGCACATCCAGAAGCCGAGGATGGTGTGGGTATAGTCCTACAGGAGGTTGGCACCAAAAGGGGCAGCAGCAGCAGCAGGGGTGGCAGGCGTGTGTGTTTTTTGGGGGTGCCAGCGCTCTGTGTGAATCTCAGACGGGTGCCAGCGCTTTGCCAGCAGCCCCTACTGAGATGCCGCCGTCCCTCCAGGGGATTATGTGTCTGTCGCTGTCTCTCCCACACCTCTCCGCTCGCCACAGGCCCAAACTCAAAAACAGAAACGCAAATCCCCCCTTTTAGAATGTTTTTTTTTTTTTTTTTTTTTTTTTTTTTTTTGCTGTAATGTATTCTGCTAGACCCATTCAGGTGAACACAATGCAGCGTGAAGTGTTTTGCATGATTCTCTCTCACACACACACACTCTCTTTCTTTCTCTTTCTCTCTCTCTTTTTTTTACTCTCTCTTTAGTGAGAAGGAAATCCATAGGAGAGTCAATTGAGAATTGAGCTGCAGTCAGTAAGCTTGCCCAGCACAGACTCAACCACCACCCAACCCCACTTCTCCCTCCAAACACCCCTAACCCCCTTCATGGCTCACCCCCTCGATCGTAAGTCGGGCTGCTGCGTGTGTGATATGGAGCAGCTGATACACGGAGGTGCTCTCTCTGGAGGCAGGGGCGGATTATGAACTTTCGGGCCCAGGTGTATTAAGGGCCCAGATGTATTAAGGGCCCCTGGGCCCAGATGTATTAAGGGCCCCTGGGCCCAGATGTATTAAGGGCCCCTGGGCCCAGGTGTATTAAGGGCCCCCCACTAATTGTCGCTCATGTGAGAGGGGAGGTTTGGGGGTCTTCCCCCAGAAAATGTTTAATTTGTTTGATGTGATTTCCTGTATTCTGGTGCATTTTGGGGATGGCCAATACTTTAATTCAATCAGATTCATAGCCTACATCCTGATTTGTTGATATTGAGGCAATGACTCCATGCAAAGGCTTGGGCTTCAGGGCCCCCTGACCCCTTGGGCCCCAGGCCTGGGCCCTGTAGGCCCGTGCAGTAATCCATCCCTGTCTGGAGGTCTTTGATAAAACGCCGAGATGTGGGATTAAACAATCCTATCAAAAACATGCCGTCATCCACCACCTCCGCCACCTAACAAACACGTTCACATGCACACACACACACACACACACACACACACACATACTCTCTTTTGTTACTCACAAATTTCCAAACAGGGCTTAGGGAAACCTATCTAATTGCTTGCTTAAAGAGTCGTGTGCCAGAAAGCTGCATCATTTCTTTCTGGCTAAACATCAAATCCGCTTTTTTCTTCTCTACGGCAGACTTATTTTATTTGAAAGACAAGAGGCTTAGCCGGTAAAATGGTTCATTTTTAACGAAAGGAAAAACAACAAGCTTAAATTTTTTTCAGACAGAAACGACAAAACGTCTTCATTACGCCATTTTTACATCTCTGTCTCTCGTTCCCTTTAGCCCTGGAAGACGAGCTGGACTTCGCACTGGGCAAGCAGACGCCGGCCTTCCTGAAGAAGTGTGTGTGCTACATCCGCAAGATCGCCAACTTCGACCGGCACGCTAAGCTGCCCGAGATGGCCCGCTACATGGACATCATCACCGACGCCGACCGCGTCATGCGTAACCAGGAGGCATACGAGCGGCTGCTCAAAGTCCGTGACGAGTTCATTCCCACGGTGGTGGCGGCGTCCAACCTGCGCGTCTACTCTTCCGTCACACACTGTGACATGAAGCTGGGCTACTCACAAGTACGAATGGGAATGGGACCACGGGCAGTCAGTGTCATAATTTTCCGATTTTAAGGTCAAATCTACGTACTGTATACAAGAGATAAGAGATGATCCGCACACCAGACTACACCAGGCTAGTCTGAGGAAGAGTCGTGAGACTCGAAACTGCAAATAAAAAACATATATGGGAACTCCTTGTTGTGCAGATCATCTCATATGTTTTGTAGACTAATAGGGTTTCAATCCTGCTCCCATCCAAATGGATTTGGAGACGTATGTGGCCTCTCACTAATTCCCTAAATTCACGTGCATACTGTGTACTAAAGATCTAATATTTTTGTGTTTTTCTTTATTACAGTCTTTTCCAAGAATACTTTTGTCTAACTCGAAATATTTCAGTAAATAGGGCTATTTTTCACATTGTCACTCCTAATTGTAAGCAGTTTCTGCTCACAATACAACTCACTCGCACATAATCCACTTCTACTCTGACTAAACTTACTAGACGTCTTAGAACCCCCTATCCTATTCCCTCCCCTTATCAATCGCTAACCTATCTGAGCCCCTAAATATTCCCTCCCAGACACCTCCCCCCAATCAAAACACATCAGAACTCATTGACACATTCTATGACAGGAAGGAGAGGGAGACACAAACACTCATGCGCGTGCACGCGCACACACACACACACACACACACACACACACACACACACACACACACACACACACACACACACACACACACACACACACACACACACACCGGGAAAACAGAAGACACAGGGGAACACAGGGGAAAGTCCAACACGGAGGCAAATAGCCTCGGCGCTACAATATGTAAATATTTTACATACTGATTTGTTAACACCCAACAATCTTGATATGTGATTCCTTAGACCAGGGATTCCCAACCTTTTTTGGCAGGTGACCTTATTTTAAGGGCACAAAACGTTGGCGATCCCAATCATTCACATATTGCGAGAGATAGCTCATCTCTGCTGTAACATCCAGACGAGAGTGGTACTTTGTTTCAAACATTGATCTCATGCGAGCTGTCTACGTTTATTTTTTATTTAGCTAGATTGTAATGAAGGATCCATTACTTAACTTGGATATCATGGGTTTTTTAATATTTTTTAAATTTAATTTATGTATATTTTTATGTAATGTACTGGTCAATTGTGAGAGACCCAGTATCTCAGGCGACCCCATTTGAATTTCAGGCGACTTCACATGGGATCCTGACCCCAGGGTTGGGAAACGAGCCTTAGAAAAGATGTTTTGCATTGGGTCTTTAAAAAGCTAGAATTTCTTTATCAGTTTTTTTTCCACGTGCCATGTGTCTTTCACATGCTAAAAAATGGTTCTGTGAAAAATGGCTAAAAAACTGGCTAAATCCAAAATCCCCTCGAATCCCTCAATTTCTCACTAGACCTATGAATGTGGCTCTGGATACATAACAGGATATCTTTTTCCTAGAGCCGATTTTATA